>NC_090923.1:969720140-970041269 GCF_040938575.1 Ambystoma mexicanum
TTATCTGTCAGGCCTGCTGGTAGTTCACTGCCCCTACCGGCAGACTCAGAGTATGCCTGTCCGGAAAAGGTGCCGATACACGTTGTTACTGGCACCTTTTCCCGGACCGGCACACTCATAATGAAGCCCAATGAGTCCTGTGCTGAAACCCTTGGGCCCGCTGTTAACTCAGGTGAACCAAAGAGAGCCAGTAAGGACTCTGGTGAGTCCTTCTTGCAAGACAGGAGGGAGGAAGGTTTGGGGGCTTTCAGTGTGGGAATGAACCAGCTGGGGAAGCCTTTGCTATGTGTTGGGAGCCAGAGACTGCTAGACAGTCTTGGCTCGAGTCTGAGAGCCATTGAAGCCAGTCTGGAGGCAGATGTTAGCTGGGACCTTCAGGCCTGGTGAATATCAGTGAACCCGAGAGAGTCAGTAAGGACTGCATGAGGTAGAGCCTCAGAGACAATATGGCCTATTCAATGTGCTGCAGCAAAGTTTGGGCCCGAGAGAGTCAGTGAGTCCTCTGCTGAAACCCTTGCTCCAGCTTGTGAGTCTGGGTAAAACCCAAAAGACCCCACAAAGGCTTTGGAGAGATGAGTGAGGAGGGATGAGGGTGCCTGAAAAAGCTAGAAAAATCCTGTACAGAGTGTCTGGAGCTCAAGGTCTCACGCCTTGGTGTGAGCCTCAGATCCATTGAACCCTGTCCAGAGTGCTGAGAGCCGGCAAGAGTTAGTGAGTCCTGTATTTGAATGGTCGGCCTTTGAGCAAGCCTGGTGGGGACACATGAGAGCAGGAAACCCTGAAACATACTCGGGCATACTTGTGCATGGAACTCGTTTAGTAGAAAAGAGACACTTGTCCGCCAGGGATTGAGGAATCACTAAAGGGTGGCGTCTGCTACAAACACAGAGTGGTGTTGCCATATCTCCTGAGGTAGAGTGGTCTTTAGGGTTTTCCCCGACAGGTTGGTGCCTTTCAAAGGCAGGAGCACAGCATGGTCACATGCCAGGCTTGGGGAAGTCAATGCTTTGATGCAAGGCAGACAATGAAGACAGATCTAATTCTCTTCCACTTAGCACCCCCCAATTACTTCTCAGATACACCCCTGCCACTCGAGCAATGTGGGGTCCTTAACAAGGTAAGAGGATGTTCCTGCCCCCACCTGTGGCCAGGGACGTCATTTCACCAAAATGCCAGGGGTAGCGGAAGTGACATCACATGACCCTTGACCTCTAATGACATCACAGGAAGTGATGTAATTTTACCCCACCCCGAAATGACATCATGCGAAGCAATAGAACATAACCTTTCACCCATTTAATGAGTCCAGCACTTATTGTATAGAATTCCAGGAAGACAAATGATTTGTTATTCCTATTATTTCATATTTAGGGTCACTGCTCAAAGTGTTACACTTGTGGAACCCCATGTTGTTTTAAGAGGCCTCAACATAAATTCCAGTCACTCCAAAACAAAGAGCCACATGGCACTGGCCACTGCCCAGGAGCTTCAATGTAAAAAAAAAATAAAAAAATAAAAAATAAGAGGGTAGCAAGGGAGACCACAGGGGTAGCAAGGGAAACCTCAGGGGTCACAGTTGCAACCCCGGGCGACCCCCAAATGACATCCCTGCCTGTGGCTTGTGCAACTGAATGAAGGTTGGAGAAGTTGTCTCCCCTGCTCCAAATATTGTGCCGTCCTTCTAAAAGAGTACTATAGTGGGTTTTTCCTCCATTCCAAATGTTTCCCACCATCTCAACGAGCATTGAAGTGGATCTCTCCTGCCCTGTGTAGTTGGAATGGCAGCCTCCTAAGTACCACGCAATACTTGGCCCCAGTGCTTTAAGTGGGATAAGAAATCGAGGGGGCGGGGCTCTAATGCGTCGTGATGCAATATTTGGGGGTGGGCCCTAAAAAGGGTCTAGCACAGCCTCAAATCCCACTAGCTAATACAGTTTTAAAAGAGGAGTGCCCTGTGTAGTTAAAGGAGTGGCCTAACAGATCCAATCAAGTTTTCATATGTGCAATGAAAGGGTAAAAATGTGGGTTTAAAAGATGTATCTAAATAAATATGGTTAACGCGTGTAAAAATTTTAGGCCAAAATAAATATATTCAAATATGAAACAACATCAAATCAAAAGGGGTCAGTACACCATGCAACCCCAGAGTTCTTCTGAAGAAATCCATTATTCATACATGTTATTTATTAAAGGCATTCTAATGATAATACTTTAATACAATGTGTGGCAAACATCAAACAATGTATTCTCTTATCATTTCCGTGTCCTGTTTGAACAGTACCTCATTTCAAATGTCTTTAACTGATGTTCTGATTCTAAACATTACTGGAGGGGTCATCTACTGGCAAAGAGCAGTATTGGCACACATATTTTTCAAGAAATTTGGTAAGGGAGGTCCGTTTGGAAAGCTAGGGCAGAGCCGTGGCTCAGGGGCAATATTTGAAGACTGCCATGGCTGAGCCCTGGCAAGTCCTGGCCCACGTAAAGCCCTGCTTGACCCTGCACCTCATGATTAATGCCACTTGTGCCACCTTCCTTGCCTGAGTACTGCAGAAGAGAGACACACAAGCCCTGCCGAGGTAGATGAATAGGTAACTCTAGCAGCACTGCCGCCGCCATTCTACACAGCAACGGGGCCTCTAACCCCTCAAATATTTTAATAGTTTCAATTTTCAAATCTCCTTTAAATGAATGAAAACACGTTTGGAGTAATGCCATTCATTCCGAAACAAAGAGATTACTCTGCAGGTCTGGCAGTCGCCACTTGGCCACACAATGGCCTATTATCAATGGCGTGTTGACACGCAGTTGAACCCTGCAGGGCTCTGCTCGCTTGTTCAGGTGAAACTCAAAGCATGTCTGCCCGCGGTTTGCCAAACATTGTGTGGGGAAAAAAGCAATGTTTCAAGATCCGGTGAGATGAAAATAACCACTGTGTAATGATAACAAGAGGAAAATGATGTGACAGCTTCATGTTATGCAATGTAATCAGTAGCAACCCGGCGGCTGCGCCGCGAAGTCAAGAGTCAGGGAATATGGTGCCGGAAGGACAGCCTCATGCCCCCATTGCCAAATACCTGTATAAGGCCGTGTCCCATTGGCAATCCCATGAACACCTGAAAACACACTGGGCTGTAGCAGTAGCCAACGACAGTGTCATACTTCCAAAACCTGACTGCAACCACAAGCAAATGGCATGCAACCAACACCGGGTTGTAACCACATGTTCACAATCTCGTAAAATCCAACCCAAGCACCTTTTTGCCATGGTATCCAATGGACAATCTTACTAAACCAGGCCAGGCTGAAGATGTGTGGGAGCCCCGTGGGGTGCGGGTGGAGGGGCTAGGGTGCATACATTATAATCTTGAGAACGATAAGTTTAGCAGATCTCAGCCAGCCAGCAGAGAGTTTAAATACTCAATGCCCACGGAAACGCTATAAATCCTTTGTGAGCATGGGGCTGTTGTGGAGGAAGTGGTGTTAAAGGGCAACGAAGGAAGTGATGAAGTGACAGCCCAAAGGGCTCCAGCAAATGCAGCTTGTAAGGCAATTGCAGCATGGTACACATTTCAAACCACAGAACTAACTATATAAAGGAATATATTGCCAAGTTACAAGACTGCTGACTGGCAACATTCAGCCAGTTGCTGGGGGCCCCCTGAGGATCGAGGGCCGGTTCATTTGAAAAGGTTGAAAGGCCCGAATGCCGTTCCTGTACGAAACGCAAACCAAGAACATGTCTGTAAATGTAGCTGTTGAAGAATCTCATATACACCAACCCACCACCTGGCTGTAACCGCAGCTAGTGGGCAATCTCATGTAAATCAAATGCTTGAAATTAACGAGTTAATAGCAAATCTATTGCGAACAAACACAAGCAACTGACTGTAATAACAGCCAATGGACAGCCCCATGTATCTGAAATGTCTGAATGCAATCACTGTTACTAGGCAATCTATTGCAACCAAACCCAAGCAACTGGCTGTACTCACAGCCCGTGGAAATCTCACGCAATCCACTTCACCCCTTTGATCTCTGATTAACATTTCAAAGCCCTCCAACAAATAACGTCTCAATACCAGTTAAGGTCACCTCTGGCATACTTTCACGTCCTCCTTGAAGAGGAGATTATGACTCCCCACCTACAAGAAGTCCGGCCGGGGCCACAGAGACCTTGCGATTTATCATCCCATCCGTAATCTTCCTGCCCCTGTGAAGCTCCTTGAAGGCGATGAATGTGAAGAGCTTTAACCTCGCCCCCCACCCCCCAAAGCACCTCCATCCTTGACTCTTTCACGATGGGATTCTGTCCTGATTGCGTCACTGGATCGTTCACTGTCTGCGTGCTGGAGAATCTTTGGATCCCAGTGGATCTCAATGGACCGACCCTGAGCTGTGTTACCGCTCTGTGTGGAAACATAACCCCAGATCATTAAGGGTTACCTGGCAACATTCCTCTCCATCTCTCCCGGGTGCCTGTGGTATCCCATATGTCATCCCCTTGCCCCCACATGTCTGCACTCTGCCCTGCTCCCTCAGACGGCAGGATCCCTTTCTTTGGATGTAGTTACCGTTTGTATGGTGAGGACAACCATATCCTACTTGACCTTGATAGGAAATACTACCAGTCTTGAGTCCTCGCAACCATTCCATGCATACCAGCTATCAACATTGGGGTGTCTTCCTCCTGTCGAAAATGGAACCCTTCCAAAATAAATGCTGCCCATTGTTAAATGTCCTCCAGAAATGAGTGCCGTTATTTGGCCTTGTGCCACGGGCAGCTGCCCCAACTAAAGATCGTGTATTCATCCTTAATTAAGATCTTTCCATTAAAGCACGAAGGACCTCTGTTGCTGCTTCCTGCTGCCCCCACCTCAAACTCCCCTGACGAAACTTCCACTTTCTTTCCTTCCTTCCAAGTCGGAGATAAAGCTGCGAACACCCTAACGCCCTCCTGCCACAGCCTCTCTCTGGCCCTACGGTGGGGCCGACCCCAACGTCCCCTGCATGCCTAGAAAGCAGTAGCTGGGTTCCTGAGGCCGATCGACCACAGCGAGCGTTGCTTACATTCTCTGCAACACGCTCCTTGGAATGGGTGCTGCTTTATTTCCCACCTAATTCTCTAATCGTACCCCCTCCGCACCCCCACCCCCCAACCAGACACCAACCTCCTCCACATTCCCACAAATCAGGAAGGCTGCCAAAGGAGGCGGAGCTTTATCATTGCGAGGCACCAAGCGCCGAAGCACCTTCCTGGGCGCTCTTCTCTCAGAATCTACTCAACTCCCGGTAAAGCTGCAAGACTTGGCTCTTTCAGAACGAACTTTACCATCTTTCGGTCAGCTCAACTCCCGCCCCCACCCCTCACCCCCTTTGTGCGCTTAGACGCCATCTGCTACATGGTTCGTGTTACGAGAATGAAAAGAAGTGGCATAAGTCAAGCAGCTGTCTATGTTTGTGGTCCTTTTATAATCCTTTAAAAAAGAAGGCAGGCGACCCAACCACTTCTCTATATCGGCGGCTGCGTTTGGAATGAATCGGAGCTAGAATACCTGCTGCCCGTCACATATGCCAGTGAATACAGGTTGCTGCCCAACACCCACTAACGCACCGTGCTCTGGATTGCACAGCTGCACTGAAATCACGTGAGGTGCCACGACCAGACGAAGGAGCGTGCATCTGTGTTAAGCGCAGTGGCGCGAGAGTGGCCGAGCTGCTCGTGCTCGTTTGCAGCTCCGCGCCCACACTATGCAATGCATCGCTTCATTGCATTATGCAGTGTTTGCTCTGACTGCCTGAGCACTTCAAGACCACGGAGAAGGCAGTTCAGCTCTTTCTACGTGCCATGCAACATAGCACAGGGCCGGCAACCCGCTGTTCTTGGAAGCAAGACGACACAGAGCAACAGGGGTTCGAATCCCGGATCCGCGCTTAGAAACCGAACTCGGGTACAGTATTAGGCGCGTTATTAAAAAACGATTACAATAAATTATAACATCTCCCCACCTGCTGTGTAAAGTGATTCTTTCGGTAATATGTTTTGAAACAGATTCTTTTTTTGTGTTCACAGTTTTTAATAAAATGTATTTTTTATTTCAATCCCAGTTTCTCCACTTTGGGCTGGAAGTCAGCCCCCCTTCTCTTGATTACCAGACTACTTAGACATCCGGACACACATAGAGCTGTCACATCCCAGTGATTTAGTAGAACTTCACAAAACCACTCCCAGCGATCACCTTATTTTCTGATGGTGGACAAGTAAGGTTGGCATATGACTTTTAGGCTCCCTCCATCTTACCATAACTTTCCTTCCTTCTTCCTCTCTCCAGTGTACTTCAGTGTCATACAATGAGCACGTTATTTATTTATTTATTCATTTACATTTTTCTAACGCGCCACACGCCCGCAGGCCTCAGGGCACAGACAAGAAACGGCCCGGCAAGCCCGGTTGTTTAGTAAACTGAGTTGCTTCCCAGGCTTAATTGAGTACACCCTACTGCCACCTTTTAGCCTAACTATGATTCCAGGTTAGATAGCTCCGCCTGAATTTGTATTTGTATTTATTTAGTTTATATAGCGCTTTACACCAAAGCGCTGCACATTTTAACAACGGGATACATATAACAGTTAACATTATAACAGTAACAGAGGAAGCAATTTACAATTGAGAATCAGACCAACAAAACAATAAGTAGAGCAATTAACTTGAGGGGAGAAGGATAGTAGTGCAGTAGAACTGAGAGTGAGAGGGGGAGAGGAGGAGGAGGGAAAGGATGGGATGATGGTGAGAATGGGAGGGGATAAGTGGGAGGGAGATGAGCAAGGAGGTAAGCCAAAGGGAAGTGGGGTAGGGAGGGGGGAGGGGACTCATAGCGGGGGATGGAGAAGGAGAGATTTGAGAGAAGATCGGAATGAGGAAAAGGTAGAAATAGAGCGGAGCGAGAGAGGTAAGGAGTTCCAATGAAGGGAGGGGGCTAGGAGATGGAAGGAGCGGAAGCGGGATGTGGCACAAGGGGAAGGAGGAACAGTGAGAAGGAAGTCGTCGGCTGAGCGAAGGGAGCGGGAGGGAGTGTAGAACGAGAGGAGGGAGGAGAGATAAGAGGGAGCAAGACCATGGAGAGATTTAAAGACTAGGCAGAGAAATTGAAATTTGAGTTGGGAGTGAAAGGGAAGCCAGTCGAGGGAGGAATTGGGAAGCAGAGATGGAGTCACGGGGGGAGAGGAGACAGAGGGTGCGGACGGCAGAGTGGTAGATAGATTTAAGAGGGGCGAGATGAGAAGTAGGGAGTCCAAAGAGTAAGGAGGAGCAGTAGAAGAGGCGAGAGAAAATAAGGGAGGAGATTAAGAGTTTAGTAGCATGGAAAGTGAGAGAGGGGCAGACTTTGCAAATATTAAAGAGGTGGAAGTGGCAGGCACGAGAGGTGAGAGAGATTTGATGGGAAAAGGTGAGAGAGGAGTCAAAGTGAATGCCTAGGTTGCGAGCGTGGCCAGAGATGGGGAGATTGGAAGGGGGAAAATGAATGAAAGTAGGAGGAGAGGGAGGGGGAAGAGAGTTGGAGGGGAAGAAAACAACTTCAGTTTTATCTGTGTTAAGGGAAGGGAAGCGAGAAGACATCCAATTTTTAATTGCATAAGACAGGAAGAGAGTTTGAGGTGGAGGTCAGGAGAGAAGGAAGAGAAGGAAAGGAAGAGCTGAGTATCATCAGCATAGAAATGGTGAGAAATGCCAAATGAGGAGATAACTGGGGCAAGGAGGGAGGTATAGAGTGAGAAAAGGAAAGGGTCAAGTACCGAACCTTGGGGTACACCGTATTCCAGAGGCTGGGTAAGAGAGGAGTGGCCTCCCCAGGAAACAGCAAAAGAGCGGGAGGAAAGGTAAGAGGAAAGCCAGCTAAGAACAGAGCCTTTGAATCCAAAGGAAGAAAGAGTGTTGAGAAGAAGGAGGTGATCGACAGTGTCAAAGGCAGCAGAGAGGTCTAGGAGAACAAGGACAGAGGATTGTTTAGAGTGTCGAGCGGAGAGGAGGGAGTTAAGGATTTAAGTGAGAGCAGTTTCAGGAGAGTGTTAAGGACGGAAGCCAGATTGAGAGGGAGGAAGGAGAGAGAGATTAGTGACTAAGGTTGAGAGTTGCATGTAGGCCAGGCGCTCGAGGAGTTTAGAGAGGAATGGGAGAAGTGAGATAAGACGGAAGTTAGAGGTGAGCATGGGGTCAGCAGAAGCTTTCTTCAGAACAGGAATGATGGTGGCGTGTTTGAAAGCCGAGGGGAAGATAGCAGAGGAAAGGCAGATGTTGAAGAAGGAAGTTAAGTAGGGAATAGGAAGAGGGTAGATCTTAAGTATAAGGAGGGAAGGGAAAGGGTCAGTAGGAGCAGACGAGGGGGGTGCTTTGGAGAGGAGGATGGAAACGTCAGAAGGGGAGACAAGGGAGAAGTCAGTCATGCAGGAAGAGGGGGAGAGGGGAGAAGGGGATGGGGGGAGTAAGAGGAGCAATTGATTTTTTGCCGAAGGGCAAGGATTTTGGAAGAGAAGAAGTTTGCAAAGTCAGAGGGTGAAGTTTGCAAAGTCAGAGGGTGAAAGGGTGAAGAGGATGAGGGATCAGGGGTGGGAGGAGAGAGAAGACGAGAGAGAGTTTGGAAGATGCGGCGAGGGTGGGAGGCTTGGGATTGGAGGAGGTTGGAGTAGTAGGAGCGTTTTACTGAGGAGAGGCAAGAGCCATAAAGAGAGTGGTAGGAGAAGTATGAGGTTTGGTTGGAAAGCGAAGGAGATTTGAGCCAGAGTCTCTCAAGACGTCGGAGGAGATGCCGCATGGAGAGAAGTTGAGGAGAGAGCCAAGGTTGAGAGGGTTTGAATTGATCCAAGGTTGAACTCAATTGAATTGAGCCAAGGTTGAGAGGGTTTGAATTGATCCAGAAAGTCTGTGTGGTAGTTCTCTGTTAAAAAAGGGAGTGATAATGTCAGACTTTCTAGTTTCTAGAAAACAGGCATGAAACAGGGAATCCTACAAACTTGCATTGACACGCTATGTGGCAGCCATTGGCTGATTAGATCACCTTCTCAAAGTCTTATTGGTGGGATTGGAAAGTCTATGCTCTGCAAATGTTCCTGGAAAAAGGTCAGCCAAATCTGTTTCTTCATTACCGTAGTAGCATGACCGACTCCCGAAGGATGTCGTGCTCTTGTTGCACTGTAGGTCTGAGTGGAAAACAATTGACCTGTGATAAACTCCCATGGTTATGGTTAACAGTCTTTGGTGCCACTCTCTTAAGCCTATTAGTCAATATTGTTAGCAAAAGTTTAGATTTGCAATTAACTAGTGAAATGGCCTATATGAGTAGCATAAACAGCTTCGAAAGGAGTCATAAAGGCACCCTGCCAAGATAAAGGGATCGTGTGACATCCACATAAGATCTTAATGCACACAAGAAATCAAAAGATCACCATGTGTACCTAAAGATTCCTTATGGCCCAGGGAGCCTTTCAGCCTGGCAGAGATTTAATATATATTTACCCCGTTCCTTGTACTATATTGACCTAATCTCAGAGCTCTGGTCTTACTCATCTTTGAAAAGTGAAATGACTCGAAAAGTATATTAGCTGCTCCAGGTACGGACCGACATTCTCCCAATGTAACACGTGCCAACAAAACCTTAAATTCCAGAGAGATTTAAAAAACAAACACGAAAATATTATGCAATCCGTTTAAATCTCTGCCTGCAGAAGGTGCATACGATACTGCCCTGATCCTTATCTAGGGGATCTGTATCATCACATGCTATTTTTTTTAAACTTTGATGCTCATTTTAATTTCATCAATGTAATTCAATTTACAGTGCATTTAAAATTGCATTTCCTGCAACAAAACACAGTAAGTACTAATAATTGTGTTCTTATAGGGCTTGATGATAGTGGGCGCTAGAGTGCCGACCGTGATGGCTGCTCATCTGTGAGCGCTGCCGCGGCTCCCGAATGAATTCTGACATCCACACGTTCCCCATGTGAACATTTGAATATATATCGGTAGAGAAGACTGTCAAGACCCGCAGGAATAGCGGCGAGGAGCTGGGGGCAAACAGACACCCTTAAATGAGGGAGATTGGGCCCATGCTGTGGTGGGGCTGCCCTGTTCCGCAGCCCAACTCCATCTTACTGCCGGCGATGGAGAGGAGAGAGATCACAGTCCAAGGTCCTGGAGGGTGGGGGGGCGGCCGCTCGATATCCGGGAGCGGGCCCCTGCCTGCCCAGAAACACCCCCCTGTGGCCCACGGACAGGCACGCTGCTGAGGATCCGGAGCCGGGCACCCAGAGGCGCAAAGCGCTCCCCCCTTCCCCTGGGAGCACGGAGGGAGGAGAGCGGCAGTCCCACGGCAGGCCCACAGGGATGGAGGCCAAGGAGCAACCGCGGCATTGACACAGATTGTGATTGGAGGGCGCCATGGCGGACGCCCCCCTCTGATCGAGGGACACACTCAAGAAGAAGCAGAGACCCACGGCGCCAGCACACGGGACGGGGCCGGAGCAACAGGTGAGTGTCCGGGCCTCCCTGCCCTGCAGAGACGGCCCTTCCCCACCAGGCCTGAGGCGGCACTGGAAATTGGCGGCTGGGGCTCCGTGTGGAACACCGGTGAGGCAGGGCTGCCTGGGCCCACCACCAGAGTTAACCTCCGCGCCCATCACCCATAACTAGACCCCGGCTGCGGCACCCACTCGAGGGAGAGCCCCCCAGGGGCCATAATCCACAAAGTTCAAACAACCTACCGCCCACTCCCTCGATGGGGGCCGGACCCCAGGTCCGCTACATCCTGCGCCTCCCCCGCCCATAAGATAACATTACAAATGATAAAAAAAGACCTCTCGGCACAACACTGGACCCGATCTCATGGGGCGGCCAACCCCCCACCCACTCACACCAGTCCCCCTGGGGGCAACCGGGAAACATAGTGAGAGGGAACAAGGAACGGCACCAGCGACACAGCCCGGCTGGGCGGATTGGAGCCGGGCCTGAGGACTGGGACACCAAGAAACAAAGCAGCTCGGCCAATCCCTTTCTTGCCCACTTGATCAAGAGACCATCAGCCTTCAAGACACTGCGAGGACCCATCACCAGTCATACCAGGGCAGTAAAGCACCCTTGAAACAGCTCACTGGGACACAGTACCAATAGACCGAACCAACAGGGTGCACAGACTCCTGGCCTAAACATAGACATGCAACGACTCATCCTCCAGCAGCGACAGATGGTATTCCTCGTGCGGCGGTCTGGGCCCCCCGGGTGTGAATAGAGCTCCTACACCAGAACATTCGGATTCTCCAAGGTACACGAACCAAGAGCACTACACCAAGGTGCCCGTTGGAGTGCCCTCAGACGGACACTCATCTACCTTTCTACATTGTGTCACCAGGACCTCATCACTGACACAGAACAACCTCTGTGGAGATCCCCTGCCTGCTACAAAATAACACAATAACCTCCCCCTGAAGACAACAGCTCATCAATCGCCACTCCCTTGTACCCTGGAGGTTGAGGAGGGCCGCTCCGAAAGGTACCAATTCAAGAAGGAGCACAGATCCTCGATCACCCTTCTCAGAACAGCAGATGAGATAGACTTTCACCGGCACCCGGTCCGGAGCAACCAGCAGTAACGCACAACTCTGAGGCTTAACGTGAGTTGGTCCATAAACCAACTCACGTTAAGCCTCAGACCAGACCACAAACTCCCCTAAAAACCACTGCAGCACAGGGCCCTCTGTCCGGACGCAGACGCAGCGGATTACCCCCAACAGCTCAAACCCTCATTGCCTATCCAACCGGAAACACGACCAAGAAGAGATGGGGAAAACAGACAAGTCCCAAAGGAAGATGAACTTCGACTAAGGTACAACGAGTAAAACCTCGAAAATGACTGACTAAAACGATCCCCCAATCATGGAAGAAGGACAAGAGGAGGAGTCCCTTCCAGCACCTGTAGATATCAGGGAAATCTTACTCGATCTGAAAGCAGGAATAGGTATTCTTGACTCCAAACTTTACACACTATCGTCCAAGGTGGACCTCCTACAACACCGCCTTGACAAGCATGGCGATAGGCTACACACAGCCAAACAACTGGTATCGGACCTTGAAGAGAGCACAACCTCAGTCGCAGTCAGGGTTTCATCATTGGAAACCCAGATGAAGACAGTCACAGCTAAAAACGAAGACCGCGAAGGCCGCTCACGCCGCAACAATATCAGACTGGACGGCATAAGAGAAAGACAACTCACCGGGAAGATGGAAGAATTTGTGGAGAAACTATGCATAGAAATCTTTGGAACCACAGCCCTATCTCAACTCTTTGTAGTAGAGAGGGCCCACAGAATACCCTCCGGCCGGCCGATCCCAGGTGCAACTCCACACCCAATCATAGCTCTGTTCCACAATTACAAAGATAGAGACACTATACTGCGACTGGCAAGGGAAAAGGGAGACTTGCATTTTGACGGAGACAGTATCCAGCTCTATCCCGACTTTTCTCTGGCTGTGCAAACACTGAGAAGATACTTTGGTGTCAAACGCCGTCTACAAACCAATCATATGACCTACTCCATGCTGTACCTGGCGAAGCTGCGAATTCAACAAGATGGGAAAACGCAATGTTTTAACTCGCCAGATGAGGCAAACTCGTTCCTCGGTGGACTTGGCTACAGACAATCAGAAAACCTCCAGAAATCACCAAGAAGGGAACGAGCCAAAAGACACCCGCCGTAACTCGTAGATGTTCTCGCCCACCACCATTCTCTTGAAAAAAAGATCTCTCACTGGAACACAGCAACAGAAGTGACCTAAACGGGAGCTGTTGCTCTTGGTCAGGCGCTAGCTCCCCAAGCACAGCACTCTACTTTAATATGATTAAATGGAGGTGGTATACCTACAGGCGAGTTGGCGGTTGCCTGTGTGAGGGTGGGAAGTTACATATAGTTATGGGGAAGCACATTAAGAAAGTCAGCCTTGGGCCCTCCGGCTCTACCCTCGTCAACCACCTCAGGCCACATGAACCCGGCCATTCCAAGCTCCGCCAGCATAAACATGCACCACTTTCCAGCAGACAGTGGAGGGGAAAGGCCAGAACAACCAAAACCACCAGGAACAAACCCGAAAGAGTAAGGCCATCACCACATGGAATATTAGAGGGGGTCATTCGACTAGCTAAAATACGAAAAATATCCCATTACCTCCAGAGACACCAGATAGATGTGGCCATGATACAAGAAACTCACCTCAACCAACTGGGGTTGTCACAGGTACGTTTCATCATACTCCCCATTTGTGAGAGGAGTTGCCATCTTAATAAGTAAGGTAGTAAAATTCAGATTCATATCCTCAGAAAAAGACTCAGAGGGCAGAGCACTGCTCGTACGAGGAATTCTGGAAGGTAAAGAAATTGTCCTTGTGAAATCCAACGGGCCGAATTCAGATTGTGCCAATAATTTTGACTGGGTGATGACGCACCTGGAGACCACTGTGTCGGCCACAATTATTTGGTGCGGTGACCTAAACACCCCGCTCGATCCCCACAAAGACAAATCACAGAGTGTCAGGACCTCGCCATCCAAAGTCAGCCTCCAAATCCTCCTACAATCTAGTAGATAGCTGGAGGCACATCCACTGGGAAACCTGTGATTACTTCTTCCATTCATGGGTACACAATACAGACTAACATCTGGACTACTTCCTGGTATCAACTCAGGCCCAATTTCAATGGGGTCATTGCCAAATCCTTCCGAGGACTTTCTCAGACCACTCTACCGTCACCCTCGAATGCAACCCAGATAACAGCAAGACAAACAGACCACAGTGGAGGTTTAAACCTGGATCCTTGCAAGATCAAGTCTTTGTGGACGAATTGCGTAAAGAAATGACCTCCTTCCTGAAGATAAACCAACCATCCGTCACGTCTGCCGGCACACCCTGGGAGACAATGACATGTTACATCAGGGGGATAGGCCTTACGAAAGAACAGGTCATACTGAAGCTCATCAGAAGGGAATTAACCTCCAGCAAAGCCAAACTGAACGAATCGGAGATAAAACACACCCAATCGAAAGACCTTAGCTCCCTGGCCACCCTAAAGGTGGAACTTGATAACTCCAGGTCAATAGCAGAAAGAGAAATAAAGTTCCTATCTCGAGGCCACAAAATCCGCCAATATGGCCAATATGAGGAAAGCCAGAAACCTGGCGCCTTGATAGCACGATTAATTGCAGCCGAGAGGAAACCCACCCTAATGGAAAGGATACGAAAACCAACAAGGGGACTTAGTTCACACAGAGGAGGAGATCGTCGAAACGTTTCACACATATTACCAAGAACTTTATAGTACCAAATACACAGCAAACCCCGCAGAACTCTCTGAATACCTAGACAACATTGAACTATATTGGATAGACAACAAGCTGAGAGAACCATTGAATGCCCCTATCAGCCTCGAAGAAATCCTCACAGCGATCAAAAGTCTCCCCAACACTAAAGCCCCAGGACCTGATGGCTTGATAGGTGAATTTTACAAGGCCATGCCCAACCTTTGGCCCCGACCCTACTGCAAGTGTACGAAGAAGCGATGGAATCCGGAACATTGCCTTCAACTCTCCGTCACGCGAATATGATCCTCCTTCATAAAACAGGAAAACCACACAAAGACTGCGCCTCATACAGGCCGATTTCCTTAATCAATTTAGACAACAAAATACTTGCCAAAATCCTAACCGCCAGACTCCTCCCGCTCATGCCGGGCCTAGTCATAGCTGATCAGGCGGACTTCATACCCAGACGCAACACCTCTTTTGGGATCAGAAGAATGTTTGGAACAATGTCGGCACTCGATCCCGAGACTCAGGCAATAGCAGCTTTGTTGGACGCCGAAAAAGCTTTTGACTCAGTCGAATGGCCCTTCCTGTTTGAAGTTCTATGCCGCATGGGATTGGGTAACTACTACCTCAATCTGGTGGCCCTTTTGTACAAAGACCTGACCTCCATCATCACCATGGGAAGCACCAGATCCTCAGAAATACGACTACAAAAAGGGACCAGACAGGGATGCCCACTGTCAGCAGTCCTATTTGCGTTAGTGATGGAACCCCTGGCATCTGATGTTCGAGGACGTCACCTTCAAAGAGGTCTTTCCATCGGACCCCACAAATTTGTATCTCCCTCTACACATATGACATAGCTCTCTTTATACACAATCTGGCAGAAAACCTAAACCCAATCATGCGAGAAGTCATCAAATTCGGCAAATTTTCAGGTTTGAAGATCAACCATTCCAAATCCATTATATTCCCACTAACCAAAACAACAACAATATTTTCAGACAATTTCAGATTCAGCTGGCAATCATCGAGGGTCAGATACCTCGGGATCCCTCTATCCATATCCCACTCAGACATTATGCAAGACAACTACGGAACAATCATTGAGACACTGCAAAGGAAAAAATAAACAGATGGAAACTCCTTCCACTCACCCAATGGGGCTGGGTGTCCCTAGTCAAGATGGTGATTCTCCCCAAGCTCCTATAACTCTTTACAAATATCCCCACACTGCTATCACAACAATTTCAGCAACGAATCCGGAGCCTGATACTCAACCTGTTGTGGGCGGGCAAGGTGGCTAGAGTGGCATACTCTACACTTATCCAACCCATAAAAAAAGGAGGCCTGGCACTCCCAGATCCGGAGCGATACTACTGGGTCGCCCAAGCCCAATTCCTAGGACATTGGAATGCCACTGACTTTATTAGACCTCATGTCCAATTCGAACGAGCTCTGGCATCCCCCTTCCTACTCCGAACAACAATTCTTGGGAACCTCCATGTACCCCATACCACACTTAATATTGTCCAGGTTACATATACCGTCTGGAAAAAGATCGCGCTAAGGAGCAACATCCAGACTAGGTTCTCCCCCCTCTAATTCCAGCAAGATTCATAACCGGATTCCCCCTAACTACTGAGAGGACCTACTTAAAATGGAAAGACAAGCTGCAAATAAAGTCACTTGAAGACCTCTTCTTCAATGGCACATTCATCACCCCACAACAAACCAGAGAAAAAGGAGGCGACAACGCCCTGGACTTATTTATATACTTCAGACTGCGCCACACACTACAAAGTACCCTGCCCATGTTCCCTCATCAACCACAGACGTGGCAACTGCTCCACAGAGTAATCCAATCGCAAAGCAAGGGAAGACTAGTTTCGGAAATTTACAAGTCGCTCCTAGACGACAAAGCACCCACTCCCCAAACACCTAAAAAACGATGGGAAAGAACCCTACAAACCTCAATAACAGATGAAGACTGGTCGTACATCATTCATCAAACACAAAAAGTCTCGCTAAACACACATTACAAACAAAATCCATTTCAACTTCATCCACCAAATATACTGCACTCCAGCAAAACTCAATTCACAAAGACCAATGACTCCAGCAGTGTGTGAGAGATGCCAGGCGGATTTCCTTCACCTGGCGCGGACATGCCCAAGCTTAGCACGATTCTGGGATCTAGTACTAGAGAAAATCTCTTATTGGAACCTGACTAGATACAGAATCAACCCTATCACTTCTGGGGCTAACCAGACACCCCCCGCCCTTTGGCCGCAAACTGGCTGACCTATTACTGGTCCTAGCAAGGAGAAGAGTCGCAATCACTTGGGGTTGGGGTCTGCCCCCAACCTACAAAACTGGCTGAATGATGTGACCTATAGCCTGGATACAGAAACAAACTTTATAAAGACACTGCCGCTTCACGCACGGCCACCAGACATTTGGGGTCCACACATCGCATATCTGATGTCTACTACTGACTTGAACTCATCGCGGAACTCATCCCCAGAGCCGGCTCCTTGAGATTGTGGTACCATCACAACCGCTGTCTGCGGAACATGAACTGAATTGGTCCCTGACGAATCTGACAGCTGCAGGGCTGGGGAGTGTGGACCGGGGGGAGGGGGTTGTGGGATGTAACCTGTGCAATGTTACTATTAAGTTTCTGGTATATAAAAACCAAAAATAAAGTTTTAAAAAATTAAAAACAAAAAATAAAAAATAGGGCTTGATACTGGATTACCCCCTTCTAAACACTGGAATAAAAGAATGCTAATGAGATATGGGTCCCTTATAAACAGACCTCCCTGCGCTATATTCAATTTATTGATCAAATAGTCTAATGTCTCCTATTCCACTTAAGCACAGGGCTGCACTGGTGAAATGAAGTCCTGGTCTGTCAGGACTACTCTGAAAAAGCAACACTCAAATCTTTCCCTCGCACCTCTATTGCACCACACACATATCTCTACAGTTAAATGCCGACTTAATGATCATGAAACTTTAATGAGATTCCTCACACAACAAATCAATGTCCATTTCAACAAATCATAAACACAAATATCCTTGGAGTTCATATTCTCCTTGTCTTTACTCATGGAATAGACTATCCATGCAGACAGGTGGTTTAGTTGTATCTCCTCTCCCATTCATAGCCACACAAGACCAGATTTACAAAGAAGTAAGTAGAGGCTTTGATTGTGCTTGTTTGTGAAGAACAGTACGTTGCCCAGAACGATGAAATTCTGAGCAAGCGACAAGCTTCGACTGCGGAATGAAGGATATAAAGTCACACATTTGGGTATGTAACCATACCCAAACTCGCACCTCGAAGCCCATTCAGAAAGTAAATGAATAACAGCCACATGACCACAAAAAGTGTGACTTGAAATTGAGAATTGTACCTAGATCCTTCTAAAAAGTAGAAGGGATTCCTTTGCGAATGCCCATAGCATGTTGTATTCCTCCTATTCAGATGCCAACTGTGATCTTAATCTTTTTTAGTGGCCTTGATCAAAACCACAGACCCACCTCAGCAAAAGAATAACTTCTAGAGTGATTCATGCTTGTCTATCTACTGATGTCTAAATATATCCCTCCCAGGGAACCTCATCGGGGAACTATCAACCATGGGGCGTCTCAGAGACTCTCCTTTTTAAGTCCCATTATTACTCATGCCCCCTAAAATAAAAGACTGAGTGAAAATGATCCCAGATCAGGACCATGATTCAAGAGCCCCTGCACCCTTAGCTTTTAATGTGATTTCAAATGAACCATATCTTTAATTCCCTCTTTTTTGCACTCCCCAGGCAGGGTTTGCCACGCCAAACAGACAATTCGGCTTGGCCGACTGGAAAACCTGTCACAATAGGCCGGCCTGAACACCTTATAAATGGGCCAGAGCTGAAACTCCTGGGCATCTAATCAACACGTGTTCATTTCCTTGCCTGCCAAACTTTACTGGGACAGTTTGCTGGAGTCCCACTCAACAAAACGTAGGTTAGAAAAGGAGATGGGATCTTCCCCCATCTGTTACCCTCAAGGTCAGGCCCTCTCATGGCTGCTGCTTGCTCGAGATCCCCTTCTTTGGGCTATCACAGGTTAACCAGTGGAAACTAAATGTGAGTTAAAAAAAATACAGTGTTTCTATATGTGCTTGAAATGTGTATGCAGTTTGTGCGTGAATGTGGTGGTGCATGCATTTTTGTATGTTGTACATATGTCTGTGTGAGAGTGACTGACTGAGCGCCTTGTAAGTATTCCTTTTTAAAAAAAATGTTATTGGACATTTGGTTGGCCCCTTTACAAAGGTGTTTCAAGGCGCCTTACTAACAGTGCAAGTAAGACAACCTTATATAGCCTGTTCTGCACTGAAATTTAGTCTATAAGATCATGCTTCGTTTAGCCCCTGTTTTGTTTTGTTTTGTTTTGATTTATTTTGCCTGGCCCGGGGGTGCACAAAGGCCAGGCTCCAATGATGGACCACCCCACCATCCCAAGACCAGCTGCTCAGGTACGGCGCTAAGCATCCTGCAATTAAAATGGAGTTCTTAATTGAATAATAGACACAGACACCAGAGTGAATTATACAAGGATCCCAACTGGGGCCCCTCTTTATTTATGATAAACCCTTTTAAATACTCTTCTCTTTCCAATTCCCTATGATTCCCCTGGCGTGAGCCCCAACTAAGTGGGGGCCTGCTCTGCCCGCTCACCCTACCTTTGAGGTTTCTCTGTGACCTTTAGGGTGAGTCTGATGCAACAGACCTCTTAACTACACTCAGGTACCACCCACATGGATTGTGAGGCCAAAGGAAGGCGTCTGTGGGTGGTCCCATCTTGCTGGGCGGCCTCTGGTAGACTGCCCTACTATCCTGCTACCTCACGTCAGGGTATCTCCCCTCTACTCCCTTTTTCTTCTTAATATCTTTATATATATTTAACCTCCTACCCCTGCTTAACTTTTAGGTCTGCATAACATTCCTCCCAATTTCACATCCAACTTAATATTTAAATATATACATATGACTATACATCCATATATACATTGGCATACACCATATATACAACATTTAACACTATATAAACAGCATGTCACAACAGTAACAGTACCTTCAAGGGCTGTCTCTGGTGACCCTGGCACCCTGAGGGCTGGCAGCCAAGATGGATAAAGGGCTGGCAAGGGGCCTGTCCCCCTGATGATAGATGGGGGCCTGGCCGCTCTTCCCTCTTCAGGGGGGCTCTGTTCACCAAATGGGGCCACCCGTGCTCTACTGGTCTTCTGGGTGACCCTCTGTGCACGTGGGAGTCTGCCCACCATTGCTGCCACACTCCACTGCCTCCTTCATTTTTCTGGGTGGCGTGGTTGGGAGTGGGGGCTACTGATGATCACTGTCGCACCTGCAACCCTTATTAAATCTTCTTAGTAGGCCCTGTTTGCTGACATCCGCAGGGCTCCATGACCCCTGGCATAAGCAGTTCAGCCCCTTTGCTCACTCTTCAGGGGGCCCATGGCATAAGCAGTTCAGCCCCTTGGCTCACTCTTCAGGGGGCCCCTGGCATAAGCAATTTGGCCCCTTGGCTCACCCTTCAGGGGGCTTCACACATGCCCACCATGCCCAGGTGCCTGGGGGCCGCTTGTGGCAGCAGCCCCCAGTTAAGTCTTTTTCTCCTTCTCTGCTGTCTTTTTCTTCTCTCTTCCTTCCTATGTTTTTCTGACTGTCATTTTCTAACTCTCACGTTTTCTTCAATCTTAACAGGATTCTTTTTTCCCCGTGCCCAGCAGCGGAGTTCTATTCCTTTGTTTTCCTTTCTTTCATTTATGAACTTTCCATCCAGCCCCATGGTGCCCTGGATGGTTTGATCCGAAGTCAAACACATTGAACACACACACATAAATAATTAAAACATACATACACATTTAATAAAATACTTGTATTAAACGGGTGTCTGCGTCTTTATTTCTAGGTGTTCCCTTAGGGGACAAGCGCATAGCCGCTACTATCCAGGCCCCATGGGGCCACGGGCTACATTTGCATGCATTTTTGGGGGCTACAACTTGCACCGTGGTGGGTTATTTTGCTGATGCGGCCTTGCATTATTATGTAGGCTGGCCGATTCTAAGTACTCTGGAGTGGCTGGCCCATTGTGTTCAACTTTGCTACGCACCTTGACTGTGCTGTCACCGATCGGAGAGGCTTGTGCATTCACCACTGTACATATGGGGAACGGGCCGCAGGAGACTTGTACTTTCACTTAAAGCACAGATAGGTGCGCAAACACACAAACTAACTTACAGAACAACCAATTGCTTAATTTTCTCCACAATCTTTCTTTTTGGGTTGTGGGCAAAAAACGAAGGAACCAACATCATCAATGGGAGAGCCAGGATGTGTATTTGTGAAAGCCCCTGGACCAGCAGGCTCTGCCCTCAGTGCTATTTCTGGGGCATAAACATTACCACAACATGTTTAGCAGCCAGCTTTTTTGCCGATTTTAATATTTAGGAATGGGTATTTTGTGTGTCTGTAATCTGTCCCACAAATGGATTGCTAGTTTTACCTGAGCAGTGAAAAGTATGTATGGCGTAGCCTCAGAACGATTAAAGGCTGGTTTGGTATTGCAGGCTTACATGTGCTGCCGAGAGTGAATACAGAGCTCAATAGCAAGAGACTAACGCACTAAGCTATGTCACTGAATGGTAGAAAGTACATAGGCTAAGAGATGGAAATTGTGTGTCCATGTTTCAAGGCTAGCAGGCCCACTGTGTGGCCTCTAGGGAGAGTGGGAGATTACTGTGCTGGCTGGCGGCCTTTGAGGCCTATCTGGCTAGGAAAAGAGTTTTCTTGATATGAGATTGGATCTGCCCCAGATCCTCTAGCATGTTGAGTGGTCCATCACCTTCTCTATAGATCAGTCCACTGACCACTGGAGGGGCTGTCGGGTTAGATTGGCGACCAGCTCACAATCCTCAATCTGTCCATGTTGATTATCTGTAATGGATTTGTAGGT
The DNA here is from genome assembly GCF_040938575.1 of Ambystoma mexicanum. Taxonomy (NCBI): domain Eukaryota; kingdom Metazoa; phylum Chordata; class Amphibia; order Caudata; family Ambystomatidae; genus Ambystoma; species Ambystoma mexicanum. The sequence continues at coordinate 969,741,513 of NC_090923.1, forward strand.
CATAAGGTACAGAATCATAGGAGTGTTAAATACAGTGTCATTTCCCCTTGGCACATTGACAGGTAGATTGGTGCACTTTATGAGCAAGCACCACCTAGCTAACGCGGTCCCTAAAAAGCTATTGACCTTTCTAGGACACACTGTTGTGTGGCCACAAAAACTCCCATTAACTAAATGCCCACTTTTGAAATGATTGTTATAAGGAGCAAAAATCACAGTTTTCATTGCAAGCAGGGCCGTCTGCTATTCATCCTTCCAAGTTTGATATTATGAGCAGTATTAAATTGGGAAATTAAACCTATTAAAGTGCTTAGAAGAGGGAGGAATCTCTCATTAACTGTCTGAGGCCTTCCCACAGTCAGTGGCCTATGCAATGCTGAAAGGCTGCTGATAACATTATTGTAAACAGTCGGCAGGTGCGTAATAATTTGCGCAATTGTTCTAATTTAATACTGATATAAACAGATTGCTGATATTTTAAGTAGGATGTATTGATATCAGATTTACCAAGCTCACAAATATTTATGGTAAATCTGTTTTTAACTTCCTGATTGCTACATGCACAGAGTTGTATGCCTTGTTTAAATTTGATGGTGGTTTGCAGTATGAAGCATCCCGTAGACATTTCATAATCCGCCAACTTTACTGAATTGCCTTTAATTCATTTTTTGTACATGTATTTTCTTATGCACTCTTTCCTCCTTTCAGTATGCATCATGTATGTTTTGCACTAATCGTTTCTGTAAATATTTCTTATACGTTGTGTGATTGGCACTATGTTTTGTAAATTAGTTTTATTTAACACTCATTTCTAGACAAGACAAGCATGCCAAAACCATTACATGTTGCTTTAAATGAGAAGATACACAGGAGGAGTTGTAAGCTAGAGTGAAATTGCAGAGAGTGAAACCAGGATATCTCGGCTCAAATCTCAGCTTCTCAGCTTCACCAAATGATGTGATCATGGCCAAATTACTTCACCTCACTATGAGCGCTGTGCTTTATTTTGACTGGATGCTAAGCGTGTGAACATCTTGAGGTGGTTTTGGTTGGGTGTTCACTCATCCAGTTTAATGCATGTCAGTGTTGCTCCAAAACATTACTAGTTATAGATAACACAGCACAGGCAGAATTTGCCTTCAGCCCATTCATGATAACTTCAGCTGTGTTGTTGAGACGTGGTTTTCTTAAAGAAAAGTCAAATAAACGATGGACTATTACGATAACTGGTGAGTTGTGGGTGGTGGCACCAGTGGTCCGAGTGTACAAAATACAACATAATAACTGAAACTTTTTTTGCTTCCTGCGTGAGAGGGAGGTTGCTGTAATTGAGCTTACTTGCTCTTGCAATTCATTTTGTGTCAACCCGTTATAGGTGGAGGTACACAATTTGGAACCAGGGAAACGGGCTTACAATCCCGGCTTCCCAATAGGAGTCAAGTTGTCATCCTGGGAAAATCATCATATGCTTCTGAATTTGGGTCCACTTATTGGCAACAACGAGTGCCTAAAACAGTAACTACTATGTAACTACTGTTATTAAATACTTAAGAGCTTGACTATTCCGTTTTACCTTCTGGTTTGGGGTCGTTGAAATCTCTGTGCTATGCAAGTCTCCTCACATACTAGTATGATTGCTGATACAGAGCAAGGTTTCCCAGCCTAACACTCGCCAAACGGAATCTGCACGGACAAGGGCTCCAAGCGCCTGCAACAGCGGAGCACCAGATAGCAAGCAAGGGAGAGTGGCTGTCAAGGATGCTTCCGATCTGGAGGGGGTTTGGTCTAAAACCAGCCCTAGTTATATTAATGGCATATGTGAGGTGCGGCATTTCACATTTCAAGGGGCTCTGATCCACTCTTGAGCACATGATATATTCAATTGCTGTATAACTCACTCATAACGAGGAACACCCATTTGGTCTCAGATACACATTATTGCATGAAAATACTCTCAGAAATGTACATTCAACAGTGTCATAGACTCTCGCAGAATATCCTACACATGACTGTGGCACATAGCTTTACCCAAGGCAATGCATCGTGATGGACCATAGTAGAAAAGGAGAGGCAGCACATCCCTTCTGCAGATGACCAGCTTGCATGCCATCTCTGATCATTGCAATGTCTGCAGTCAACTGCCAGACCCTTGGTTACTCTGCTCTTTAGACAGATATGATGTAATGTAAATTGATTTATTGAGCGCAAAACCAAGGCCAGAAGGTGATGATCATCGTTCATTCATTTGTTTGTGTTTTAGTGTTGGAGCTAGTTCTTCTCTTGGTAGCTACCAGTAGTAAGGGGGGGGGGGGGGTCGAACAGACATAATGCACACAATGTGTGATTTTGTAGCAGGTACGTTTACGATGCTATGCTACACTTGGTTGCTCTGCTGCAGGTTGCAGCATCATCAGAAAGTAAAAACTTGAACAGGGCCACCCCTCCTCCATCTTCCCTTACTGCAAAATGCCATGAATCTATGGAATCTTTTAGCTGCTCAGGCATATTACTTTTCCAGGTCCGACCCGGGCCCCAGGCAACAATGCACTGATCTGAGACAAATAATAATATGCTCAGCCTTCTGCCAAAAATGAAGACATTTTCTTTTGGAGCATGCTTCTTAGTTTATTCTCTAAGTTTTTAGTAGTTGCCTGGCATCACATATTTTAAACCAGGACCATAGGCCTAAGCCATGGTGGATTCTGACAGCAGTCACAGTGAGGAAATCCGGAGAGAAAAGAGCAAGGAAGAGTGTGACTGGGACTAATAGCATGGTAATGTCAATGAAAAATTGGGAGACACACTTTAGAACCCCTTCTTTAGTGCAGAGTTTGGGAACCAGACTCTCAACTCACAGGAGAACTACTAGAGGGAGAGCACAACGACCTTGTTAGCCATCAAATTCAGGTGACTGCCATCTTTGCCATTGTTCATTGCAATATTTTATTCAACCTAACACAGTTTTCCGGCTTTAACAGTAACCAGGGCACAATGTAATGGAACAAAACTCAAGCCCCATTGCTGAAGCACCAAACACTAGCTCTTGGCTGCAACTATGTCTGATGGAAAGTCTCATGTAACCAAAGCCAGGTGACTCTCTGTTACTCCGTCCAATTGATGATCTTGTGCAGCCGAAACCAAGAAACTGACTATTCGATGTTGATGGTCAATCTGATAAAACATGCCACAAAGCACCAGCCTTTACTAGTGGCCAATTAATAATTTCATGTAACCCAAATCAAACACTTGCGGGTCATCACACCCAATTCACAACATCATGTCAACCAATAAAAGCACTTGAGTGTATCTACACCAAATGGAGAATCTCATCCCACCAAACCAAATCACTTGACTAAGACGCGCCACTCTCATCCAACCAACCCAAATAGTTGGCTGTAACAGAACCCAAATGGCATTCTCACGTTAACACAACCAGCACTCTGGCTGTTACCAGAGTCAAGGGGTAATACGATGAAATCCAATCTAAGAACATGTATTTAGTTGCCAAATAGATAATCTAAAAAAAAACAATTGAAGCTCCGCGGCTGGAACCGCAGGCAATGGGCCATCTTACGTCATCGAATTCAAGCACCTGGTTGTAATCACAGACAGTGCACAGTTTCATAAAACACAAGCACCAGGCTAGAACGACAACCTCCTAAAGTTAAGCAATCCAACGATCTCACAAACCAAGCATCTAGCTGTAAGTGAAGTTAATGGACACACTTAAAATGTCCAACACAGGTGATGACACTGGCTGAAAAGAAGGCCACTGGTTGATCCCATACAACCCAAATGAAACACATGCTTATAATTGCAGCCGCGTTTAATCCCCATTTATAATCCCCCTTTAAATCTGGCTGCAGTCATGGCCATGTAACAATCTGGTCAAATTGGACCTAAGATCAATTCTGGCTGGATCAACAGCTAATGGACGATCTCCATCAACCCAAACACCTTGTGGTAACCCCCACTAATTGAAAATAGCAATTAACCCACACCCAAACACCTGGCTGCAACCACAGCCAAAGCACAATGTCACGCAACCAGTCCAGCCATATGTGAGCCCAGCTGATGGGCAATTTTATGCAACACAACTCAAGCACAGTCCACAAGAAACACAGATGAGCTGTGACGCAACACCACCAATCACAGGAGAATGGCCGAACTAGAGACCAAGTGGAGAAATGTCACATGGCTCCAGGGAAGAAATAGAAGGTGAACGTAGGGACAAAGCTTAAGATAGAAAAATGTAAACATGGGTTACAGCAGTACAACCGGCAGGCGTTGCATTGTTTGTCTGGGATTGCCTGACCAGGGTCAGTCCCCCACTGGAAAATCAGAATGGAAAAGGAGACACCAGGAGGGAATATGCAAGCACTAAGTGCCAGAGACTTGGTGCATTCCTCTCCCATAGTTGCCAACATGACCCATTCCAATCTGTAGGTGCTTATCCAGTCCTGGTTTTTTTCTTTGCATTCTGGGTCTTGTAGTCCGAGTTTTATAACAGGGAAAGTGGAACTACAAGTCCCAGAATGCAAAGAAAAAAACAGGACTGGATAAGCACCTACAGATTGGAATCAGTCATGTTGGCAAATATTCTCTCCTAGCTCCTGCGACCTCCAAAATCTCGCTTTTCTGATGTAACTCTTTTACCTTTGACGGGTATTGCCTATGTGCACCTGTGTGAACTACAAGCTGGCTTCATGACTGAGGCGGGTGTTTAACTCTGCGGTGGCCTAGGGCCAGATGCCAAAGCGATACATAAAGATCAAAAAGTGAGCTCCTCTGGCCTCCCTCTATCATGGCGGATCTGGGCTAAAACGAGGGACCATCAGGGACATATGTTAGGGGAATTTGGGCAGCCCTGTGGCGTCTGGTACCCTGCGACATTGTTCACTGAACTGAAAGATGTAGGTTTTATCATCGAAATCAATCGTGCGGTTTTCATCGACGGGATCCTGTATCCCTGGGACTACATACGCACACGTTTCTGCAGCAGTTGCATGAATCCGCCCAGCTATTATAGAATAGTTGGTCTGGGACCGGGAGCCGACACTCTTTTTGGGTCGGTGTTATTGTGCAGTAGTGTACAATAGGAGAAACGTACTGTGGGGCTGCGCTCAATGCTATTAATACGCACAGGTTAAAAGCGTGTCTTGGGGCCAGAGCTCCTCGCGCGCCTGTCTAATAATACAACAGCCAATCAGCGGACTAATGCACAGATTACTCGGTTTGGAAATCATTTCTTTAGTTAACAGTCTCTACGCCCTGAGGGCAGTGGCGCGGCCGGGTGGAAAGCATGACGTCGGAGTGGCGCGCGGCGGCCATGTTCATGATAAATGCATTAGCTGACACAGCGGCCTCCCGAACAATGGAGCCACTGAGGAGACTTGTTTAGCTCCACGGCACGAGCCCAATTGCCCCTGAGTACTTGCATGCTTTACAAAATGTCTTCAAATGTGTATTTTTTTAGCACGTCGCTTAATACTGGATTGAAGACACTTCTTAGAGTCCCAATACGGAGGCCAAACAGAGGGAGAAAAGTGAGTTGGCCAGAATCACAGAATCTGGTCAAACTGGGAAAGGTAATCTATGACTGTGGTCTCCAAGTTTTACAGAAGATAGTTGACGCCAATGTAGTCATCCATCCAACCATATCTTCATAACAATTTGAAAAGGATTATTTTACCAAAAGAAAAATAGGCTGTATGAAGAAATCTGAGGGAGATTTGTGGAGTTGATCTAAAGCCCACTTTGATAAGACTCTAAAGGGAGTGAGGGGGAGGGGAAGGAAATAATGGGGCGGGGGAAGTGGGATACAATGTTCAATATTTTGGTTGTAAATGTAAATGAAAGAATTTAGTACAAAACAAAGGATGCAGAGGTGTGGAATTGAATGGCATGAAAGAGGAGATGGGGAAAGATCGAGAACACGCCTGCTCCTACTGAACCTGAGCACTTATCTCCCCGAGATACCTCTGGCCAAGCACTTTATCTGGGGATAGCCGGGGGGGGTACTACTGGCCGGCTTCCCCTTTGGTAGCCCAGGTTTGCCGTTGCAACCTCTGGGACCGAGATCACAACGGCAGCCCCAGGACCTTACAGCAAACAGGACTCACACAGAGCCATGACTCCTACACACTCGCCTTCCTTCTCTCCCATCATAGGATTAGAGGCCTGCCTGGGCCTGCCGTGCAACATGGCGTTGATAGATGGTCATGCTCTTAGATGCTGGAGGAGTCTGGCATTAAGCACAATATAAATGACCAATACAATACACCACTCTCTCATCCTGCACCATCCCCCTGTTTAGTTTACGGTATAAAGGGCCATGGGGCAGCACCTGTGCCTGTGTGGTTCTCACTTTGCATATGAATGCTGAATCAATCAGGGAAATGGGGCATTAACTGGCATATTTTGCGTCTTTTGAGGCAGCATTTGGCTCATGATGTCACTAGTAGGACTTGTGAGGCTGTGCATTACACATTGGCTATGCAAAGCATATTGGGCCTCATTACGAGTTTGGTGGTATCTCGGTGTTAAATCCGCCCAGATACCACCAAACTGAATTACCTTTACCGCCACTTGGTCTGGTGGAATTTCGGCCAGATTACAAGTGGTGGTGGCGGAGTAGTTCCCCGTTTAATTTGAGTCCATTGCACTCAATGGTTTTTTTTTTGGTGGACTTACCATGGTGAAATTACCGCTGATTCTGCTGATTTTCTGGCAGTGAGTTGGAGGATCTACCTCCAGGAATTTCCTGGAGACAAATCCTCCACTCCAGGCCAAAACTCAGAATTTGGGGCAGTGGTAAAGTTGGCGGTAACAGAGTTACCGCCAACTTTACCACTTACCACCAAACTCATAATGGGGCTGATTATGTTTTAATTAGTCTGGCATTACTGGGCATTTGACTGGCATGAAACGTAATTACTGGAGTAATTGTGTCTGAACATATTATGGCAACACCTAGTCATATGGGTATGTTTATGACAGTGATTATACTAGAAAAATGAGGCATTAACTGGCCTAGGATGTCATTACTGAGGCATTTTAGGATGTTTGCCATATTTAAGAAATGAAATTGGTGTTTATAATGTGCTTAATACTGTACCTGAGTTCGGTTTCTAAGCACGGATCAGAGATTCGAACCTCTGTTCCTCTGTGTGGTCTTGTTTCCATGACCAGCGCTTTGCCCCTGTGCTATCACTAGTCAAAGGGCCTCATTATGAGGCTGCCGCCGCTAAAAAAAAAATTTGCCACCCAGAAATGGGCAATTACCGGGTCATTACGGCCTTGCCGGACCTGGTATTTGCCAATTCCTGGGCGCCGGGAAAAATTCTTCCCCATTCCCATTTGAGCCCCATAGGGCTCAATTGGATTGGGGAAGCCGAATGCATCGGCGCCGTTATGAATGGTGCCGGTGCATCCGACATGCTGTGCTCGTGGGTGCCGCTCTGCCCACCAGGTCTGACCTAGCGGGCAGAAATGCCCCCGCAAGCACAACTCGTACCGTAGTTCCCAGACCGGCAAACTTATAATGAGGCCCAAAGTGTTGCTATAAAATGGCAACATTTTGACAAGGGAGACTGTACATTATATATGAGGACTTTACCGGACATGCGATAATCTAACTGCCATGAGGTGGCAGTGAAATAGCCCTTTTACTGCTTTAGTAACTATTTGTTATTTTATTAATGAAATGCTTATTGTACTTTTTTACCTCAGTATGGCCACATCACATGATCTAAACATTCATGTGACATTCATGTGACAACACTCCCTGTGATATTGTCTGGGTCAAAGGTCAGGTAATGCTGTTTCCTGCGATGCCTTCAGGTGTACAATTTCACTTCTCTACTCCTTTTATTTTGGCGAATCAGCATCGCTGCCACATGCTCACTGTTTGGTTGAGTCAAGGCCTAAACCCTGCAAGTTTTGATGGAAGATGCTGAAACAAGCATATGATCATTCAAATCAGAAGACACAAATCATTTTATGTCCAGAGAAAAGAACCTAAAAATAATGAAAATAGTTTACCAAATGCTACTGGCAGAATAAAATAATAATACTGTGAACGTCTAAAAACACTATCTTAGTTTTGGTGCATAAGATCAAAAAAAGGTGTATTACAGTTAGTCTTGAAAGACAAACACACTGCATCCTAACATTAATCCATTCCCAACCCACTACCCAGACCCACCCTCCAGATGGACTCCGTCAATATTTTTCAGACGCTGGACCCAACAACGTCGAAAGGACTTAGTAGGAATTCTGGTGTACTATTCCCACCTTCCCTAGAACAAAAGGGACATTTGTCTCAAGGGATTAGTTCCCACTTTATGTCCACAGGTGTCGCATGACAGATAATTTCCGGGTTAAACATGGCGATGTGTATGTCGTTCTGGTGACATCCTCCTCAGGTGAGGAGGGTAGGGCATCCGACCCTGTGATGCTTTGCAGTGCAGATGAAGAGTTCTTTGTTCATCCTGGTTCAAATCTGTACAATCTATTGGCATACAAACTGTAGCTTTGACCCAGTCACTCTAAGAAGGCCACATTGTTCATTGTCTGTGTTTTGAGCACACATGCACAATCTAGGTTGTATTAACCAGCATTGCCTAGTGCCAATAGGTGAAAGGGACGTCCTAGCAAATCTCTGCTAAGATTTAAAGAAGAACAACAAACACGTAGGGTAGAGGGGTGACATTTTTGTTTTTCCCTTGTGTCATGCAGCTCATTTCTGGACCCACCCGCTCCTGATAATCATATTATTTATTTGTTATTATTCTGGACTTGGCGTTTGCCCAATGGAATGGCCCCTTGCTTGCAGAACCTTTCCTTCAGTTGCTACCCAAAGAGGAGGGCAGAGAGAAAGGGCGGGGCATTTTCTTTATGACAAACTGGGCTATTATATACAGGAGATATCGGTTCTGATGGTGCTCCCAGATCACAGATAATGGTACCCAAAGGACACAAAAGAATGGTGTTAGGGATTTCTCACTCCCATTTAACATGTGGTCACTTAGGAACAGCTAAGAACCAAGCACAAATATTAAGCTGTGTTTATTGGCCAGAGATCTATACCGATGTGAACAATTTGTGCTTACTTGCGCCCTATGCCAGAAGACTTTTTTTCAGATGCCGCCTCCATCGCCATTACAACCTTTACCAACCAATGATGTGCCCTTTTCACGGATAGGTATGGACATAGTGGGGCCTCTTGACCTATCAAAATGAGGGAATCGATATATATTGATAATTGTGGATTATGCAACTCGCTATCCTGAAGCATTCCCACTACTCAATAATATGACCCAACAAATTCTAAAACATTTGATCCCATATTTTTCACGTGTTGGTTTCCGAAGGAGATCTTAACGGACCAGGGGACTACCTTCATGAGTAGACTTATGTGAGAAGTGAAGGAAATTTTGCATATAAAAACTCTTAGAACTTCCATCTATCAGCCACAGACTGACAGATTAGTGGAACAGTTTAATAAGGCCTCAAAACATATCCTAAAGAAGTTAGTTGAGGTCGACGGCAAAAACTGGCATATCATGACTCCTTGGACTCTTTTTGCTGACCGTAAGAGGCCACAATCCTCAACAGAACTCTCTCCATTTTAACAATTATAGGGTAGGTAGCGCGAAATGTCTGTGAAATGTTGCGGGACACTCGGAAGAGTGGGAAAATACCATCTTGACCCTTTTCCAAACAGCCGAATGATTAAAGGAACACATGGCTATGGTCAGAACAATAGTTCAAACTCACATGGTCATGGCCCGAGAAAATCAGAAATACTACCATGATAAGAAAGCTTTGCTTAGATCCTTTTCCATTGGACAAAATGTCCTTATTCTCCTCCCTCATCTGAGAAAAAGATGTTGTCCAAATGGCATGTGCCTTATGAAGTGATAGAACAAAAAGGGCCATATGAATATCGAGTATTCCAACCTGACCGAAGAATTAAGACCCATGTCTATCACATAAATCTCCTCAAGGAGTGGAGGGAGGACTCCATTGAGATTACCACAGTAGTATTAACTAGTCTGTTATCTGAAGAATCAGATAAGAACAGCCTGATTCCTTCCAACCAGCCTCAAAACTAGAAGGAAAACCTGTTGGACGAACTAGAAAAACGTTTAGATGTCTTCAGAGCTGAGCCAGGTTAGGTTAAGAGGCTATTTCACTATATCTGTGCTCCACCAGGGAAAGTGGTGCATTTAAAGCGCTCCTGGATACCCAATCCCAGAAAAGAAGTCATCATAGAGGAAGTGATAAACATGCTGATAAGTGAGAACCGATATCATTGAACCATCTTAGATCCCTTGGTCGTCTCCAAGAGTACTTGTTGCAAAGCCAGATAAATTGTGTAGGTTCTGCTTTGACTTCAGAAAGGTGAACACGGTTTTCCAATTCAACAGTTACCCTATGCCAAGGATAGACAATCTGATTGATCGATTGGCAACTGCCGTTTTCCTCTCTACAAATGATCTGACAAAGGGATACTGGCAAGTCACCTTTAATACAGACGACAAGGAAAAAACAGCCTTTTCCACCCATATTGGGCTATTTCAGTTCATGGTATTACCTTCTGGACTACACCGGGCTCCGGCCACCTTTCAAAGGCTAATGGACCAAAGTCCCCCGGCCTTACGCATCTTTCTATGGGGCTTATATTGATGATATAATCATCCACAGTAGGATGTGGGAAGAACACTTACACCATCTATACCTAGTTACCAGAGCACTGAGGAAAGCCGGGCTCACAGCAAATCTAAACAAATGGCACTTGGCACAATCAGCAGTAAACTAGCTGGGATTTTGTGTTGGCAATGGGTTGGTTCAACCACAGACTGAGAAGGTAAAAGCCGTCCAGGAAACTCCAGTGCCCAAAACCAAGAATGATCTAAGAGCCTTTTTGGGTTTAGTGAAGTATTATAGGCGATTCAGCCTCTGTTATTCATTCATTTAATTTCATTTTATTCAATTTATAGAGCGCCTTTCGCCAAAGAAACTGAACAAAATATATCAAAAAGCACCACAATCAGAAGAAAAAGTGAATATGGGTAAGAATGGAAGAGGAAAAAACAGGCAGATTTAACTTACAAGAGAAGATAGACTATGCGTTTTAAGGTTTGAATGGAAAATACAAAGAGATGAGGCAGAGCGAAGTGAGAGGGGAAGAGAGCTCCAATGTTTAGGAGTTAGAAGAGCAAAGGAAAGGAAACAAAAAGAAGCACAGGGGGGTTTGGGGACAGTTAAAAGAAATACATTCTGTGATCTGAGAAAGCGAGATGGAACATAGAACGAGAGTAAGGAAGAAAGATAAGGTGGAGCCCGACCATGGGTAAATTTGAAGACAATTGAGAGAAAGTGGTAGAGGACACGTGATTCAAAAGGGAGTCCTGAAATAGTAGATAAAATACAACAGAAGACTGAGCGGGAAAAGGAAAAAGGAGACAAATCGAGGAGTTATAAACAACGAAGGGGAAGATGATGTGAGGCAGGAGACTAAGCAAAAGAGATCAGCAGTAATCAATGTGAGAAAAAAACAAGAGAAAATTAAGAGGTTTCGTAGCATGAAAAGAGAGATAAGGGTGAGCAAGACGAATGTTGAAAAGTGCATAATAGCAAGAACAAGCAATAGACAAGATGTGAAGAGAGAGTGAGAAAGAAGGATCAAAAGTAATACCCAAGTTACGTGCAGATGGTGAAGGAAGGGAAGACGGAGGATGGAGACTAGGAGCAATAGTAGAAGCAGGAAAGAAAAGAACCTCAGTTTAAGAGGGGTTGAGGTGGAGAAAAAGAGAAGACATCCAGTTTTGAACAGCAGAAAGACAGTTTGAAACAATAAGCATAGTCAAAGGAGGAAAAAGAAAAAAATAGCTGCGTGTCATCTGCGTACAGATGAAAAGAAAGATTAAATGAGGAGAACAGAGAGAGAAGCAGTATAAAGAGAGAAAAGAAGAAGACCGAGTACAGAGCCTTGTGGATCTCCATATAGAAGAGTAAGTGAAGGCAAGGGGTGTCCAGCACAGGTTACAGCTTTGGACCGTTGAGAAAGATAGGAGTGGAACCATTCAAGAACAGACCCCGAAATGCCCAAGGTGGAAAGAGAGGATATAAGGAGAAAGTGATCAACAGTATCAAACGCTGCAACCATGTCAATAGGAATAAGAATAGGAGATAACTTGGAGTGACGAGCAGAAAGGAGAGACTTAGAGACTTGTAAAAGAGCAGTCTCTGTAGACTGAGAGTGACGAAAGCCAGATTGAAGAGGAGGGTGAAGGGAGTGAAGATTTAGATAGCAGGTTACCTGGGCATAGGCAGCCCACTCCAGAATTTTAGAAATAAATGCCAGAAGTGAGATAGGCCACAAGTTGGCAGGAATAGATGAGTCAAGAGTAGGTTTTCTAAGGATAGGAAGAATAAGTGCATGCTTAGAGGTGGTAGAAAGGCAAGAGTTTTCAAAGGGGGAATTAATAAGAGAGGTAAGATAAGGAAGGAGATTCATTCATCACGTCTTGCCTCACTGATAAACTTAAGAATGCACAACCCCAAAAGAGAAAATGGAAAGAGGAAGAACTCAAGCATATTCTGTGTAGACATGGTTGAGCCTTCACAAGGACACCAATGCTTGGGTCATGCCCATGTTGAAGGTAGCAGATTTCAACAAGGAGTTCATTTTACAGACGGACGCTTCACACTTTGGGTTAAGGGCAGTTCTTTCACAAGATCACTATGGTATTGAACACCTTATTCTTTACATTAGTAGAAAACTGTTTCCCTGAGAAAAGAACTGTGCCACTATTGAATTGGAGGCCTTGGCAATAAAACGGGTGGTAACCTACCTTAAGAACTACCTCACTGGCAGAAAACTTAGATTGGTCACAGATTACGTTCCATTAACATGGATGAGCCTTCACAAGGACACCAATGCATGGGTCATGCCCTGGTTCTTAGAAATGCAGCCCTATTGTTGCAAGGTAGAACACAGAAAAGGAAGAGAACAGGGCAGTGTAGACTTCCTTTCCCATTTTCCAATAGGTGCTGAGAGAACCAGCAGCATTAGAGGAAGGGCATGTGATGAATCCAACTGTGTGATCACTCCTTTCCCTGCAGTGACCTCCTCCCATGTCGCCAGGGGACAGCAGCCGCTACCTGATCCTGACTCTTGGAGTGGCTATATGAGGGAAGATCATATGGGGGGAAACAACTTCTGGGGCGGTGCCATGGCATCATCGGATGAGCCATGGTATCCCCCATTTTCCCTTCAGGATAACCCTCCCATACCTGATACCCTCATGGCATATTGTCATACATCTCCTTATGCACCTATGAAGGGTATCTATGATCTGCCTTGTGACACTTATGAAAACTCCTTCTCAGGTTCCACATACAAATCATCCAGGACTGACTTGCCCTTGAAATCCATTAAGAATACTTACCCAGGTTTATCGTGCAAATTGTCAAGAATGGACTTTCTTTCCCATAACTACCAAAATACTGGGACGAGGAAGAGATAATGATTAATGCAGAGTGAAGGAAGCCACAAGCACAAGGAGCGTTTTAGTTGTTGGGTGCACATACCTGTGGCCAGGAAATTTAAAGAGCAGAAGTAGAGAGTGGAGGTGTCCTGCTGGTCGGAGAGAGCTACGCCTTTCCGTGCGGTCTGAGAGACTCAAGGGCTCCAGAACCAAGAAGAAAGACGCTGCCACAGGAAAAGGACATGCTCGGGGAATGCCAGGAGCCGGTGATAGCCTCCTGGGCGTTCACGGGTATTGAAAGGCAGCATCTAACTCACTGGAGCCTGGAACGAAGCAGATGAGCCCAGCAGAAGCCGTGAGAGACAGGAAAACGGAGAGAAGATGGTCACGAGTAAGAAGGTACCGAAAGACCATCACCATCTAGCCACAAGAAACCAGGAATGCCAACAAGAACTGGTGAGTACATCCAGAGACAGCGGGGACACTGGGGTGTATTGGCTACCAGGCCGAAGGCAAGTCATTGTGAATAAAGAAGCTGATAGAGAAAAAGCGAGAGAGCTTATTGTCAAAAGGGGAAATTAACTGCGAGGGAAAACCTTTCAAGTTTGTCAGTGTATACAGTGCAAGTAAATGCGAAACCCGGACACGAAAATATATCAAGCAGATACATTATCAAACAAAGTAAACGTACAAGAAGCTCGGGGAGGAGATTTTACTAGGCAGTTACAAGAAAGTGCAGAGGTTAAAGAGGTCCTGAGAAGAATATATCAGGATTAGAAAATGTATTGTGTTAACTAGGAGAGAAGTAGCCAAAACCTGGCAGGAGAGTATACCAGGTGTCCTGACAAGACCAAAGTAGAAAACTAGGCAGTTTGTGGATCAGTGTTGTTGTTGGACAAGAAAGGCAGAAAGGACTGCTACTTGTGAAAATATCAGAAAGTAAAGAGGAATCCAGGGGAAGGGAGACACCCTCTGGAGCAAGGATTCTTATGCTCAAAGAACTTTTGTGTTGGAGTTATTTATTCTTCCTTTTTGAACACTTTTCTAAACCACCCAAGGCCAAAGACATTACCATTTTCACCTTATCATTTAATTTATTTGAGTGTGAGAGTCAGAATAGAACTTTGGACACGGAACAGATTTGTTGTGGACATTCTGACACAGACAGACCCTTAGGGTTTGGTTTGGGTAGGGAAACACCTCTTAGAGTAGAGTCAGAGAGGCATTTTCCCAACCCCTTTTATTTCAATAAATGTCTTTGACTGAAAACATGGCTCACTTGTGTCCAAGTTTCAATATTGACTCCTCACAGCTTGTCCCTCTATAGGCAGCAGCTTTCTCTTCCAGTAGCAACAACACAGTTTCTATTTTGACTTTGGGTTATGAAGACATATTCTGGATGAAAGGTAGACAGGTTAAAATGACTTATATAATTGATAACTCATCTCCAGTGGTACAGGTCTACGAAAGTCTCCATATGGAGATGGAGTGCCCATCTGGCTCGGGTTCCATAGTCACTGGGGCCCCTCCCCACATCTTCACTCCTCTACACAAGTGCAAACTCGGTAGGGTTGGACCAGCTGCAGGTGTGGACAAGGTTTGACTGGGACATCAAATCGTTTCAGGTACTGGAAAAGTGCCCCACAATCACACATTACAATTCGTTTCTTTTCAGAACAGATTGTTTGAGTACTTCCCAAGTGGTTGATTTGAGTAAACTATGGTGCAAATAATGGTTTTTGAAATCTTATTTGCTTAATGACATTGGTTAAAACTAGTGGAGTAACTTATAAAACTGGCCCACTCTGGCCAAAAAAGTGTCCCATTATGGCCAAAAATAAACCATCCCGTACTAGAATCGGGGGCTGGCACTTCAACATTGCCCTAGCCCGAGTCTGCATGTGGGTAACACTATTACTTTATACTTGGCAGGGAGAGGAATAATAGTTCTTTTTTCATTAAGCCCCTGCCCCACTTGCAATTCCCAAATAGAGACGGGAGAGCCTCCTTAATGAAATGGCTTAAGTTTCAATGAGCTACAATTGGCCAGATCAAGTAAATGCTAAGTGATCATATAGAAATGGGCAGTATTGTGGGCTCCTTAATTGGTCCATGTCGCTACAGATGTCCACACAGCACATGTTCAGGTGCAAAGGTATCATAATGAGACATAGCATACACTGTGGTGTTACTAGAGACTAGTCTAATAGATGCAGGTTTGTATGGAACATTTTGGGCACTTGCATTTGAATACAAGCTTCATGGCCATGAATTGCATAGGTTCCAGATGCTGAGTAAGATAACGAAGAGATCAGACACTGTGACTGTCACACAAATTCTGGATATTCCTCCAGTATGGACGCTTCTTCAATCAGAATCTGAGTGTTTCAAACTCTATAATAAATTGGAATTAAATATACAGGTGATCTAATGGCGCGCAATCGACATAAACCTGAGATCTCTCATCTTTCACATCATACTGATCTCCGAGAAGGCCATACAAACCGGGCCAGAGATGTCAATGTTGGATATGTAATTACTCTGGAATTGTCCGAGGGTGCATACCATTTGGTAAAGTCTCTTTGAGTGACTAGAATTAGTGACTGCATTAATTATCCCCAGAAAGTCAGTGATGTCCATATTACATTTTACTATAGGTAGTGAAGCTGTCACACCTTCTCGACAATTATCTACAGGGTATTGTGCTGTGCAAAGGAAATCATTCTGTGTGTATGGAATTCTACTGAGAATCCATCAGTAGGCCAGTGGACCTGTGATCTGCCAGCTTTAGCAGCAAATGATTTGAGGATTATGAACTATTTAGTGGATGTTTGTTAATGAGAGTGCTTAACATAGTAATAACAAATACTTTCTTCTGATGCATCTTTCCTGGGATATTTGACTGTTAAAACCCAAAGTAGTTTCGCTCTCTCTTGTGTTGCTTCGCCATCTAAGCCCACCCTAATCCCACACTTCTGCAGGGACGTCATTTGGGGATCACCAGGGGTCACAGCTGCAACCTGTGAGGTCTCACTTGCTACCCCTGTGGTCTCGATTGCTACCTGTAAAAAAATCAAATGTAAAAACAACGTTTAATGTAAGCTCCTGAGCTGTGGCCAGCGTCATGTGGCTCTTTGTTTCTGGAGTTGCTGGCTTTCTTGTTCAGGCCTCTTAAAAAAACAGGGGTTTCCACACGTGTAACACTTTGAGCAGTGACCCTAAATAAGAAAGTATATGATTAACAAATCATTTGTCTTTCTGGAATTCTATACAATGTTTGCTAGACTCATTAAAGGTTTATTTCAGGCACACTTCAGGGGGTGAGTCACTGATTTAGTCTGTTCTTAAACACCTCAACTCAGCCTTTCTTCCTCCCGAGGTCGATAAAGAAGTACCAATACAGGTGATATTTTATGTATATTTGTTCTATATATAGCGCTTAAGCGTAAATCCTATATAATAGCACATCATTATCATTTGGCCTTGGCGTCTGCTTGCATTCACAGTGATTTGGTAATATGGGCCTATATACACTGATCTTAATGATACATATGGTGGTCCATTCATGTATGAAATGTATATCACATATATTTTTTGTAGTACTGTGTACTTAGGAACAGTGCTATGTGATACCACTTCCTGTTTTGTAAAGGGGTGAAAGGTCATGTTCCATTGCTTCCTGTGATGTCACTTCAGGGTGGGGGTCAAATGACATCACTTACTGTGATGTCATCAGAGGTCAAGGGTTGTGTGATGTCACTTCCGCTTCCCCTGGCATTTTGGTGAAATGACGTCCCTACACTTCTTGCGTATTTTTATATTTCTTTCAGTGTGTATTTGCATTGGACACGTTATATTTTAGTATTTGTTGTAGAGGTGTAGTTATGATTCTGTAATTGTAATTGGATATGGATAAAACACGAATAACTGCAATTCATTATTTTCGGGTTATATCAATAGACACAGTTTTGCTGCTTTTGCACAGCTTTTAAAAATGCATGAGCAATAGAGGTTCTCAGAAACTCCCGCACTAGCAGCAAGTGAGCTCACCCTGCAGAAGAAGACCTGGATGGATACTAAGGTCCCCTGTGTATGTGGTCATTTTATGCCGACAAAGCTACTATGTGATGTTGATGCTGATGTATGTTGTTCTGAAAATAACTAATAAAATATCTTGTTGAAAAAAAAAATGCATGATAAAAACGTATCTCCAGTGCTCCAGACGTACGGCCCGAGAGAGAGCTAGAAACAGAGGGATAGGAAGAGAGAGAAAGGGGAAGAGAAAGAGAGAAAGGGAGATATATAGATATATAGGGAGTAAGAGTGAGAGAGAGAGAGAGAGAGAGAGAGAGAGAAAGAACTGCCTGGGATGTTTTGTACACCTCTGTTCTGAGCAAGTGTACAGAGAATGGGCCACTAACAGAAGACTTGTGCAGAGACAGCATTTAGACACTCAAACAAGCTGATTTGCCAGCTCCATGTCAAATCCAGTATCCACATGCAACACAACACCGAGTGCACGGCAAGCTGCACCCCAAAGACTATACAAGTTGATCTGTGAGTTACTTAACTTGTGTGTCTTTAAATCGAAAAAAACACTGTCAGCTATTTTGTGTGAGTAACAATGGATAAACAGGGTCGGGCTGGGACAAGAAATAGGCCCAGGCACCCTCAAACAAGTGGCCCTGAACTGTGAATCGCAGCAATTCAGGACTTTACAGAATACACTACTTATGGAGGTTGCGGAGGGTTAATGGTGGTCGCTGTATGTAATGTTTTGTGTAAACACTTTGGAAAACCAGAGATAACATAACATTCCTTATGTTCTTTGTAAAAAAGACGATAGCATGGTCACACAGTCCTGTACTTATTTTGCGGAACACACTCAAGGCATGCCTAATACATGACCCCAGTAGTCAGGAGGAGGGGGGTCCGGAATAGAATTGGATTTCTACCTGGTCACCGCTGTTTTATGAAGTGTACTCGAGCCCAGTGCCCCTGGGCAACAGGTGCACAGTACTCATTTTCAGGACCACATTACATTACACTGCATTACAAGTAAACAATTGCTAGTTACAGCGGTTACCCATCGCAGTCAACTTCTCTGCTATTGGTAGCTGTGCAGTGATCTTCTCTGCTGTTGTTAGCTGTGCAGTGAGCTTCTCTGCTATTGTTAGCTGTGCAGTAAGCTTCTCTGCTATTGGTAGCTGTAAAGTGAACTTCTCTGCTATTGGTAGCTGTGCAGTGAGCTTCTCTGCTATTGGTAGCTGTGCAGTGAGCTTCTCTGCTATTGGTAGCCTGGCTGAACTTTATACTTGAGATCGTCCTGGTTTGAAAACAACCATAAAAGATTGACAAAAACCAAAGCACACAGTATATAATAAACACATACCTCTACACACCGTGTAGGAAGTGTACCCAAGATATGATGAGCTCCTTGATATCTGGCATGAACCAGTAACCAGGCGCTATCCGTGCAGTCTGGAGACTGCACAACATGCATGCCAGAAATCTAACCTTCAAAAGAGTTGTAAAATCGAACTTTTTCTATTTTATATACGAGTCATGATTCTGCAGCATTCCTGTAGGGTAAGGAGAAAACAAACACAGCAAGCAGAATGCGTATACTTAATCGCTCCAGGCTTGCTGGACCCAGGCTCCCACTTCCAGTTCCCACCCATCCTAGCTATAATGTGCGTACTTATATAGCGTTTTATGCCAGATTCCTCCTGCTTTTAAGTGCTGCAATAACAGGTGTTATTAATGCAATGACTAATGGTCAATCTATTGACCTGAGAAGGATGAAAGGTCGAGTTGTCACATGCTGCAGGATTCGAACTTGCAAAGTGCAGGCTGGTCGGTGACACCATGAGAGGTGAGCACTTACCTCCTGAGCATGCCACCCACGCACTCCAGGCTGTAGCCATGGCCCGGGCATTTGAAGAAAAAGAAGTGGGACCGGTGAGGCAGACAGATGCCATAAATGGTTACAGGTCGGATGGTTTTAACATCAACACAATACATTTCAAATCAAAACCAAACAGATGATGAGAATCGACTTGTCAGAGTGCAGCGTGCTCTAGAGTGCTGTCCTCATCATTTTGAGCTCAACCTGCACTTCTTTTCCAGCTGTGAGCACTGAACGTTCATGTAACTGGCTGAAACCTTTCTTCTGATGAAACTTTAGCCGATGCTGCAGTTTTTGAAATTATTCTACCGCTTTAATTTTCATAATGAAAGGTACGGTACGCCAGAGTAAACATGTCTGTGCTCTGATGCAGAGGTCGGAACATAAAAAAAGAACCAACCAGGGCAATGGAATGGACCCCATTTCTGGAGATCTTCGAGCCTGAACATCCCCAGGAGGCAAATGAGGCGGGTGGAACAGGTGGTGGATTGGGCTGAGGGGCAGGGGAACAGGGTGTTGGCCCAAGGCAAGGACAGTTAGTGAAGTAGAACATGGGTGGGGAGGTGGAAAATGGGATAGGACCCATGAGCGGAGAAAAACGGGGTGCTCACGCCCCGGCCCCCAAACCTCAGCCCATACTAGCGAAGATGAACCATGGACCCCGGAGAGTCAGCATGAGAGTCCACTTCGATGGAGCCGGAACATTGTTGGGGATAGGGAGGGGGGAGGGTTTGTTTATTGCATGCGGGGTGGGGGGAAACAAACTCAAAACTTGGTTGGTATCACTAACGGAAAAGGAATTGCAGGTTTTCTGCATAAAGTTGTATTGTGTTGATGCTAAAGAACCAACCGTTTCCCGACTGAACTACATACCTTGCACACGTCTGCACCCCTCCATGCAAACCCTAAGCCTGTCCCCACCTTGCCCTGCAAAGTGTTGCCACCACTTACCATAATATGATGAGTCAACAGCCCCGCACTGCCTACCCACAATGCTTTGCTCTCCAGTCTCTCCACACAAACACCGGAAGCAGCCTTGGGCATGGCCAGGGCAGGGCCCATCTAGCCCACTGAGCCCAGCTTGGCTTTCGTATTGAAATGTACGGTCCAGTCGATCGACAGAAGAAGAAACACTTGTCAGCCTTGGCAGCTGTAGTGTAAGTGCGGAGTGGCAGGCACATAGTAACCTACCAACAATTACCCATGTCATGTGGATGTATTAGCTGCAGCCGTACAGCCCACACGTTTGTCTGCTACTCCTGCTGAAGTATGTGTGGCCAAGTGACCACCCGACCACAGCCACACATGACTGATTATGAGTCATGCCATGAGCCCTGGCAAAGCTGCAGTGCTTAAAAGCGCTCCTTCCCCTCCCGAAACAAAGTGATCCAGTCGCACTAGCGAGCCAACAGTAGCCACCAGCCAGGCCACGGCCCCAGGCTGCCCTGGGACCACGGGGCCAGCCTTAGTCCCCATGCTCTCCCCTCCTCCGCGCTGTAATTCCACGGGTGGAGCTCACAGCTCAGCTCTGAGCTCACTCTCGCAGTTGCCATTAGCAGGAGCCCAAACAAAGCCACTCTCCAGTGTTTCAAAACGCTTCCTGTCAAGCTCCCCTCACAAAGCGCTCCCCTAACAGCAGCGCAGTGCAGTAGCTACACCAGCTTGTGTAGGGCCCTCACCACCAGCTCTCTCTCTGACTGCTTGTAACTAGTCTGAGTCCTGACCGTCTCACTCAGACACTGGCAGAAAAGAAAGACGGTCATCAAATAAAGTTACACTTTGAAGTTTTGATGATTGTTCATTCGCCTTCCTCATAAGAACAACAAGCTGCAGTGCTCAGACAGCCAGAGCAAGGACAAGGCCCAGGCACAGTCTTCTCACCGGCGTCACTCGCACCACTGTGGGGGAGCTCACACAGCTCCGCACATGCCCGCGGCTCACCCGAGGCCCTACTGCATTCTCTTGTCCTCTCTAGAAGTCACACTATTCGTTAGTAGCAATTATTGCGTCACATTTAGATTGAATAGTGAGGATTAGTCACCTAGAAGAACTTTAAGAGTACCCCCCCCTTGACTTACTTTTTCTCATATTGCTGACTATCCACCACGGACACTCAGGAGTCAGACTCTGGCCTGCTCTGATCCAGCCTGAGGAGGCATCGATGACTCATTCAGGTCCAAGTAGTCTGCTATGCTCTCTCAGCCTGCTAGCTCAGCTGTCCGCACAGCCACGTGCACAACATAATGCTGAACAGTCGAGTTGGCCCTGCCCAGCAGTGTGCGCATGAGCAGCAGGCAAGGCAACTCACATCATGTGTTCCATTTAGCTGAGCCAGCCTCCCAGAGCGTGCCGGCAGTGAGCAGCGGGCTACCAGCACAGAACAGAAGATTACAATTGCCCTGGCTATTTGAAGCAGTCAAATGTTAAAATGTAACTATTACTATGCACAAACAACTAAGGAAAACATGGGAGAGAGCACTTCTGCAGCTCAGCCGCAGCAGTCAGGCTGAGGCAACGAAAGACAAGTTGAAAGTTTTACCAAAACCACTGAAAATAAAGAGTGTGTTTGGTCTTCAAATTCGGCTCACGTGTATGCTTTTCTAAAACCGGTCCACACTAGGTTAAATTTGATTTGGCCGAGGGCCGAATGCCTGAGGGGCCAGTCCGCCCCTGTGGATAAACACAGAACTACATTTTTGTTAAAACACAGTAAAAACGGCTCTGAAATTCACAAATGTAATAATAAACACAGAAAACAGGAAATCCTATTATTAATATCTCAATGGAAATTGCTCTTTTGTCATTATACATATATATTGTAGTTTATTGGATCAATTGCAAGTTTGAATTTAGATAGATAGATAGATAGATAGATAGATAGATAGATAGATAGATAGATAGATACATAGATACATAGATAGATAATAGATATATGTGCAGTAGTGGCACTATACTTTAGGTTACAAGACACTTTATTTTATAGAAAAATGAGAAAACACTTTTGTCTGTAACTTTAGTCCGCCAATGAATGATCACCAACTTTGGAAAGTAAGTGAACTGTCCACATCCGAGCACTCATGCCAGATTTGGTGAACATTTTCATGTAAAAAAAACAATGTTGAAGAATAGGTTTTTTCCTAGACCCAAAGAAACCACTATTACGGGATGTTAATCCCGTAATTGTCTGCTTCGACTTTCAAGGTTTTCGGCACACAATTAGCCCTTACATGGAAATGTTGCAGACTGAAAATATTTTGAACATCTCAGTGCAATATATATTCTTTTTAAAGTCCCAAAATGTATCTAGAATTTGGACCTGTGCAGTAGGTCAGGAGTAATAACCAACATGCATGTTCGCAGATGACGCATGCACACCATCATCACCACCAACAAGCTTGGAATAAATGTATGTAGCAACAATAAGCACAGAATAAATGTGACCACAATACGCACAGACAACAAGGATACACAGGATGCATGGACAATACACATGAAATGTGTATTGTGTAATACCAGTAAGCACAACAGGCACAGACAACATGCATGGACAATAGGTGCGGAAAAAGGACTACGTGCAAAATGACTGCATTCACACACTTTGGGTTTGGATAGTCTGCTGGTTTTAAGGCGTGGTCCCATACTGGCCTTTAGCCCTCTAGTCAGTCTTTGCTCTGTATTATTTCTAGGGTACTTTTAGGAGAAACACCTGTAGGACTGAGATTTAACTAAAACATGGAACATCTACAAAGAAATAGGATTAAACAAATTAAGTGAAAAAGGGCATATGCTAAAGGACCTGGGGTCCAGAGTCCATTCACTATTCTAGTTTGGAAACTCCTGGACATACACACGGAGCAATGTTCTGCAAGTCAATTTCAATCACAGGGATTATAGAGTGCCCCAACACACTTAAACAGGGGTTTAACCTTTCTTGAGGTTCTTGACCTTGGTCATTGCTTTCATCCTTGGATTTGCCTTGGACTTTGTATTGGCCTTGATCTTTGTCTTGGCCCTGGATTGTTGGGTTAAGCAATGCTCCCAGAACTGCTACTGGGGAAAGCACTGTATTGAACCATATTGTTTAGTGGTGTATTTTACTGCCTTGATGTGCTGTCTTTGTGCTGGGATGTAGACCATGCCAATGGCCTAACAGCTGCTACCAGCCAACCCTTGTATGGGACCCCTGTTGCCCAAGTGGTGCCTTGACTGCGGGAAGATATTCTTCCACCTCCTTGTGCCCATCCAGATAGGAGTTCCTCTAACACTATGTGGGGTTTCAAAGGTTAGCAAGGCTTCTTTATTTATTTGGACTGGTGCCCTCCCAACCGCATAGACTCGGGGCTAGAGCTAGTACTTGGCTTTACTCTGAACACTTTCTCAAGGTTTGGCCATTGCCAGTCTTTGGGCCCTGGTTCCCAAAAGTCCTCCTAGTCTAGACTGTCCCCACAGCCTGGTTTTTAGCTGGCCAAGTCCACTCCTTCCTTGTCTCCTTGATACCGTTTGGTCTTCTTGGCTTGGCCAGTACAGTTTCTGTTCTACTCTCTCTCTTCTCACTTCCCACTGCCTCTTCCTACACCAAGACTTGTCCACCAGGAGCTCCAGACTACGCGCTCGCACCATAGAGCCCACCATCAGCTCCAATCCCCTTCCCACTAACATCCGCAGTGCGCGGCTTTGCTCCCGTATCTCGCAAACCACCCCACCCACCTACATGGCCATACTCAGGCGGTTAACCATAAAGCCTAAAGCCTTCTCAATTACCCCCTATACAGTAGCAAATGATACACTCCACCCCACACCTAATTGTACCACCTCTACCCGCAATTTCTCCCCATCCATGCCCACCACCACTGAAACTGCGCCCCCAGTGCAAAATGTGTGATATGCAATTCTTCTACCCTCATTGTGAATGCTATTATGCCAAATGTGAGCTCACCTGTGCCCACCACCACTGAAACTGCGCCCCCTAGTGCAAAATGTGTGATCTGCAATTCTTCTACCCCCATTGTGAATGCTATTGTGCCAAATGTGAGCTCACCTGTGCCCACCACCACTGAAACTGCGCCCCCAGTGCAAAATGTGTGATCTGCAATTCTTCTACCCCATTGTGAATGCTATTGTGCCAAATGTGAGCTCACCTGTGCCCACCACCACTGAAACTGCGCCCCAGTGCAAAATGTGTGATCTGCAATTCTTCTACCCCCATTGTGAATGCTATTGTGCCAAATGTGAGCTCACCTGTGCCCACCACCACTGAAACTGCGCCCCCCAGTGCAAAATGTGTGATATGCAATTCTTCTACCCCCATTGTGAATCGTATTGTGCCAAATGTGAGCTCACCTGTGCCCACCACCACTGAAACTGAGCCCCCCAGTGCAAAATGTGTGATCTGCAATTCTTCTACCCCATTGTGAATGCTATTGTGCCAAATGTGAGCTCACCTGTGCCCACCACCACTGAAACTGCGCCCCCAGTGCAAAATGTGTGATCTGCAATTCTTCTACCCCCATTGTGAATGCTATTGTGCCAAATGTGAGCTCACCTGTGCCCACCACCACTGAAACTGCGCCCCCCAGTGCAAAATGTGTGATATGCAATTCTTCTACCCCCACTGTGAATGCTATTGTGCCAAATGTGATCTCACCTGTGCCCACCACCACTGAAACTGCGCCCCCAGTGCTAAATATATGATATGCAATTCCTCTACTGCCCCCCACCACAACACCACTGGTGCCCCCAGCCCCACACCGACCATGCCCATCACCTCACCCTCTCCTCCCACAGACCCCTCCCTAGTCGTCACAGAACCCCACCTCAAATGTGCCATGATCAATGCCAGATCCATCAGCGCCCACGCTCTAGACATTCACAACCTCATAACCACCCATGACCTTGACCTACTCATGATATCTGAAACCTGGCTACACGAGGCCTTTGGCCCTGCGCTCTCCCTGGCACTCCCTTCTGGCTACTCCATCACCAGACAAGATCGCCCCTCTAAAGGTGGAGGTGTCGCAATCATCGCTAAGGACTGCTATAATATTAGAAAGATAGAAAAATCCCTACACAGCAACGATGACTACCTCCAAGTCAAAATTGTCCTCTCCCCCAACTGTACCATTACCGCTCATATTGTCTATCGCCCTCCTGGCCCAATAGAAGACTTCCAAGCCCCCCTCATCCATCTCCTATCTGACAACCTCAAAAAACATTCGAAAGCCATTCCCCTTGGGGACGTCAACCTAGGCCTCCAGGATAAAAAGGACCCAGCAGCCAAATCCTTTGACTCAGCCCTAACAACACTAGGCTATAAGAACACCATCTTCAGCCCAACGCACACTCAGGGCAGAACACTCGACTGGATTGCTCAGCACAACTGCCCACTCATCATCACTGGAAACACTCCCACCCCATGGTCTGACCACCATATCATCACATTTAGCATCCTCACCACTAGCTCTTCTACCCCGCCACCCCAACCCCTACCACCTTGCCTCACTAGAAGCTCCCGCCAGCTCACTAAGGAAAGACTACTGCCCTTCCTCCAAGGCCCAGCCTTCAGACCACCTTTTTCCACAGACCCAGAAACTCTTGCATCAACCTACGATGCTGCCATTAAAGCAGCTATCAACTCCATTGCCCCACTTAAACCCCGTAAATACAAACCCACCACCCACTCTAACTCTTGGTTCACCCCAGACTTGCTCGCACTCCGAAACGAGAAAAAGGCAGCACTTACTCAGTGGCAAACGTCCCACACTGACAAAGACAAGCTGCTCTTTAAAGCCTGCTCTACGGAATACAAAAAAGCTATCACCCGGCAAAATCCAAATCATTTGAATCCAGAATCTCGGAAGCCCAATCCAGCACAAAAGAAATCTTTGTAATATTTAGGGAGCTAGAGACTCCTACTCCCACCCCCCAGAACTTCACCAAAGACAAAGCCTGGTGCGACGAAATTCAAACTGCAATGCTAACTAAACTGAGCCGCCTCCAAAGCAAAATACTAGCTACCAAACAAGCCCTGCCCAATACTCATATCCCTGTCCCACCACCGGCCCAAGACCCTCCCTAACCCTTCTCCTTCAAATCCATACAGGAAAAGGACATCATTAACATAATGAAGAACATCAAAGCATCCAACTGTAAAGGTGATGCCTGCCCAGCCACTCTCATCAAGGACTGCACTGAAGCGCTTGCTCCCTTCCTGACAGCATTTGTTAATGCCTCCTTCGCAACAGGGAAAGTCCCCACCTCCCTCAAGGAAGCATGGGTCCGCCCCCTCTTAAAAAAAACAACTCTCGATCCCACCTCCCCCAACAACTATAGACCCATCACCACTGTCCCTTTCCTCCTCAAAATACTCGACAAAGCAGCCTATCTGCATGTTCAGCACTTCATCGAAGAAAACAAACTCCTGGGACTCCGCCAATCTGGCTTCTGCCCTAGACATGGGACTGAAACCGCCCTACTGGACCTGAAAAACCAAATGGGCGATGCCAGAGACATGGGCAAACCAGCTCTTCTCCTACTCCTTGACTTATCGGCAGCGTTCGATCTCGTAGATCATGACGTCCTCTGCCATCATCTCTCCTCCACTGCCAAGTTCTCCCCTGACGCCACAGCATGGATCACATCCTTCCTACAAGACAGAACCATGCAAGTATTCTCTGACCTAGCCTCTCCCTCACCCACTACCATACTCATTGGCGTGCCCCAAGGCTCATGCCTCTCCCCCACACTCTTCAACATTTTCACACGACCCCTCTTCCTCATCCTCGACGCTATGGGTATATCCTACACTAACTACGCGGACGATACCCAGATCCTCCTTACCCTCACAGGCAGCTACGACACTGACACCATGACCCTTAACAACCTCTACAACACCATCCAAGCCTGGATGTCAGACAATGGACTGTGCCTCAACTCTGACAAGACAGAACTCCTACTGATAGGTTCCCCCGAAACACTAAAAAAACTTGACTCCCAATTCAGTCACTTCACCATCGACACCATCAAAATACCTGTATCAGACTCAGTCAAAACTCTTGGAGTCTATCTAGATTCTAACCTTTCCATGGACAGACAAGTCAATGCCATTGCCTCCTCAGCCGCATATCATGCTAAACTGATCATCGCAGTCAGGCCTTTCCTCTCCAAAGAGAACTGCACAAACATAGCCAGAGCCATCACCGGCTCCAGGCTAGACTACTGTAACATACTCTTCCTAGGAACCTCTAAAAGAAACTTGGAGAGGCTACAAGTCATCCAGAATAGTGCTCTCCGAGCAGCCCAAGGTATTGCCAAAAGGGACCACATCTCAGAAGCCAGAAAACTAGCCCACTGGCTCCCAATAAAGGAGAGAATAATTTTCAAAGCGCTCACACTGACACACAAATGCATCCATCTCACTGCCCCCGACTACCTCTCACAAAGAATCCACTCCGTCACCTCTACAAGGCCAACAAGATCACCGTACACCAACATGCTCTCTGTGCCACTAGTAAAAAGATCCAGAGCAGGTGGATCCAGCTTCCCCTATCTCGCACCCACTCATTGGAATGCCCTACCTCCCACCATCCGCAGTGAGCCCTCCCTCCTAGCCTTCCGCAAAGCATTGAAAACCACCCTCTTCTCATAAGGTCCCTCGCAGCAGCATGAATACCAACCATAGGACCCACTGCTTAAGTTGTATTGACCAACCGCATAATCTGCAATGATAACCTTGCTTGTTCCTTTCTGTAATATGCCTCTTATTGATACCATGCCTGTAACTAAGCTCATGCAAGTAGCAGCGCCTCAATGCCCCTGGGCTGCTTGCGCGCTATACAAATTTAAATAAATAATAAATGAGACCACTCTCTCCCTGGAATGGTGTCATAACACCCACCAGTGAGCGATTTGTTTTGTGGATCTATTTCCCCATTAGCTTCATACTGCGTGATTGACAATTGCCTAATAATCCCACCTCCTCGTGCATCTTCATCTAATAGCCCTGGCCCCCATAGCCAAGGTTGAAGAAATCCTGTCTTCCATGTTGCATGATGAGGTGTCTTTATCCTGGAGGCCGGAAACCTGTTACTAAGGCTTCTTTGTGTCCTTGTTAGTTTCATTCCCTGCTGTCAGCGCCACTCCAGTGAGCTTGAGAAGTCACTGCATATGATTTTGTGGTCTGCCATACTATTTTTGCTTGGCTCTAGGATAGGGTACATGGTGAAGCGTGTCCACCAGGCGTGCAGTGTTTTTCCATTCCCATTTGCGCCCATGGATCGATGGCTGTGTGCTGAGCAACGTGAAAAAACACCCGCCAGTTTTGTATATATCAACAAGTGACTCTGGGGTCTGTCTGTTCAGAGTTTTCTCCCTGGTGGCATAAGAATGGACTCAAGAGCTTGTGATGGAGCCTAATTCTCTCTGCCCAGGAGTATTGTTCCCTCTAAGCTGTGTGCATGTGCACTTGTCCAGCTTCCCTCTGGGTGCTGCTCAGAAGAGTTTTAGCGGCACACATAGACAATTCCAACCTTCTCATTTTGAATAAGGCAAACGTTACCTGCCATTTGCTTTCTCTCTTAATAAAGCTAACATATACTAACTAGTCCTTATATTCTAGTGTAGCCTATGATGCCTACAATTACCTTAAAAACCTATAAACCATCAAAACAGAATACACCCTCAAGAATTTAAAAGCAACATGAATATGAAAAAAGGATGCAGGAACAGGAGATCTAACTAAAATATGCCTGCCTAACATGCAACCTTCATCATGACTCCTATACCTGACTCTACCACACTAATATCTTATGACTGTAATTACCGCCGCAGGCCACATATAGATATCAACAGATAACCTTGACTCTGCCTACCGTGGCTCTGCAAAAGGTTACCAGACTTCCACTTGTTTTATGTTTGTTGTAATATGAATAACATGCAAGCAACAACATTTCTGTTTCTCATGGTGCCTTACTGTCAGCTGAAATATTGGATCCTGACTGTAAGTAATTAGGCTAATTGGATGTCTACCCTCATCCAATGCTTCTATTCTTCGTGGATATGTCACACAAGCACTTTGAAGCATTACCATTGCAAGTTAATGTGTTATAATACTCAAATATTAATTTGCCTTGTAAGGATTTTGAGTAGGCAAATGTCATGGTCATCATCTTCTACTTTAGTATTGCTAACATTACTCTTTAAGTGGAGAGCAACATTGCTATATCATTTACTTGACCTGAAAGGTAATGGGTATGGATTATGTCTGGCATTACTAATGCATAGCATAAGGGCAACGGATATTCAAACAGAATGCTTTTCACACAATCTGCATCCTTTCCAAGGTTTCAGACTTCCAGTGAGCATAGACTTTAACAAATTATATGGTAACTCTCTGCTATAGAAAAAACGGTTTCAGTGGGCACTTGCATAATACTACCCAACAATCATGTATGGACTGCAACATAATTGTGTACATACTGTGAGGGAGGCATTGTATCACAAGTACACACTGACAAGAGCTTCAAGTTTTAAAACCTTTGTTGATGGTTTAAAAGGGGTTGGAAAACTCCTAACTTGCCCTATAACTAAGATGGGAGTATTCCCGACCCATCAAAAAAA
This sequence comes from Ambystoma mexicanum, assembly GCF_040938575.1. Taxonomy (NCBI): domain Eukaryota; kingdom Metazoa; phylum Chordata; class Amphibia; order Caudata; family Ambystomatidae; genus Ambystoma; species Ambystoma mexicanum. The sequence goes on from NC_090923.1 coordinate 969,771,534, forward strand.
AGAAAATACAGTCCTAGTCAGTCCTTAGTCAAAATAAAGTGGTCTATACTAATAAACCTAAAGCCTGCCCTCTTTCTAATACAATAAATGTGTAAAGGGAATGTGTGAAGTAAAAAGGAAAATCAGTGTTCAAAAGAAATGTCAGTATGGCTGAATAAACTCCCTTCCCCACGTTTTGTAGCACGGGGAAAGGTGGCACACTTGGACCTTGCGACACACTCTGACTTTGGACACAAGGATGCAGTTCGTTTCGTGGACCAGGGCCCACTTGGCCTTCCACGATAGTCACTAGTTTATCCGCTGGACCTCTCGGCTTTCTCTCACTCCATCCCAGATCACCTTTTAGCTTATGATACAGTTCAACCAGGTATTCTTTTCCTTCTGGTTACCACAATTCAGTACAGGTTTCCCTCTGTTGGGCTCAAACTTTTCAATCCCAGTTTGTGGGGGCTCCCTTTCCCAAGCTTCAATCACACTTTCATAGGCTTCCCTCCATTGGGCTGAAGCCTCCTTTCACTTTCCTTTAGTTGTCGAAGACTTTCAAAACTTTGAGGCTTTTGCTCTTACCTCAGCATGACCACTTCGACCTTCTTTCCTCAAATGTCACTTTTTCTCTCCTACACCAAGGCCTCTGGGTAAATGTAGTTTTGAGCACAGTACTTATTTCAAAGTCCAAAGATATCTCTCACATCCAGGTTTCCCTCTGCCGGGATCAAACCTAACAGTTCAAATCTTGCATCTCAGTTTCTTTCTCTTCCCTCCACTTCTATGGCATCAGACATTTCACAGAGACTCTCCATTGGGCAAACTTCTGTCGCTGGACCACTCTGTTACTTTGTATCTTTCATTTACAGTTCTTTACAATGCTTTGCTTTCTCTTGCGTCTTATCGGCACACGCACAACCTTCATTCGTCGGATACTGCTGCCATCAAGTTTAATTTGATACACACCCGACTTTCATTGCTTTCATCAACTCACCGGCTGTGTTAATTCCTTTTCTTCTTTCGCAGCTTTCATCCTGAAGTCAAGGCTGATACCACAGATGCTGATACCACAACTGCTGCTGCACTTCGCCAACCCTGCCGTTCATCCTGGAGGGTGGCTGGATCTTTAAAACACAAACTTCCCAGGTCCTGGGCTCCCCTGCCAGTCCTCCACTTGCCTCCGGGCCTCTGCACTCTGCTTGGCACTACTGCAATATGCTCCATGAGATGGGCAGCCACTCTCCACTTAACTCAGGCCCCTACTGGACTAGGTGCACTTTGTCCGCCTCTACCTCCCTCGCACTTCCTGTTCTGACTACTTACACAAGATTGAATGCACTAGGCCTAGCAACTCTGTCTGTCTGGTCCTCCCTCTGTCTCTCCTCCCTTGCTTGGTTTTGCCTGAAATACTCTTGCGTAGGCAGGCGCATTGGATGACCAATCGCCAAGCAATCTGAAAAGTCGACTGGCTTAGTACTGTAGTTTATTGTTCGGTATGTTCCTTTACCACCACCCCTCTTCCCCCCACTCTTTGCCACGCACTTACACTAGTAGATATGCCTCTGGCCTAGTATGCTAGTGACTGTTGTTTTGATCATTCTGAAACTTCAAGGGCTAAGAATGACAACTGTTTTCCCTTGTTCCCTTCCCACCTATAAGTGCTTTGAAGCACTTCACTTTTGTATAAGCACTTTACAAATAAATGATTACAATTACAAAGAGTTTTGTCTCGTCTCTCTAGCCCTCACCCAAGTCTGAGTCATTTCTTACTTCCCTTCTTCAGCATCACAGTTCATTCACTTAACTTCTCGGACCCTTCCTTTACTTATCACACGGATCTCTCTCAGCCGGGGTCGGACCCTCCTTTTACATTGCACTTGGGTCACCCTCAGCCGGGCTTGGACCCTCTCGCTTTCACAAAAAGTTCACAGTTTTCCACTATGCCTCTCAGGCTTTCCCCGTCTGAGACTGGGCCTCAACCTGGGCTTCCTTGCGCAACCTTCAAGGCCCTTCAGATGTAACAATCTCTCCCCGGGGTGTCCAAGGTTTCTCTGTGTCAAGCAGAGAATTGTGTGAGAACTGTGTACCTGTTTTCTTGACAGTGGATCTTGTTGGGACCGCCAGGCTGCTTCCAGTGAAATGACGAGCATGTGACTCGGGGAACCAGCCTCTCCACCACCCTAATGACACAGGGTGGTGAATGGACCAACTCCCAGAGTCACGGAAGGCACTCTCCTGATTAACGTGACGAAGGGACTGTGCAAGCACAGGCAGGAGAGGCCACAGTCTGATGGAAAGTTACTGGATACGGGTGAAGTCCAAAAGAGTCTATTCCAAAGGTACGTGATCCGGTGATGAAGCAAGATGGTCCAGGAACCTCTAAGATGAATACCAGGTAAGGGCCCCAGTCCTCAGGGAGACAAGTTGAAGCAGCTTCACGTAACTGGTCTGGGATGACTGATCTGCTCGAGGTACAGTAGGTCCAAAGGATGAGGCACCAGGCAGGTCCAGACAGGAAGAGGGAACCAGATTGGGAGGGGAGTCCACAAAGAGTTGGGACCCCTAAGGTAAATCCAAGGACAGTGAACGAGGGCCCCAGGAAAGCTGGAGGAGAGGCTAAGCCCAGAAAGACCCAGGGAGAACCCAGGACAAGGAGCAGGGATCCCCAGGGAAAAGAAGGGGACAGGGAACTGGACCCCAGGGAGGCTCATAGAACAGACAGGGGCCAAGGAGAACCCAAGCAGGTAACAGGAGACTGGGAACCAGGCAGGCTGGGGACCAGCAAGGCAGGGAAACAAAAAAGAAGGCTGGAGCAGAAGCAAGACCAGGCACAGGGAACAGGAACCACAAGAAGCAGGAGCGAGCAACACGACCGTAGCAACCGCGTTGAGACGCGAATTTCTACTGCTCGCGGTTCCTCTTATGGGCCGCCGGCACTCGCGAGGCCTGAAACGCAAGCCGTTTCGTCTCCGAGCGCCGGCGGACCCAGAACGAGGCTTGGAAGGCAAGCCCTTCCCAGAGCGGAGGCCCAATCTGCGGCGCATGCGCGGAACCGAGACAGTGGTTTCCCGCGCATGCGCCGCAGCCCTCTAGCACCGGCCCCAGCACCTCTCCCCCCGGCGAATGCCCAAGCGCGAAAGCGCGGGTAGATCCGCCAGGAGGTGGGAGAGGGAGCGGGTGCAACGGACCCCGGTCTCCCAAAAGGTGGCGTGACACTCTGTACCTCAGTTCCACCCCGCGGTCTGTCACTCTGCTCTGCCTGGTTTGCTGTCACCCTGGAAGAACTGCTCCTTCTCGTGCATCGCCATACTCAAAAGTTCAACCATAAAAACATTTCTCTGGGCTTTAAGTCCCATAATGCAATGTTCTTATTTCGCTCCCACTTCACCAGCTCTCCTAAAACAGCATTCTGGTGGTTTTGGGAGCAGCAGGTTGGGTCCGGGTCTCACCACCTGCCCCTCAATAACCTGGGTTTTAGTATCTGACCCAGGGGAGGCGTTCTGGCTTGGGCACTGCCAGGTAACCCCAGCTGCCCCTGGTTTGGCTCCCTGGAGACAGAGCTCCCTCGCCATACTGCAGCCTTCCCTGTAGTTACAGGATCAGTATTTTGGCAGTCCTTCTTCCTCCAGGCCTTCCAGTGTTCCTCCAGCTGCAGTTCCTTCCTCGTGGCCTCTGTGCTTCCTCCAGCATCCCCAGCTCGCTCCAAGTGTGCCACCTTTTATACTGACTGATAGAATTAACAGGTGTCAGGTGTGAGTCGTTGTTCAGCCTAGCCTGCATGGTACATTGGTTCCTTTTGGTAATCTTCATAGCGCCAGTTTGCCTCTTCTTGTCCCAGTGGTTTTGGGGAAAAACAGCACAGAGGAATTATGAGAGTTGTAGCGTTTCCGAGTAGTGGTAGGACAATGATAAAAAAAATGCTGTTAGGAGAAGGGGAACAATCTTGGTGCTGTAAAACATGGGATGATATATGTGTTCTCCTTTTCCTGGATCTGTCGCGCCGCCCTTTTGTGTTGGTACCTGTTGGGATTGGGGACAGGGCAACGGTATAAAATTCAAAATGGTGTTTGATAGAAGAGGGAATGTCGGTAAGGGAGGTGTTAAGGAAAGGAGGACACCATGAATCACCTTGGGACTCCTCCTCTCTCTTTGGTCCACTCCCCAGTTCCGTACCCAACAGCAATAACCCCTCCCTAGCCACCCCCGAAGAGGACACCAAGGGGGTTAATAGGGGAAAGCCCTTGGGTTTTTCACAATGCAGATTCATGGCATTTTCTTAAATTGGCCATAATATTGTAGTGAGGCTTTAATATGTTTTGCTTTCAAAGTATTGTGGATATCCAATTATCGTAGTGAGTGTTTTACTGCTAAATTCCCTCACTTTTTACAGAGCCTTGTCCGGTAGTATTGGAGGCCAGCAAAGCACCCTGGGAAGGTTACAGCGGAAGGGCACAGGGGAATACTCCTTGGGGTTGAAGAACAAATCAACAACTATCAAAAACGAAATCAGACATTCCGGCAGTACAGTACAGTGAAGGAAATGTGTTGTTTGTTTGCTAAAGATAGGAACTTCTAGTTACAGTCTTGGAAACTGCACCTTCTGTTTCTTTCGATACTCAGCTCCCAAGGGCTTTTCAATTTTAATCATTTTTTCTGCGTTTAATGTCTCTAGCATCCCCATACATCTTGTTTAGCTGATAGCAGGGAATTGCAGAAGAGGAGTCCCTACTGTGAGGGGTCAGAAATGTGAGGCTGACAAATTGGTAAATGTTTTTCACAATTAACTCAAAAAGGGTTTGATAAATGCCCCACTACCCCTACCTAACGAGGATTTCCCTACATATAAAATAAACTAAAGGAAAACAGTCTAGCAAAGGGAATCTGTCTATCACACTTATACATACATCAAACTAATAAAGGAAATATATATGGCAGGTTAAATGTAACAGAAGTAACAATTAAGTTCACCATAGATTTATTAACTGTATATCCTTGTAACCTGGTTCGGCTTCCCTTCTCCAAATTCAAAGCAGGATTTTCACTTAAAAGTACAAATAAGCAAGTTCCTCTTTGTAGTCAAGGTGTGGGTCATTAGAACCACTAGACTTCATCTTGCAGTTAGTTTAGAGCCTCTGAGTGCCTCTTCCTCCTCCCAGTACTTAAGGCATTGTGGGGCTTGAAGTCCCCAATGTCCTGATTACCTTTCCCATTATGAATACCAATTTTAGTTGTATTGGATTTGCTCTGGGAATTAGCTAGACCTCTAAAGAAGGGTTTTAAAAGGGTCAGGGGTTGGCCCCGATTGAAGTGAGAGTTATGTTCATAAGAAGTCTGGATATTAATGTTCTGATTTCCACATGTATTGTTCTCTTGTTGCATACATGAGCTTTCACTAACATCAATATAGGTAAATGCATGAAGGAGTCTTACTCAGGCAACAAGCCATTAAATATTCAGGCATTGTAGAAAGCTCCCTCTCTGAAGAAGACAAATATTATGTCTCTCCCAACACAATCCTCCTGTTCTTCTGGGGCCATTTTCCTCCCAGGTCATCCACCCGACTAATACTAACCCCACGGTTGGGATCAGGTAGCGACTGTCTTCCCCTGGTCAGATGGGCAGAGACTTTAGGCAGGGATTCTAAGAGGATTTCACAGGATTTATCACACTACTTATAGAAGACGGTTCTTGATCTGTTGTAACCTTGAGTACTATTAACTTGAAAAGCAAATGTATGTGATTTTCTTCAACAATGCTCCATATCCACAGTAAGGCTCTTGCAGAATTTTGGCCAGGCCATGGTGAGGAAGGGAGGGCAGAACTATAGGTGGTGTTATAAGCCCTGTCATTTCACTTCCTATGTCAGGGTTGCAAGCAGAGCTCTGATAAGATTTCTATCCCTACTTGGAGTAAAAAAGTCATTAGCTTTGCCAATAGGGATACTTTATGCTTATTAAAAGAGGTTGTTTTCCCTTAATATTAATACTCTATCTCAAGAGGAATGTTGTGAGAGTGCCTGCCTATGCCAACTGGTTACTGATTTGAAAATATCAGTGGAGCTTTGTAGGTCAAAGCAGAGGGTAGGCCTCTATATGTTTGTTGTTTCCTGTTTTTGTTGGGCACATGTTCCTGTTTTTAGGGGGTAGAAATAGGTAGTGTATAAGCCTCTATGCTGTAAAGCTCGTTTTGAGTAAGTGTTGCCAGGGCTCTGTTCACAGAACAAGGTAATGTGGATAGTAAGCAGAACCACCAGGATTATCATCATCTGTTTGAGAGGCAGGGTTTCCTGGCCCTTGAATTACTTCCCTCATCAAAGTGGCAGATGAACTTCTGTTGGCATGTTTTCAACACGTTCCTTTTAGTTGTCATTATTTGATCTGAAAAATTATATCACATTTTAATATTTTGCCAGCCACATCAGTTATTATCAGCAATATTTGTTTTTTGTAATGCACATGAGTGTTTTTTTCAAAGGCATAACATACTTTCTCCATTGTATATGGGCAGTGTCAACAAATGAATAGCCACAATTAAACCAATTGTTTGCACTGAGCATACAATGCCTTTTTGGTGCAAACACATATTCTCTTCACAGGTGTACCTTTGCTAGGTACTGTGGAATATCTTGAGCTCTTGCACTGGTTGATGAGCACTCTTTATAATCACAAAATGTTTTTTTTATAACCTATAGCAGTTCTGTAAGATGCACCTTTTGCACTGATTTGTAAAGAATTGCAATGGCTTGGAAAGGGAAATTCCCTTCCAAACTCTCTTCAGAGATGATAGCTCCCTAACTAAACTACGCATGTTCACAAGATGGCCTACCTTGTAAGGCAGTTGCGCACATACACAATAATGTGTGCACAAACGCCAACCATTTCCACTCTTAGAGAAAAATAATGATGGGGCCCATTGCGGAGGCATATTTCCACCTGACTGCCAGGTCTTTTTCGTACACCTGGTAATAGCTGTACCCCTGGCTCTTGCACTGAAGGACTGAGGAGCTCCAGGGATCACCATATCACCGCTAGGGGTTACATCGCAGAGTGGGCGGTACCCCTGCACCAAGAGTTCACCGGCCTTCCTCTTATGGTGCCAAACGGAAGGCTGTGTCACAATACGCACATAAACGCTTGGAACACACAAGAGGACAACTAGATAACACATTCTTAGAGGCATGTAGTATGTTCACAATGCCTGTAAGCACAAAACACAAGAAACAACTACATTCCATGTGCTCGCAGTGCCTGTATGCACATGCCATATGCTCGTAATGTACATAAGCAGAATACGCAGACAATGTATGACCGCATAGCCGATGCTCTCCATGTGTGCTGGCACACACAAATACATAATATGCACCTACATGGAAGCATGCACTAGGAATAAGCATACGCACATACATAGTCACACTTTTAGAAACACACACACGCAAGGAAATCAGTGAATTATTGATTTTAAAAAAATGCTTACGGTAACAAAATGCAAAGTCTACTGACTTTAGGAATGGTCATGTCAAAGTACAAACAACTATTTGCGTAAATCAAGCACGGTCCACCACCCTACTACTGCGACTTTAACTCCCACCCAACCACTTATTCACTACACTTGCTTTGAGTATTAAGTAGTTTACATCGGTGGTATAGGAAACGAGAATATTATGCAGTAGCGGTGTCATGTAATTTAAGGTTAATGTTGCATTGTAAGGGACTTTCTTTTTATTGAGGGAATGTTAATTTGGACTCAGTGTGTATACCTTAACACTGGCATTCCCAACGTTTGTAGACTTTACTGTTTTCCTTTTACAATACTATAGTTAATGTATGCCATCCCTAGAATTGCAGGTGGCGACAGATCAATCAAGCTCACACAGTTAGGAATCTATGCTGGAGTAACACACAAGGCACCAAGAACAATACAGATGAGGAGAAGCAGATGTTCTTCGGTTGAAATAATGTGTATTATACTCTATTACCTAATTTTTGCTTTTAGCTTACAGGACTAGGTCTGTGAATATAGTTGGTTGCTCTTGTTTCCAGGTGATATTCTTGTTCACAAACCTACAGCCCTATAATTGCTGCAAGTCCAACACGTTTCAAAAGACCCCTAAGTGCGGATGTCATTAGATTTAAATACCTTCTGGCCTACTTGGCTATCATTGGCTGTCTGGCGTGTGTTCCCAATGCTTCCATCGTCAATTATGTCCGTAGAGATTCGATCAGCAAAAGCTGACATTTCAATACATCGGTACATAATAACCTTCTCTCGGTTGCCTGCAAACTAATTAGCTGCATGAAGCTATGATTGCCTGGAATTCCCTTTCGCTGCTGTTTCTTCTTTCTCTTGACCTCTCTTTTCTTCCTTCACGTTGTTTTCTGTGGCGGAAGTAGTTCAGAATCCAGGCATTCATGATTATGTATAACCCCAGGAATGTGTTCACAAACAACAAAAGAGTGTAATATTCTTCATTTTAGTTACCTTGTGATTGTAGAATGGAAAGTACTTGAACTATATACATACCAGACGAAGCCCGAGTAGGGTGAAATGTGTCGTTCTTTCCCTGCACCTAAGACTGCTGTTGTCTTCCTTGTCCATGTATTTTAATCAATAAAGGACATTTTAAGTGCACAGTACACCAAGACTGCCTGTGGATTATTTGGAGAAATTCAGCTCCCCGTTGGGAATACAGCCGGAGTGCGGATGTGACTTGGATTGGTTTCCTTATTCTATGGACTAGCACCCAAGAGTGTGACCAAGACTCAACAAATCCACATGGAAAGTAACATTACAATTGCAATTAGAACAAATAAAAAATAAGAACAGAGGATGGAACCTATTATGAAACCCCCTGCATACAAAAACGAAATTAAACTATATAATATAACAGTAAGGGAGGTGGAATCAGACACAATATGTTACAAAATATGATTAGAAATAGCTGGGACATTTGTAATGCTACACCCCACGAATTGTGTTGAGCTCCTCATCAATATTATGTCCCAACGGAACTTTGGTCGGAAAATCCGATATGGTTCTAGTTTCCAACCGTCTCAATTTTAACGTTCTATCATGTCCATGGGGATGTTAAGTGTCAGACACCAAAAAATGAGAAACCATCAAAATGCCTATTATGACACTCATAAAAGTGTTTTGCAAATGGCATGGAATCTATTATGAAATCTCTGCATACAAAAACGAAATTAAACTATATAATATAACAGTAAGGGAGGAGGAATCAGACACAATATGTTACAAAATATGATTAGAAATAGCTGGGACATTTGTAATGCTACATCCCACGAATTGTGTAGAGCTCCTCATCAATATTATGTACCAACGGAACTTTGGTCGGAAAATCTGATATGGTTCTAGTTTCCAACTGTCTCAATTTTAACGTTCTATCATGTCCACGTGGATGTTTATTAAAGTGTGAGACACCAAAAAATGATAAACCATCTAAATGCCCATTATGACACTCATAAAAGTGTTTTGCAATGGGATAACAAAAATCAGCATGCTTACTGGCACGAATGTGCTGTAATATCTGTATATTCAACTTGCAAGTGGTACTCCCAACGTACCACTTGGCACACGGACAGCTGTAAACTACACAGTCCCTATTGCAATTTATATGGCTGCAAATGGTAAAGGTCGTGCCAATTACAGAATATTTAAATGTGGATATACAATTCACATACTGATATACCTTGCATTTAGAACACTTTGTAAAACCAATTATATTCTGTCCCAGCCAAGATCGTGGTAATACCGATGGTAAAAGGGTGGTGATGAGCTTGCCTTTGAGAGAGGGTGCCCTACGGAAGGTGAGGCAAGGGCGAGCAGAAACAACACTGGTAAGATCCTTATCGACACAGAGTATGTGGCAATGTTTAAAAATGGTTTCACAGATCAAATTTGAATGTGCACCAAACGTAAGAATTAGTCTAATATCTTGCTCAGAGTTAGTGGCTTGGGGGACAGCAGTGGTGAGTAAAGAGTCACGATTCAAGCCACGTGCACTTACGAAAGCGCCTTCAACTATTCTTTCAGGATAGCCCTGAGCAACAAATCTAGATGCAGTCACCGGACTTTGTGTACCAAAGTCAGCCAAATCTGAACAGTTGCAGCAAAAATTTACAAACTCACTGTCCGGAATGCTACTTATACAACTTCCAGGATGGGTACTAGGAGCACACAATGGCTGACTCGAACTGGTAGGCTTGCGATGAACAGTAGTTTTAAGACCATTAACATCACTGTGCACCTTCACATCTAAAACCACCAAATTATTAGTGCTGTGAGATTCCGTGAACCTTAAATTAAGGTCATTATTGTTGAGGATTTTCACAAAGTCCAGACATTCGCCCTTGCCTCCCTTCCAAATGCTGAATACATCATTGATAATAAAGTGTAGCCAACAAAAGACCTTGTCAGTACAACATTAATTTGCAGTACTGAGTAGGTTTTACAAATACTGCAATAGAGTGTATAGCGTGACCAATAATTAACCCTCATTCCATCATATCAGTGTGTGATCAAGCGACCGGTGAGGGTGTGAAATGCGTTGCTTTGCTTTTCCTCCTGGTTTTGAACATTGTGGCCACATTAAAGACACTGTACTTGACTTAATCAGTCTTGTTTGGTGCCTATTCTTGCTGCGCTACAAGTGCGACCCTAGCCTGTTCCGGAGTCTATTCATATATATCCTCTCGGCAGGATAGCTCAGGACAACGTGCTCGCTTGGAAGCATGGGCAACAATGCTTCCAAGCGAGCAAGACAATGACAATGCAGAGCAACACAGGTGTGATCCCCGGGTCCGTACTTGGAAACCTCTAAGTATTAAGCGCATTATAAGTAACCAATTACAATTAAAATTATATATATATATTAAATGAAAAAACTTTGTTAAAGGGACGTTATGGTTAAGTTGCTCTAATAGAAACCTATGAAATTCAGTGAAAATGCTTTGTTAAAGGGACGTTATGGTTAAGTTGCACTAGTAAAAACCTATGAAATTCTATTAAAACACTTTGTTAAAGGGACGTTATGGGTACAAGTAAAACCGAAAGAAAAAAAAGAAATTCGCCAGTTATGGTAAGCTAAGCAACCATAATTCACACGGCTAAGACTAAAATACAGGACATCAAAGATAACATCCCAAATGGCATTGATGACATCATTGATGACATCACATATCTGGGTCACTTGTTTTTGTTCACTGACATATCGAGGCCAGGCGGTTTTGTTCACTGACAGAATATGAAAATTGAAAATGTGTTATAGATCTAGACGTTAACCATCTTGTATGTTCTAAAAGTACTTTCCTTAGGGTTTGGTCTCAGCTCATGGTGCACATATATGGGGCAATAAGCAGGCCTCAAAAACACAATTCATTTGCATACATGATGATGAACTTAAATGTTATTGATATTTTCTGGTGATGTTGTTTCTTTCTCCCTTACTTTAGTTTCCCTGTTTGTGACTCTGATTGTATGTATATTCTTATGTATTGCTTGTACTAACATGTAGTAAGTCTTGGATTATTAGCTATTTATTCCATGTTTAACATGAATCAAAACTCTGATAAGGTAGCATTCATTATTTTACTATGCAAACTGACCAGAAAGAAAATATTGTACTTTTATGGTGCATGCTGCAGCCATTGCCTATGCATGTGTGTGATTAGGTTCCTATATTAACAACAACACTCCAATATAATGTTTTTTTAGATTAGTACATTCTTTAATACATTTAGTAGTTCATGATAGGTCTCCCAATCACCCTGACATCTTGTGCCAACATTATAAACACAACTCCTTGTGGGGACTTTTCATCAAAATTAATTTCATAGGTGATGTCTCCAGTGATGAAATTAATGACATTTGTGATGTCATCTTTGATGGATTGGGTTGTCAGTCTTAGCAGTGAACAGTGGTGGCAAAATGTATGGCTGCTTAGTTTATCATAACTGGTGAATTACTGGGGTTTTCGGTTTTACTGTGACTTTCATAGGTTTTTATTAGTACAACATACCCATAACGTCCCTTTAACTATGTTTTTTCACTACATTTCATAGGTTTTCATTAGTGCAACTTAACCATAATGTTTTTTTACCGCAGTTTTTCAGTGAATGTAATAGGTTTTTATTAGTGCTACTTACCTATAATGTCTCGTTAACTAAGCTCTTTCACTAAATTTCATAGGTTTTCATTATTGCAATTTAACCATAACATCCCTGTAACAACGTTTTCAGTGAATTTCATAGGTTTTTATTAGTGCAACTTACCCATAACGTGCCTTTAACAACGCTTTCAGTGAATTTCATGAGTTTTTGCCAGTGCACCCTAATTTCCTACCACTTACTAATATCATACTTACCCCAATATAGCAACATCTTTGTCCAATTTAAAAAGTTTCACCTTAAATGTCTGACAGTCCCCACCTTCTTGCATCATTATTAACACTTCCATACACATTTGCAACTTTTTCCACTGTTTTTGTGTTCATCGACGTTCGTGGATGTCTGACGTAATCGTGAACTTTCCAAACAGTGTCACGTGACAACGTCCGTGCGAGCGGCATGATGACATATGTGTGCAAATGTGTCCCCACTTCACGAACAAGTCCGTGCTTGGCGAAAAGTTCTGAAATGCATTTCACAGCTAATCTAGGAACTTTGAAGCTCAAAATGTAGCCTTGCACAGCTTCCACACCTATTCCTACTCATCTATTAACAATCTAGCACACAGCATATACTTGGAAGAATTTTAGCAAAACGGCTATTTATCTTAGAAATGCCATCAGCTATGATCATCCCTCCTCCCCAAGAGCCACCACTACCACCACCACCAGCTGGAGGACCTACACAATGAAAGAAGCACAATACTTCAAAAGACAATGAAGAGGACCGGGAAGATGAGGTAGAGGAAGTGCCCACCTCTAGCACCCAGAGATAATCATGGGTGTGTCACTTCTTTACCACTGTTGGGAATGTACCAAAGGCTAAAGCTACCAAAGTGAAATGCACTATGTGCAATGTTGTACTCAGACGTGGATAACCTGGGCAGTACTCCTATGGGGCCACACCAAATCCAACCACTGCAATACTTTCAGAAAGGCTGTTCCTTTCTTAAGAAGTAGTAGACTGTCTTCCACTACCTCATCCTCCACAACCAATACTGTAACCACACAGCCTACTTCTGTGGGACACAAAATTCCACCAGCTACCTTGCAAGTGATAAAAGAGGCTGTTGATCCATATCTTTCGAAGACAACAGTACTCTGTATATACTGCAAAACACCACTCTGCAGGGGGAGCAATTTCAAAGTGCTTTTGAAGCTATGATCAAGGAGCATGGGAAACAATGCCCCCTACCTTAGATGTAACACACGTGCAACATCTTCCCCTGTCTACGTGCCCCTCTATATTTGTGGTTAGTGCCCCTTCTCTCATTTCCCTCCACAGCTTACTTTCTGGCTTGTCCTGCAAAAAATCTTCAAAAAATAAACACCTTTCACAGTTAACAAAATAGAACTAAAAGAATAAGCATACAGACTCCATCTACTTTACATTTCTCAGTGAAGTATTTAGATTCAATAAGATTCTCCAGCATTCCCATTAGCATTTTCTGCTATGCTTATGGAAATAATGGACAATTGTATACTACAGAAAAAGAAAAAAGCACAGAAACATTTTTCTGTCTGAAATTCTTCTCTCTAGTATACAATAAACACCATAATCCATTGCCCTTTATGTTAATCCACAGTCTCTGCATTCCAGTATCTAGCCCATGCATTATTAGAAAACCCAGATTCCATATGCACAAGACAGCCCTTCTACAATGTTTACTGTTATGTTTGTAACACTCCCTCATTGCCTACTTTAAACCATTCACACCTATATCCATCAATCACTTAAAAAAACCTCCATATAGCTTATCAACATATTAAACTTCCACCCACCAACTGCCACTAAACACTGTTCTACAACTATTTTGCATCTGCATTTCCCATACTTATGCCAAATAATTATACATACTGCTCCTATAAATGCACATACGCATTGTGCAGTGAGAGAATTCCATAAATAAAAGGGGCAGTAGAGATAGACAAGAGCTCATGGGAGCACAGGTGGAAACTGCAAAGGGATGCCAAGCTGGGAGGCCACTAACTAACTGCTGGAGCACAGATGTCACAAGGGTGGGGTACATCTTAACCATAACGTCCCTTTAACAAAGATTTTTCTGTCAATTGAATAGGTTTTTATAAGTAAAATGTTCTATAATGTTACATCACTATATATGTTATTAATAATTCCTCTTTTAACATATATTAAACAACTATAAACCTCCTTTAACATATTTTTTACAACACATACTTATGTGTATTGTTATCAGCAGTGCATGCTGGGAATGCAATTCATTGTTCAATTGCCTAGGGCACGAGGCTCGACCATGACCCCAGCCCCACCAAACCACCCCTGTTATCCACTGCACCTACCCAGCATCCTAGTTCAGTATCCACTATACCCTCATAATGTAACCAATGGCCTGCTTGTCCCCCTCTCTCTTCAATATTTGTATACAGCCTTTGTGAGTGGAATTGGAGAGATTGGGGGTGTTCTTTACAAATTACGCAGAGGATTTTAAGCTCTCTATGGAGCTTAGTGGAAATCATGCGGATGACCAGTAGAGGCTTAATATTAAAAACTGGTTATGCTTAAATGCCGGGAAAACCGAGCTTATGATTTATGGATCCAAGCACTCCTGGGAGAGCCTAGGACAAGATTTCTCTGGTTTCCACATCAAGGGTAGTCTGACTTTGGGGGCCAGGAAGGTCAAGACCCTCAGTACTTTTAGGGAGGCTAATCTTAATGCGGATGCCCATGTGGAGTATATAGTTAGTATTACTAACTATTATCTCAGAGTGTTGAGATTGGTTGACCCTAAGGTCACGAGGGAAAACTGTGCAAAACTAGCTCATGCTGTTATATTACCACAACTTGATTACTGTAACTCCCGGTTAAGGGGTGCCAGTAAGGATGCAATACAGAAATTGCAGAAAGTACAAAACGAAGCATCATATGGCACGGAGAGAACCATTGACAGCGACTGGGAGAGAGCTGCATTGGCTTCCGGTGGCAATCAGAATCCTCTTCAAGTTGCTGACACTGGGACATAAGTGCATTTCTGGCACTGCTCACCAATATCTAAAAGAGCAAGTAGAGATATATTGCCCGAATGGGAATCTTCGTTCATCAAAGGCATGCACTCTGAAGGTCAATCGATTTAAAAGAGCCTGGGGAAATGGTTGTTCCTTTCCTGTTTGGGTGGTGCAGGCTTGGAATGAGCTTCCTCAATCACTCCGAGAGGAAGAAAATCACTCTCTTTTCAGGAAACTTCTGAAGACTAGGCTGTTTGTTTAAAAGGACTTGGGAGTTTCTGTTCTGTAGCTTTTGTTTTTCTGTTTTAGCACATGGATGCCTGAGGGCTTTGGCCCTCTATAAGCAAAAATAGATAGATAGATAGATAGATAGATAGATAGATAGATAGATAGATAGATAGATAGATAGATAGATAGATAGATAGAATGGCTAGTGCTCATGGCTTGCTTGGCCAGTCTCCACAATCCATGGGGTATGGGGCATGGGATTTAGGCATGCCGCATACCCCCATAGGCAAATCAGAGTAGACATTTGTCCTTGCCGAGGGCCAGGCCATTGTCCATGCACCAAACTTATATCACTATTTTTTGTGCTTACATTTGGACACTTTGGAAAAAGATTCTCCAAACAGGTTTGCAAAAGCATGCTCTCAGATTGTTACTGATGCCGCCCGCACAAGTTTGTTTTAATTTAGGACCGCATTTCAGGCTGCAGCCGCAAGCCAACCTATTTTTTCACGTTCAAACCTAGGGCTTGGGCCATGCTGCATGCCCCAATAATCAAATCAGAGTACACGATTATTAACTAATTGCAGGGCAGTAGAATGGATAGATCACTGTGCTTCATCTTGTACTTTAAACAGATTACCCTGCAGCTAGAGATGGGGTTCTTTGATGATGGTGCTCTTCCTTCTTCAAGTGTTAGAGTTCGAATAGGAGAGTGAGCCCTGTTCACCTTAGTGCTGGGTTACTATTGTCGTAATAAAGCAATCTTAAGAACCCATGCTGGTGCTATTTTTGGTGGCAACAGTAAAGACAGACACAAGTGATCACAGTTCAAGGGTGTTGTGTTTTGCCAAACTGTATATGTGGGTTGGAAAAACACCTAATCTAAACCTAAATCTAAGATTGGAGCAAGCTATGACCGTCAAATAATAATGAGGCAGTCCTAGTGGCATCTTGTCGAATAAAAGGGCCTGTACTAAGAAAAACCTACTGCCAGTCCTTACGACTAAATACAAAAGAGTGTGGGATAGTATTCACAAGAAAGAAAGAAGTGTTCACAAATGATAAGTCAGGATGCGGTAGCAGGGGATCTCCCTTACCGACATTTTGAGCAAGGGACAAGGTGGGACTCCTGAGCACAGCACACACTCCGCTTCTCAGATATCAGGACCTTCGGTGGTTAAGTCACTTTTCTACAATACAAAACGTTTCTTGCCTCTGAGGACCTGATTTTTTTAAAAGTTCCTTCCAACTTGTATGTTGGGTGATGCCTTTTCACCCCTCGGTCCCTTCTTCCGAAATCAGGCCCTTCTCGAATGTCAGCCTCCCTCCATCAGGTTCACTACAGCTTTTCGCTTTTGGCATTCAAAAATCTTAATGTCTTTTTAAACAGTTCACTGTGGGCATCTCTCTGTCGGATTCACTTTTGTCAACAGACTGTTCATTGGGACTTTTAGACTTCGCCCCTTCATTTATTCATTTATTCATTTATTCATTTATTCATTTATTCATTTATATGGCGCACCGGTCCCTTAGGTATCCCTTTGTTGGGTTCACTCTTGCCAGCTTTTGCTAATCACACAATTACTTCTACTTTCTTACAATGCGGGATTCACTTCCCTTAGCTTTGCAATCATCTGCCGGTCAAAGACTTTTGACTGTACAGAGGACTTTGCTAGACCCCTGTATGACCACTTTGACCCTTTTCTCGCATTTCCCAAGGCCTTCTGGTAATGGTAGTTTCAACCAGAGGGTAATGCCCTGTGGTGTCTGACTCCTCTGTGGCTGGTTTACCCCTCTTGGATTAAATGTTCTTTGTACTTTCTTCAATTAACCGCTTGCTACTTTTGTTCAACACAGTTCGGTTTCTTATTAGCTTTCCCCTTACCTCATCAGCAGTGATAAACCAGTTGGCTTTTCTTGTCTTTGGAGTCAAGGACGGTACCACGGTGGCAGGCATCTCTCCTCGGCTTAGTTATCAGCGGAGGAGGGCCCTGTGTACTATTGACATCTGCTGCAACACATACTGGTTATTGTTCTGGTCTTACAATTCCTTCCCTGGAGATTTCACAGGCCTGCGTCGGAAAGGGCAAAGTCGCTTCTCACCTTGTCACCCTTTCGGTTCTCACCGTCTTTCCCCTCCTCTTGAACTGCCATACTTGGATAGACGTGTCTTTGTGCAGTCTGCCTTGCTTGTATTGTGCTCTCGTGCTCCACCTTTTATCCCTGTGGGGAAGGGAAGGGCCGTCAGGTGTGTGTAATTCTGATCAATTGACTGACTTTGCCTGATCCTTGTGTTGGGACATGTCAGGTAAATGGCTCGCCGCAAATCTGGTGAAAATCCGTACAGCGGTTTGGATTGTAGGCGTGAGAAACATTTTCTTTCTGTGAGGAAAACCACACATTTTCGCACCCCCCCTATGACGTTGCAGGATCAATCAGAGGGCGGTCATATACATTTTTTTGCAAAGTTTGTTGAGCATTCATTGAGGGAGAGCAACATTATAAGCCACCCGAAAAGTGCTCTTCCTATTGGTTGAGCAACACTTAACCATAACTACACACCTACTACTGCAGGCCATGTAATATATATATATGTATATATATATATATATATATATATACATATATATATATATATATATATATGTATATATATATATATATATATATACATATATATATATATAGACAAACGGTGGCAGGGTGTTCAGCTGGTATGGAAAGTTGAAAACAGCCTACAGCGCCAAAAACAAGACCTGTGCACACGTGCGGTAAGGTTGCAAAACACAGCAAAAAGCTGTACATTTATTAAGGCATTAAAATTAGCAGATCCAGAATGAGAATGTTAGGGCTGTTATTTAAGATCATGGCAAATACCTGATACTACCCAAAGGTAGCAAAAAAAGATCACCACGGATTCCACCCATGACTAAGGCTTCCTCAGGCTATGTTACAATGTCAATGTCTATGTTCATTTGCTTGATAAAATAAAGTTGTGGAGATATTGACTTCCTGTTCACCGGGAGGTCACATGGTACCAGTGTGTTGGTGGAATAGCAAAGGTGTTTCAAGACGGCCGTTGTAGGCTAGTTTCATCCCATAAGGGACTAATAAAGCCATAAGGTAGACAGACAAGGTACACAGCAAGGTGAAAATCAGAGGTCCAAAAACAGTACAGCCCTCTACCTGGTATTGCCAATAAAGAGACAACGCAGAGTGGATGGTGGTATGCCGAATGCAAGGCATGGCAGCTTTATTGGAAGTATGCAAAAGCTGGGAGAAAACAAGATCAACAGCAAAGTTCTCTCTCTCAAATTCTTCTCTGTGTTTGAACAGACAACACAGTTGCTATAATGCAAATGGGTCATCCTGATGTCATCATAATCACTGAGCTATGAAAACCTACCTCTACTGCTCATTGGTCCTAAATGCTAAGCTACATATAGTATCTATTTGTCCCACCCTCCTGATTGGGTAACTATCTAATGTCATACCCATAAAACATCCCATACAAATGTACGACCTCATCATGCTTGAATAATATTATTGGTATCAGAGCAGCAAATCCATTCACTTCTGCAAATTTGTCAAGGAGTGAGCCTTTCTCAAGCAACTAAGGTAAGACAATTTGAATAGCCTTGACACCTTTAGGATACTTTTAAGAAATATCAAATGGATATCCATAGAAACAGTTTGCCTAACCTAAAGGTTATTCCATTTGCTTTGTTTCATTAGAGCAATAACAAAGGGATGAAAACACATAAGGATTAATTATCTTCTAACAGATTCCCTGTAAGGATATAAGTTAGCAACAATGGACTATTGCTAACATGTGCAAACAACTATTTTGAATATACAATCTCCTGACAACGTTACGTGAGTACTTTCCCTCTTAATCCTTGAGACACTCACCCCCTTAAATTGTCAAATGTGCCCCTCCCATCACACCTCCCTTACTTTTCTATCCTTTTCTTATTTTGGACAACAAGTCCTTATAACTTATTTGGTGTATTTATTCACAGCTACTTGTATTCACAAAACAAACCCTCCTGAAGAACCAGATTACCCCATCTGGATAAACACGTGTCGAGGGCACCAACACATAATCCTATCAATAGCATTTTGAAGAAACCTCTTCTTTAAGACTTGAACATGTGAAGCAACATGTATTTGACACTTTAAGGGCAACAAAGGCAAATCATAATATTTTGAAAACATCAAGAACTATACAAGGATCTGCATAAATTGCTTAACAAGTGGAGCAACATGTTATTGACAAGTGTTTTATTTTGAACTTGCCTTCTATTTTCAACTTGTAAAAATACAAACTTCAAACACTAAGGGGTTTCAATTTGATTTTTTTCTTTTTTTATCAAAAGTAAAGGGCACAGGGAATTACCAGGTGTTTTTTTTTGTTCAAGTATTTCATTAACACTGGGCAGCCTCTGTGACAACACCACATACCACAGCCCTTTACCCCAACAAGTATAAGCACAACCAAAAACACTTCTTTAACTCGCCAAAGGTTGCCTTTAAGGCTGCAGAGTTTCATCTTCTCTTGAATATTATTGGTAATCTCTAAATTACTTCTGTGGTGAAAAGGACATATGATTATCGGTTAACATGTGGTCACACTCTACGTGAACTGGCGGCATGATGACACATGTAAGTAGATGGGAGGAGAGGACAAGCATATCGCCTTTGTTCTTAATTAAATAAAACAGCCCATTTTATCTCTGCCATGATGTCTCTGAGTTTCCAGGACTTCGCCCTTGCCCAAATTACAGTTGTCTGCCCCTCCATTTCTTGTAACAGTAAACAAGCCATTCTGTTCTTGACATGTTTAGATTTCTTCGCAGCAATTATTTTGTCTTTAAAGCCACACTTGCTTCTCTGTCATGCATGCATAGCCAATCGCTGAGACATTAATCTGTCAACTACTTATGAAATGTCCCAGTCTGCTGTGTTGTCGAAACTGATTTATCTTATTGGTTGAAAGCTCACAATATTTTGTTCCTTTATGTAAACTTTCATTTTGGTTTCCTCGGTTTTGACATTCCTATAAAGCAGCTATGTCCAGCCACTGCAGCATTTTTCCTGAATTAAATGTGTTTGTTTCAAATAGCGTGTTTAGCTGCAAGGCCTCTTAAAGGCACAGGACCTTTATTCTCCATTGTGGTTGTGCAGTTAAAATGGCAACCACTTGTCACATTTTTATCCTCTGCATGACAGATTTGCTTTGCTAGCTGCCGATTTCCTCGTGCATGCCTCTAACATTATTTCCCTTCCTATGGGTAGAAGCAATCTTATCTACCTACAATTGTCTGCCCTACTTGTGCAGTGAGTCCCTTTTTTATGTGTACACCTTCCTGTCACCTAATCTATTGTATTTTAAAACACACTAATTGTGCAAGCTAATGCCTTATCTGTTCCCTACTTCTGTAGCGCAAAATAACTATTAGTTGTGCCAGCTGCATTTCCAGAAGAATTTAAAGTGCATTTTCAAATTTGTCCTTTCTTATTTTATAATTTAGTTTCTTCTGAGGAAGGCAAGGGGACAGAGCCTGAACATGCTCTCTAGTCAATAACTGTTCTGCTACAAAGTGCAGAAAAATTAGTTTGAGCAGTCTCGGATGACCAATAGTGAACAAGAGGTCAGTGTCAAACATCAGTACATTTGCAAATTTCGCAAATAACGGGCAAGTGCCTCAGTTTACAATAATTAGATATGCAATGGGCTATTGGATAAACAAAAGTCAGTTCCATAACCCAATGCCAAAGTTTGCTAAATGAGTAAGTAGGAGACAAAAAAGCATGGCGGCAAGCCAAAGACAAATTGAAACACCTAAAGTGCTAGTACATAATGATATAACATAAGTGCAGCAGACTTGAATATCTTTTTAGAGTAGCAACTGAAATGCAAAAGTGCACAAGTGCATATGAGTGAAAAAGTCAATAGATATAAAAAGCAACAATGGTATAGCATTCATATTAGAAAAGTCAAATTCGATCAACATATCATAACAAGATTGATCAAAAATGACATCAATAAATTCATCGAAAATACATCAAAAGATTAATCACAAGATAATTTATTTAAAAAATTGGAAAATCCATTTACCAGACAAACACTGCCCAAGGGACCTCTGTAAATATAGGTTTATACTTTTGAAACTTTGCACATTTTTGTTGAACTGGAAACAGATAAATTTAGCTTACACATTTTGGACGTATATGATAGTTTGAGGGTCAGATATATTTGGACACATGGTACATTTTCTTTAGCTTTAGTTTCATAGGCAGGAATACTTTTGTTAGGATAGGAATACATATGTCTTTATCCCATTCCTTTTTTATGTTATTAAGCATGACACATGTTGAGAAATTGATAACTTTGTGTCTGTCTCTCAATTCTGACCCCTCACAGATGGCTCAGGGTGGGTTTACAGACACTGGAAAATGGTGGCCTGTCCGACATGGAGTAAATGTAAAGTCTATACATTTGTATTGGAATTATCTGGATATGGCTTCACTAATTATGTCAACCCTAAAAAAGGTCTGATACTATTCATTTGTATATGCGCTCTAGAGTGCTCTGTGGGTTAGACATTTTCTGGGCATAATTGCATTCTGAGGGGGGTTCATCCTGAATCTTCCACTGCTTACAGAGCCTCTAGATAACCTAATGCACAGCAAGAATAATCAATGGCAGTCACAAAATCACCAAGAGCTGTATCGTAAAAGACGATCCCCCTAATGCCACCATCTAGGCCTAGTTCATCCCTCGAAGAGGCAGAGTTGACAATGAATGCTAGCCTATCCTGGATGGGAGTGCTGCTGCTACATGGATGGTCGTAGGGCCCTCCTAAGTTAAGTATCACATGCCGGTAGAACATACTGATGACCACCAAAAGATGGAGCGTTCTTGGGCAATGCATACTGGTGAAATATATCTTAGGATTTAATGACTGCTGCATTGAACAGTGTGCAACCTGTGTGTCACAAATTTAAAAATAGCAATGGTCGGCATAGATTCCCCTGCTTCGAAGATTTTTAAAATGAGTATCACTGAGTCGGAAAATAGCAACAGCTATTATTTAAGCTTGTACCACAGTAACACAAGCCAGATAATCTAACCTGCCTGTCAGGGTTACGTGTGCCTATACCATTTGTGTGCCTTTGTCTAATGTTGCCATCAAATGGTGAGGAGTGATCATTTTGGCTGCAAGGTAGAAATTCTCTGTTTTTTACACCTTTTCACTGCTGCTTGGGTCCTTTTTTCTTGTAATTGTTAACCGCGTTTGAACTTTTCTACATTGTTCCTTCTCCACCCCCATGGTTTTAATGTATGGTCGTATCTACTGTTTATCCTAAATAGCTTCCAGTGCAAGGATCGTTAAGGCTCCTGCTGAACTTTAATTGCTGCACGCTGCTGATCCCAGGGACAGTTGTATATTGAGAGAAACTTATTTTTCAAACATCAGCAAATGCTATGCTGGAAAGTCTGCTGACTGATTAGAGTAAGGATAAAGGATATCAGAGAATTTTTGGGTGGAGAAGGATGCAAATGTGGGATTTTTAAACAGGGTTCGTGCAAGGATTTATGCTGCCCCAGGCATAGAGCCATTCTAACACCTCCCTCCCAATGGGGCAAGATTTGATGCCTGTACATTCAATTTGGTGATCACTTGCTGCTGTCAATCTGGAGCTGGTGGAGTTCTAGACTGGCCATTAGAATTGTCGTGCTGTATCACCACCCCTTCTTCTAGATATGAAAATTGCACTTTGTGTGTGTTGACTTGGTGCTCACTCGGCCTCCCAAATCCTTGGGCATGCCAAGATTTCCACTCTGAGCTATAGCAAAGCAGACATGTCCCTTAAAGAGCAAACCAAACTTGCTTCACTCATAAGGATTTAAAGAAATCACTTGATTGGCCACTTCTGAGTAATAAACCGAGGCTGCAGAGTCGTACAACATATCAAATAATGTACGAGAATGCAGGACAGGTGTCAGGGATTACAATAATGGCATCACCCTTGTCAATCCTACTGCAGTCTCCAGTTCTCCTCTGCCATCTCTGACCCTCTGCACTGCAATGGCCTCTCACTTCATAATCAAAACATGGAGCATCCTGTCCTCATTCTCCTCTAGACTCCTCCCTTCTCCATCAACCACTCTCAGACCACCCTGACCCCCATCTCCACTCCCTTCCTAATGTCCTCTTTCTCGCCCATACTACCGGATGAGGTCTCTAGACAAGTCCTTTCTATGAAAGTCTCCTTCAAACAAGTGCTCCCCTGCTCCTCCAACTATCAAGGACAACATTGTCTCCCTTGCTCCAGCCTTGGCTGATTTCTGCAATCACTCCTTTGCCACTGGCTCCATCCCGCTACCCCTTAAGCACTCCCTTATGCACCCCCTCCTCAAAAAGCCTCCTGCGGACCCCTCCTGCCCAGCTAACTACCGCCCTTTCTCCATAACCCCCTTCCTGGGCAAACACTTGGAGAAGCTGGTCATCTCCCAGCTGATCCACCACACTGAATCTGTTGGTTGTCTCCACGACCACCAGTCTGGCTTCAGAGGATCCAGAGGCATGGAAACTGCACTCCATAACACCCGTGAAGACTTGCTTTCAAATCTTGATTCCAACTCTCCTTCCATTCTCATCCTTCTTGACCTTTCCTATGCCTTTGATACGGTCAATCATGCCACCCTTATAAATTGGCTATGTGATTCTCTTGGCCTCACGGACCTGGCACTGGACTGGTTGACCTCATTCCTCTCTGACCGACCATCCCAGGTTCAACTGGGCCCTTTTCTCTCCCCTTCACACCCTCCACCTGCGGCGTTCCTCAGTGCTCTATCCTCTCGCCATGGCTCTTCAACATCTACTTTTCCCCTCTAGCCCATTTGATCTCTGCCTTCTCTCCTCACTTCCAGTGTTATGGGGACAACACACAGCTCTCCTTCAAGCTTCCCTCCACTGCCTCCTCTTCCTTCTCTCCCATTCCTAACTGTCTGACTGCTATTCAGGCATGGTGTGCTGCTAACGATCTCTGCCGTAATGCCAGTAAGGCTGAGATCCTTCTCATTGGGACACCAGCTTCCTCCTTGCCTCCTACTCTCTGGCCATCCTACATGGGCCCTCTCCCCACCCTCTGGTGAGGCAAAAAACCTTGGTGTCATCTTCCACTACTCTCTCTCGTTCTCTCCTCACATCGAAGACCTTGCCAAGAAGGCCCACTGACAGTTGCACCTCCTCCGAAGCATTCTCCCTTTCCTCACCTTCCCCCAGAAACTCAATGTCTCCAGAGCTCTGGTCCTCTCTAGGCTGGGCTACTGCAACAGCCTCTTCCTCATTCTGCCTCTTTCCTCCCTTTACCTCCTTCAACTAATCCAGAATAGGACTGTGAGACTCATACTTGGCCTCACGCCCAGGAACTGCGTCTCTCCAGCCCTAACATTTCTCCACTGGCTCCTGGTTGCTGTGAGGATCACGTTCAAGGCCCTCTGCATCATCCACAAGACTTTCTAGGGCCTAGAACCCCGCCACATCCAACTCTCTATCCCTAAATACCTTCCTGCTAGAGCCCTTCTGTCATCTAGCTTCAACTCTCTGCAGATCAGACACTTTTCCAAGCGGAGAGTGGGGTAGATATCTCTCTTCCGTAGGAACCTTCCTCTGGAATGGGCTCCCTGCCCTGCTCAGGCTTGAGCCCGATCCCCTTAAGTTCCAGAAGCTTCTCAAGACACTTCTTTTCTCCTCCCCCTCCCCTGCTAATGTCCCCGTCTGCTACATTTCGACTGGCTGCCTGGTTCCTTCTGGTTCATACAGGGCACCATGCCCTCCTCGCCCAGTCTACCGCAGCACCTCGATCTACCCCGGCCCCCTCCCTAATTCTGCACTTGCCTTACCGGGCTCCCTCCCCATATAACCTGCATAGTAGCCTGCACGCCTACTGAGCCCATCCTGCCCTGTCCTCGCACTTAGCATGTGGACCCTCATTCCCTGTACTCCCTGCATTACCCTGGCACTTTTTCACCTGGCCCCCCCTTAGCACTCGCCTAGCCCAGGGGCCCTCTTCCCCATTCCTCTGTCCTCTCCCCCCAAGAACCTGCACGCTCTCCACTCCGACATGCACTTCCTTTCCCTCCTTGGCATTAGCATGTTCCGCTCTGACCGGCACTTGCCCCACTGCCCCCCCCACTCCCCTGCACTTCTTGTTACTGCACTTGCACGATCCGAATGACACAGGGCCTAATAGGACAGTTTCTTTGTTATGCTTCATCCCTGTCCCCCCGCACCACTCTTTTTGTCTTGTTGCGCCTTGAAACACCATTTGCTGTATAGACGCATTATAAATACCCAATAAATAAATACATAAATAAACATGATCATGGATGCTCTACCCAGTAACTAGTCTCCTATCAACCAGACAGTAAATGTGTGTACATAGTGTACACGGAGAGAGCACGTTCTGAATGTTTCATGTGTCTCCTTGGTGTCCATTTTGTTCCCAAAGCTCCTGAACACCGCTTTCTTTCCACATACTACTCACCACCGGCTTCGAGAAATGGCACTGCCGCAACAGGCCGTGCACTGCAGCAGACCTGCACACGAATGTGGAGTTCTGCAACAGGCCGCGCACTGCAGCTGACCTGCATAGGAATGTGGAGTTCTGCAACAGGCCTCGCACTGCAGCTGACCTGCACAGGAATGTGGAGTTCTGCAACAGGCCACGCACTGCAGCTGACTTGCACAAGAATGTGGAGTTCTGCAACAGGCCGCGCACTGCAGCTAACCTGCAACAGGCCGCGCATTGCAGCTAACCTGCAACAGGCCGTGTACTGCAGCTGACCTGTGGAGTTCTGCAACAGGCCACGCACTGCAGCTGACCTGAACATGAATGTGGAGTTCTGCAACAGGGCGCGCACTCCAGCAGACCTGCACAGGAATGTGGAGTTCTGCAACAGGCCGCGCACTGCAGCTGACCTGCACTGGAATGTGGAGTTCTGCAACAGGCCGCGCACTGCAGCTGACCTGCACAGGAAGGTGGAGTTCTGCAACAGGTGTGCACTGCAGCTGACATGCACAGGAATGTGGAGTTCTTAGAGGATGAACACCCTATGCACTGCTGCCCCCTTGCAATGTTCTTTCTGTGCACAGGCTCTCCCATCAGTAGATGAACATTTTCACTTTGCTCCTCCCAAATACATTTTCTATACTTTGAATCATAAAAACAAAGGCGGCAGCTGGCGCGGGAACCTCCTTTTACACGGGCTGTTGGCCCAGGTGACTTTCAGTTGTGCAAGAGCACATGTTACTATAGAGACAACACTGTGGTTAAGTACCAGTAGTTCAGATATCAATGAAAGTTTGGATTGCAAAAATAATCCTATTTTTAAATGTTTTACTTGCCTAAAAAACACCACTTGAATATGAAAACTCAATGTTTTCTCGCTTTTTACGCCTAACTTCCTTTAGTTGGGCGTAAAATACTCTTACCTCAAAGTCTTATCTGGAGCCAGGATAATGCCAGTGCAATTCTCCGCACTGAGCGCTAAGATATCACTCCTTTTGTCCCACCCAGTCTTCAGTAAAGCTGATTAGAACAAAAAATAAAACAATCGTTGCTGGCCTTGTGTCTGTCCTAAGAGCCGATCTTTCAGGCAAGAGGCATGTGCCAGGAATATCGCCCATATTTGGTTAGGGCATGCCATGACGTAGGCTGCACCGAGTTCATTCCAGAAGATGATGGATTAGGAGCTCGAGGGGTCGCGTGTGGAAACAAGGGAAGGCTCAGCCTTCCATCACACGGACCGAGTACACAAGGCTCTAAACATAAGCAGGCCCACAGGCGACTCGATAAACATACTCCATCTATTAATAATGCTCTCTTCGGGAAAGTGAAGCTAGCTGCGAAACAAAAAGTAAATCACTTCAAAACACATTAATGGTGGCAAGAGCGTCGCATGCTCTAGAGGTAGAACTCCTGCACTCGATGGTGCAGTGCTCTCTCAGGTTGTAAAATCTCCACACTGGACCTCAGTTCCTCACGCAGAACATGCCACACCACTGTGCATAATGAAACTGTACCACAAAACCCCTACACCCAGACAGAACAATCCGCCCAACAGCTGATGACATCAAACATGTGCCCCCAGATGCAATAACAGACGTTCTCATGGCCGATGACCTCAAACGCCTTTACAGACTAACTGCCTCCTAAATTAGAATCCACAGTTAATGCCATAATACATCTGCACTGACTATCCTGCCTCCTAAACCAGAGCACACTGTTCCATAACTTGTTGTAACCCAAGTACTCAGAGGCTTTTGGACACAGGAGCTATAGAAGAAAATAGATGCGATGAACAAATAGATCTGGCTTCTCCATGTGTCACTGGCTTCACTCTATGGGGTTCCCTTGCTCTCATATTCACTCGTAAGATATATCACATTTTTAGGTTTGGTTTACGAGAGGACTAGCTGTCACACTCGTACTTTTGGCTCACCTGTTTACTTTTTGAAGTCTTCCTTCTGGTGTTCGAAGGACTCTCCTTCTTCCTGATTGTTCGAGCCTTGTACAGAAAGGGACGTGTCTCTTCCGTCGCCAGTATGCAGGTGGGTCGATGCAGTTCCGGCTCCGGCCGCGGAAGGAGGAGATGGCTTGAAAGCATTCAGTGTTCTAGGGAAATACCCTGGAAGAGTCAGGTAAATCCAGGAAGGGAAGCAAACTAATACAGGAATGATCAAGGAACTCGCACTGAACCGCGAGGCGGAGAATGTGAGGAGCGGATCAGAACAGAATACCAGGAAGGAAAGAACGGCTAACCGCAGGGAAGCCGAAGGGATTGGAAAGGTGGATAAGGACAAAATTCAGAGCTGTGACTTGCCGGTACAATCAGGCACGGAACAGCTAGCGTTGAGGCACACCGAGCCTTGGGGGCATATCTGTTTTCAAGGAAGCAGCAGGCATAGGTGGGAGACTAGACCTTGAGTTTCCCAGCGGCGTCGGCCATGTTGGAAATACACGATGCAATACTACAGTATTTGAGAGACCATGTTGTCCAGAAGGGGTGGAATAGTTGATTCATGACACTAGCTCTCTCAAAGTGCTAAATCATCTAGCATGAACCTTTAATGAACTCTGTTTTTCACTGGTGCATATTAGTCTTTTTGACTTTATGTGTGATGTAATTATCTGTGGCACTTCATGTGCATTCTCTTTAACGCGTTAAAAACACAGACACGCACTAGTTTTCAGTAATATAAAAAAGGTTTATTTTAATTTGGGAAGTAAAGCAAAGGATGACACAACATAAATTGGCCTTCTTGGCTTTGGGCTTTTTCACAGTTGCCTAAATCCAGATGGATTTGAACCCAAGCATTCTCCTTTTCTCTGGATATATGAGGTTCTCCCCTTTGCTTAAAGGTCTCACCATTTGGTGACAACCTATTTGATTTCTCAAGGAAGGAGGAAGATGGACTACAGTTTTGGGGTAACTCAGTAGGTGAATTATCTGAGCTAAGCGGTGGAAGGTATAGGAAGAAACACAAACTCCATGCTGGGTTCTCGAGTGTAAAGGGCTAAAGGTCCAAAGTCCTTCGATAGTTTAACTCTTTTCTTAAAGGAGTGAAGGTTTGAAGTTCGTATCTACTGAAGCAAAGTAAAAGTTTCCTAGCTGTGCACCCAGTATCACAGTATCACGGAATAAAGTGTACCACTGTCCGCGGTTCTTTTTTGGCCCGGGGCTTAGTTGCTTTCTTTTCATTTTTCCTACACATCTTGACATTATGCTACCTTCCAGAACCACATCAGTAGAACATCTGAAATTGATATTGTGGAATGTAAATGGTATGAACAGTCCTGTCAAGCACACAGAAATATTGTCCTGCTTGAAGCCTAGGTCTTGTGACATTGCCCTGCTCCAAGAAACCACGTTCTCTGATGTTGAAGTGGGAAAACTAAAGTGGAACAGACTTATTGTTCCACGTTTACTTCGAGTACGAGAAGTGTGTCTACACTGTTGAAGAAGATCTTACCTCTGAAATTTTCTGCAGCACTTCAATTCCAAATGCCAGGGTTATTTCCATTAAACGTAAGGTTCAGGACACCGAAATTCTACTTTGTTGTGCATATGCCTCGAATTCCGATGACCCACTGCTTTTCCACAAACTTGCACAACATCCAAAATAGCAATGTGGCATCCTTATGGGTGGGGACTTTAACCTAGTTCTGGACCCCATGCTTGATCGCTCCAATGGGTCCAGGTCAAAGTCTCCGTCTAAGGGCAAATGATCACTTGATAATTTGATAAAGGAACGACACTTGTCTGATATTTGGCATCTGGAGCATCCGTTAGACCGAGATTATATCTTCCATTTGCCTGCCATGATGCCTTCTCACGAATACATTATTCTCCAAAACCCGGACCTGTGACGCCTAGTTGATTTAATTCCAAAATTGGCATAATTGCAGTCACTGATCACGCACCTGTCTCACTTCACCTTTCTCTGCAGCATACACTAATCAAATTGTTCTTTTGGAGAATGACTATATCCCTTCTACAGAATAATATATTGAAAGAGGAGATAGTGAAGCAAATTAAAGAATTCGTTACAACGAATAGAACTGATGATATCTCGATTTGTACAGTATGGGAATCGTTGAGGGGTGTGTTGATGACTAAATCTGGCCGTTATAGAAAAGAAAAAGAAAGAGTTAAAAAAAACTCTCATGTGAAGCCAAAACCCTTGAGAAGAGTTACGTGAATGCCCAGGATCCAGAGATGCAAGGCCAAATCAGGAAGAAAAAATATGAGTTAAACCAAGTTATCTCTGATGAGGTGGAATATGCATTGTTCAGATGTAAGACACATTATTTGAACAGCGAGAGAAGGTCGGGAGATTGACTGCACAAAAGCTGAGGGTGGTGTAGAATGACCGGATTATCAAAGTGGTTAAAGATACCTCTGACAATGTGATGAAGTCTTTCAAAGATGTCAATAATGTCTTCCGTAACTTTTTTTATGAACAGCTGTATTGTTCTGAAATCAAATGTGGTCAGAGCTGTATTGCATCAGCTTTGGACCGGGTAAAGAGCCCACAGTTATCTGAAGAACTTGCTACTCACCTAGAAGACACAATCTCAATGGAAAAGATCTGTTCTACAATCTCTAATCTGAATGGAAACAAAACGCCAGGTATAGACAGGCTCCCCGCAGAATTTTACTGAATCTTGCCAGATACTGCATTTGAGCTGCTTCGAGATGTGTACCTTGACTCGTTTAACAAAGGCACCCTACCTATCACCATGAGACATGCCTTAATCACTGTCATATTGAAGAAGGACAAGTCGCCGACTTGATGTGCAAATTACAGATCGATCAGTGTGATCAACACAGACTGCAAACTAATGGCTTAAGTATTGACAAAGAGATTGGAGAAAGTGATAACTACACTGATCCAGGAAAATCAGGTTGGCTTTTTCCCAGGATGATCAATGACAGATAACATGAGAAGGTTGCTACTAACCACACAACGTGGAAGTAAACTTTAGGAACCAGTGGCAGTAATCTCCATTGATGCTGAGAAAACCTTTGATAGGATTGAATGAGCTTATCTCTTTGAAACCCTGAAGGTGATGGGTTTGGATTCTTCCATTGGATTGAGCTACTCTACCTGGGCCCTGCTGCCAGCGCCCTCACCAATGAACTAATCTCGAATAACTTTCCACTAAAGCGAGGAACCAGACAGAGTTTTCCGCTTTCGCCATTGCTCTTTATTATTGCCATGGAGCCCTTGGCCATTCTCTTACAATGAAATTGTGCTATTCAAGGACTTGGATATGGTGGGTGTTCGGGTAAGATCTGGCTCTATGCAGACAATCTCCTGGTGGTTGTCTGTGAACCTGAACTAAGCATCACCTCTTTGATGCTTGAAATGTAAGCCTTCTCTGATATTTCTGGATATAAGATCAACTGGAGCAAATCAGAGATTCTCACAATCTCTGAATTCTGTATGAAGCATGCGTTTGATCATTTGAACTTTACGCAATGCCCTACCCAGATGAGACATCTAGGTATATGAATTGGCCCAAAAGTGGAGCAATTGCCACTGCTTAATATTTCATGCCTGCTGGTTAGGATTAGAACTGATCTGGATCATTGGTCTCTTTTGAAACGCTCCTTGTGGGGTAATGGCAACTGCATCAAGATGGATGTGGCACCTAGGATTAACTATCTCCTCTTTATGCTGCCACTAAGACGCCGAGTGACATTGTTAAAGGGATTGTTGCGCACATGCAGAAATGTTTGTAGGATGGAAAACCACCCAGGCTTGCTTTTTTAATATTATCTGGTTCTCTCTGCAAGACATTTATGTCACATAGTAAGGACATATGTGGATTTATTGGTGCAAATGGAATCTAGTCACACAGCACAAATGGAACCCAAAGCTATGCTGTCCATGACTACAAGACAATCAAGGGCGAGGAATCCCATTACAAATTTCTGCGTGAATGCTGGTGTACGATATCACGGCGGCTGGGCAGTGATCTATTTGTGTTCTCCAAAGCGTCCATCTGATGGAATCCTGCTTTTATGATACAGGTGTAGACTCTTTTGACTATCTTGGTTCCTGGGAGGGATTCGTTATATTAAAGATTTGTTCATAGAGGATGAGTGGGTACCCCTTCCCCTGTTATGCATGAATGTTGACTTGTGAGATTGCACTTATGTTGAATACAGGGAGCATTCGCTAAGCGGCACGATTGTTCTATACAGAATTCTCAATGACGCATGGCCTGGTCACAGCTGGAATTATGCAGACATGCTGCCCAGTCGGCTGCAACATTGTAAAACGTTCTGGCTTCTGCCAGCAAAGGTGAAGTAGAACTTGCGGCCACATGGGCCAGAGAATTGGGCGACAGTCTCGACCCTGGCTGCTGGAAGAGATGTCGCGGCAACTTTCGACTGTCTAGTATGGATTGGGGTCTTAGAGCATCCCAGATTAAATTACTTTTCAGAAAATGTTGGACTCCAGAACTAATGTTCAGGCGACGTCTATCAGATGATGACCAATGTTGGAAATGCAAACAGGCGAACGGTACACTGAGTCACCTGCTCTGGTTTTGTAGCAAGACCAGCGACTTCTGGAGAGGAGCCTCGGAAGGACTGGGTCTAGTACTTGGGCAAGTCCGTCCAATAAAAGCCACATTGCTGATTCTTGGTGATGTTCACCTGGTAGAGGGTTTATCGCATGCAAACAAGATTTGACTGATCCAAGGTTGTATGTTGGCTATGCGAATGATTCTATGTGCATGGAAGTCTGCTAACTTAAATTTCATTGATGACTGGGTGGAGGAGCTCCTGCCTCTCTCAACCTATGAGAGAGCCATCTACAGTCAGAGAGTTAATCTGGACACATTTAATGAGATCTGGGGAACGTTCCTGGATATGTACAGTTAATTGGAGTCATGGACTCTGCAGATCCCTTCCCTGCCTCTATTGTATTTGTGGTTCTGAAGTGTACTCATTTGCTTTGCATTTTAAATTGATGTGCTTTCTCCCTTTTCCTTTTTTGTTTTTTGTCAACCTGTTATAGACTTGTTTTACTGTTATTACTCTTATATCGGCCTATCTGCTTTAGGCTCTCTACTTGCTGTTACACGTATGTGTGTTTCAGCTATTGTTAATGACATACTGACATTGGAATCCGTAAAATAAAAAAATAAAAATGTCAGATATTTGGCATCTGGTTGTGGCTGGGCCCTTGTCCAGATTGTGGTGCTGTGGTCCTGGCTTGTCCTGCTTGTCCTGCAGCCGGTGACATCTGGTGAAGGTGTCTTTGTCCCTGAAGTAACAAGGCGGCTGCCTCTTGCAGCTACCTGGGCAAAACCTCACAACCTCTTACTATGTTACTAAGTGTGTCGATAATCCCCACCTTCAGTGTAACTCTGAGTAGTCTTCTTTTAGCTCTCTTCCTAGGTGTATTCGCCAGCACGCCCTAATTTATTTGTCCTATTGGCCGTGCTCACTCCGTGCTCACTCCCAGAACAGGGAAGGAAAGGGAAAACAGTCTGGGAATCGTCCATATACCAGCGGTCGCTTCCCAAAGTGGGCGTCTTCTCTTGACCCCCAGAATGTCTGTCTTTTTTCCCACTGCAGCAAGCACACATTTTAGAAACTGTGCTCTCTAATATGATATGATATGATTGGTTATTTATAACGCGCTTAATATCCAGGACCCGAGGATCGAACCTGTGGTGCTCCATGTGATCTTGCTTCCAAGTCGAGCATGTTGCCCCTGAGCTATCCTCCCGAGACACCTTCACAGCCCCTGTTCTCCGCACCCCCATTTCACTCATAGTGTCTAATGGTCGCCCGCAGAGTTCTGGTCTGCTGTCATTGCCATCTCCATTACCTCAGCTACCACCACATTTCCACTTGCCTCCTGTGACTCCCGTCCACAACCTCCGCTCCTGCCCCCCTCTGGAATCAACCTACAACTTTCCCTCCCACCCCTGGCTAAACCCCTCTCTTCCTACTTACCTGTCCAATTCATCTGGCCTTTCTTGTCAGGCCCCCCTTTGAAAAAGCATTTGACACAGGCAATATGTTCCATAAACTCTAAGCTAAACGATTTAAACTTAGCCTACAGTAAGAAAGTAGTGTCTTCTCAAAGGAACGGTAACAATGACACGTGCAACAAAGGAAATACTTAGTATCAAACTGCCTAAAGAGAAATAGACATGGAAAACATACGTTTTCACGTTCCGTGTTTTATACTTGCCTGACGTCACAGAACCGTGTAAAATAAAATCCGAATGCAACCAGCAGATCTCAAGATAGACCATTTCTACATTTTTCACGTTCAACAAATATCTCTCAGTGGTAAATTGGTTGGCAGGTGTCAAGGTTTTCGTCTGTAGTTTCATAATGTTTAACGTTGTCATTTGCTTTGCCCTGTATATGAAAACAGAAGTACCGAGTCCCAGGCCTTATCAGCTAATATTGAACACGCGCGGGGTGTTCCTGGGCATATGGTTATGTGTGCTTATTTGTCTTGCACCCATCCCAAACTTGATTGCTTCTTGGTGCAGCAGCAGGTTGAGAGGATGACAAGGAGGAGGGTAACAGGTTTAGCGTTGCTCACGTCACGTATTGTCACGTATTGTTGGCGGCAGCACAGCAACATGCATGTCTTTAGCCTCTTCCTGAACTGCTTGAGGTCTCCTTTGCTATCCATGTCCTTAAACACTGGCGTTCATAGCCTTGAGAGGCGATTACTGTGAGCTTCCTATATCCTACTTTTTATTTTTATAATATTGTTTTTACCCCTTTAAGTTGTCGTCTGTTGTCGCCTATGTTGTGCTGTGAGGCGGCATTTTAGCCAATGTAACTATATGGTTTTCTGTAGGGCCGATGGGAAGGATCATTTTAGGCATTTTAGCTGGAAGAGGCTTTTACTATGGAGCGGATCTGTGCATTGAAACAAGTATTTTTCATCTTTTCTTATTTGGGATTATTTCACCGATGGGGGTGGGGGGTGGTGTCTGGACCCATTTTCTTTAACCCCTTAAGTGTGCATGTATTTCCAGAGGAGAGTCACAATGGGTATGATGTATTACGCCGAAGAGAACGGCGGCTCTGCATGCGACTTGGTTGGGTTGGCAGGTGTATTTTCCCAACTACTGTGCTCTTTTTCCTGATGTGAATAGCGAAGATCCTTTGAAGGAGTGGATTGGATATTTCTGTGACTTATGCTAGGCATAGGATCAGGAGGTCAGGTTTCGCTTCGTCATAGGATCCGAAGAGGTCGACGGCTGTGACAGGGAGCCTTCGTCACTGCGTGCTGAGAACAGAGACGCGTAGGTGTTGCATTGTCAAAAAGAAACAGGTTGAGTACTGTTCTGCGCTTATGTGATTTTGCGGTGCCTATTTGTTGCCAGTATTTTGATAGCCATCAAAGACATGCTATGGGTCTGAAGTTTCTTGCAATGGTTCTTTTGGGTGCGCTTGAAACTTTGGTGTTGGGTTGAGACAGGTTCTCCTGGGTCTTTCCCTGGTCTTGGTTGGTGTATTGTATATAGTGTTGATAACTCTTCTGTAAGTGTGCCTGTGAACACATATTGTGTCCTGGGGGGGAAGCTGCTCTAGGAGGATTGGTTGCATTTCCGATGTTTTTGTTGGTTAACAAGACGTCTTTCATGTTGATGATCTTCCCTATGAAGAAATAATTGTAATG
Source organism: Ambystoma mexicanum (assembly GCF_040938575.1). NCBI lineage: Eukaryota > Metazoa > Chordata > Amphibia > Caudata > Ambystomatidae > Ambystoma > Ambystoma mexicanum. The sequence goes on from NC_090923.1 coordinate 969,807,162, forward strand.
GTTTCAGACCCCTTGTGATTGTGTGATGTTGAAAACAGTGCATTTTGGGGATGTACGTTTTTAGGGCACTTTAAGAAGCAGATGGATACCTCTTTCGTGTTTTTGGATTAGCGATGGTTGTTTTATGCTAGCGAGGGGAAAATAAGGCACGTTAAAGCTACTTTCATGCTTTAATGTTTGTGGTTTAATTTTCCAGCTTTGGTATTTCAAACTGTACACAATGTTGGTTGCTATGTGGATTCTCCATTAGGCCAACAGAGAGCTGGGCCCTTGGGAAATCAGTGGAATGCAGGTCAAACCCCAGTGTCTGAAAATCAGACGGTAGGCTAAAAGGCATCTCATCATCTTCTTTAGTGAAATCAGTGCCTATGAGAACCTCTTCCCAAAATGTATGATATGGAGCCACTTCCTCTGTGGCTTCTTTGGCCTACCTCTGGCTGCTGACGGAAACCATAGCAACATTAAAAAAGGGCTTTCTGTTTGTTTTTTAGCCGTCCTCGGTTGAAAGGTGAAGCAAACAGTCACTGAAAGACAACAAATGAACACATCCTGTTACATCAAGCATCTTCCTTTCTTTTCAATGAGAAGAAGATTTGTTACGCCTTATCCTGCCTGCTTGTCAGGGGATGAATGGAAACCCTGAATTCCAGGCTGCTGCGGGTCCTCTGACGGAGTGTTCCCAGAATCTTCTACTCGCCAAGATCCGGGAGGTATTAGCCAGTGTCACTTATCGTCCCTATGGTGTTGAATGCCTGCTGTCTCTGTCCTCTTATACCTGCCCTTACCTCTAGTGCCTGCTTACTTGGGTCTTCCTGCAACATACAATAAAGGGCACTGCCCCCTTGCCCTCCCTGACCTCTACACAGCAATATACCATACACATGACTATAGAGGCAGAGTGCTACCAAGATCAGCCAATGGTTGGCTGAAAGAGAGCTCATCTAGAACCATGTCAAGTCAGTATAGGCCATCCAGTAGTAATTTATTTGTTTACATTCAGTGTTCAGTTGTCCCTCATTTACAGCGAAATGGCAAAACTACAACTACCAGAATGCAAAGAATATAAAAAAAGGACTGGATGGACCACACAAGCCTGTGTAAGCCTAGCTCAGAGGATTGTCATGCTAGATGTATCTGACAATCTGGAGAGAGCAAGTATCTGATGCATCTCTCATGGCAACACTTTTCATCATCAGTGCTCTAGAGGCTGGACTCATTCCGATCAGTCTATTTGACGCACTCACCACAGTGGACATGCAACATCGAGATCTTTTCTGGAGCATATGCCCAGGTGGAGGAATGAGAAGTACAGTAGGCCCAAACTATTACCTCATCCACCTCACTATCCCCTCAGGGATAAAATATGGACAGCCGGAATCTTAAACTCTGGTAGATTTCCTCAATCCAGAATCCTTGCAGCACCCCATGCCCTAACCTCCCCTCCATTTCTTCTTCTGAGATTACACTTCTCACATGGCTCAACACACACACTGCAGCTCAGCTCCTGCTAGTACCCCTCACCAGCTCACTCTGAGCCCAGCGGTGCAGTGCAAGGCTTACTCTGCACATCTTCTACCATTTTACAATTCAAACACCCCACAACCCCCAAGCCTACCCTCTCCTTTAGCAGTACACGGATAGGGAGTTCGGAGTTCAGCAAGATACCAGCACCTCGGAGTATTCCCTCTAGGCACACACCCCACGTGCCCTCACCAGGACGCACTAAGAAACACAGAAGCTACAGAAAACAGGTTCTTCTAAAAATGCACTGATTAACAGTTAAGGATTCTCATCTACCTCTTTCTTTCCTCACGCTCAGGGCCACTGCAAGCACTAGGCGAACTAAGCCGCCGCCGTGGGTCTGGCTGCAAGGTAAAAATTGAGGCCTAGTCCGAAGATGTTTTAACATAACAGCAGGGCCGAGTCACTCCAGAACTAACGTTGCTACTTCCTGGTCTTGGATCATATGGTGACAGGCAGGAGTGAGGAAGTGAACAGCCCACAGTACAGAACAGGAACGAGTGGCTTCGTTAATAGTGGAAAAGAGAGCCAGAAATAACCTTTTACACACACTCTTAGAATGTGACGGACAGGGCTGTGCTGGGGCACATTTGCTCAACGTATAAAAGGTAATGGACATGGCTATCCCGAGGTTACTTTTAGTCTTTAATCTCAAAATGAAAAATATTTATTTATGCAATGGTAAAATGTCTGTATACATAAATTGACTTTATTTTGGGCACTCGTGGCAAGGAAAACCTTCCCAATGAAATAGTGTTTGCCTGAAAAATCACTGGACTGCTTTTCTGTGCTGCAACACTGCACGGAGGTAATTGCAGGACATTGATGATTTGAAGATTAAAACAGGCTCTCACTCTCCATATTAGGGTCACTTAAAAGCATCCAGCAGTAAATGAAGGGCCAGACAATGAATATTGATGACACTGGCAACGCGCTGGCCAGCAGTGTACCAGTGCTGGGAAGGACTGGTTGTGCTTCTACTGAGACCCTCTGCACTGAGCCTAACCCATAAAACACGAGCAGTATTCTACTGGCTATCAGACAGTGGTCGAAGAGAGCGGGAACGGTCGGGAGCGGGGTTCCACTATTTTTTTACTGTTAACCGCTCCACTACTTTTTGTAACCATTTTTACCATTCCGGAACTGTTCTTTGTGAAGTTAAAGTACACTCCTCAGTTTTACCAACGGATATCAGTTACAGCTGAACTGAAATCTGTTTAAACTAAATTGGATGTCAACCAGCATGACGGCAACCCTTGAAAACTATGTTGTACATTGCTCCCTTCCTTCCTAATCTTTCCCGCGCAGGAATCACAGTTCCACTACTTTTTTAATACACTTCAAACACTGCTATAAGGCAGGGCCATCTTAACCACTTTTTGGGCCCTGGGCACGGATATCTTTGGGTGCCCCCTCCACCAAACCAAAGCAATTAACGGATCAAGAGTACTGGTCACGCCACCCACCCGCCGTGCTCACAACCTATAGGTTGATATGCTGTCTTTCAGCATAATAAGCACGTTTACTCCCTTTAAGTACCCTTGCCCTCTTCATTCTTGCTCTAATCCGAATGATAAACAATTAGAATTTGAAAACCAACATTAGCAGTCTACAAATAGGTTACTGTTCTAGTACATACAGGATACTTTTATCAATAACATCCAGGAAGGTTGATGTAGTATTAATGCAGGACGGTGTGTAAAAGGTACATGTAACCCATAATAGACATAGAACTCACATTAGCTGCCAAACAGAATGCAAAAGTGCTCATGCATGGATAGAGACCACAAATTGGAAGGAAGGAGAACGCTACACATACCGTAGCATGGATAGTGGAGGCAGATTAGAAGCTACCAGGAAGGTGTCTTTATCCAGACAGACTGAGATTAGAAGTTGGATATGGTTTTTAAATAGTGTTGCCATTAGATATCAAAGGAACAAAGGCCTGTGGTGTGCGATATAAATATGCTCACTATTAACACAGTGAAACCATGAATAAGGCATTTATGAAGATCATACCATGAGAAGGAAATCACTCAGAAGGGCTGACAATTTTGAAAGGTTTAGGGACTGGCAATATTGAGAGTTTTAGTCAATACAAGATTAAATGAGATGCCCAGGATCACACATTGGTTAAGAGGTGAAGGGGTGAAGCTGGGATTTGTGCCAACTCTGCAATTTCTGCATTTGAATGCTTTCATTTTCATTTCTTACCATGAACTAAACCAGTCTCATTTTATTAAAAAACAGACTTGGAAAGTACACAAATCACATTAGCAAACATGACCATTTTAAACAAAATATTATAGAAGGGTATTATGCAAAATGGGAATTGGTTCATTCTCTCCATCATCAAAGAAAGTATATAAGAACCAGCACACCAATCAATGTGATTTAACAAATTTAATCTGGGTTTGTCTTTTGTATTTTAAAGCTTTAAATACTTCCAAAACAATGGCTTGTGACGTTTTCATTTATAAACGTGCATAAAAACCTTTGACTTTTACAAAAAAGCAAGCCGTTTTTTGTGTCAAACAAGCAGACCTTAAAATATGCTTGCCTGAGGCCTGCAACATATGGTCCGCTCTTTTCTGTCTACCAATCCTTTCACCCAAATGGCCTACATAAGAAGAAAGATCAAGTAATGGGCTAAACGATACCAGCAGCATGCAAGAAGGCAAACCTCACAGAAGACAGCACAGTAATGTAAGATATATTAGATGATTTTGACCAGGCTCAATGTATCGTCTGCTGGCAAATCCAGGATACAAACATGAACGCTGTTGTTCCAGAGTCTTGAATTTGGCTACTTATTCACCTCTTGGACTAACAGTTTATGCCTTCGTTGGAGGTGATTGCCTAGGTTTTACAACGCCCCATCGGAACAAACCAATATCTAGACCTTCACCATACGGATGATATGTTCGTTTTTATAGCTCCCCCTATCTGGTACAGGTACATTGCTGATAATAGCAGATGGTGTTCTGCAAAACCAAGTACATATGCAGGCAGGTTTATAAACTTCAGACATAGGAAAGGCTCAGCCATCCTAGCTGGAATGTGAAATTCTAATTTTGCATATGAACACATATCTCTGCAATGGGTGCTTCACACACTGAGCTAACTTCTGAACAATTGTGGCACTCAATTTATCAATATGCATTTCACCATTGCCTGTTGCACATGATCAACATAATTCCCACGAAAGGAAAGAATTCTACAGAGTTGTGCCATAAGGAATACACAAACTATGTATACCGCAGTGAACACAGAAAGCAATACATGATGAATTGACCAAGGAAGAATGCAACTGCCAAACTGAAAGGCAATGGGTTTAGAGTCTCAGCAGCACCCCATTGCATATCCTGACGTGTGATATTTAAGACTGTTGAAAAATGGGATCAATCTTCTTCAGATCAGCTAGACTTGTGGGGCCCCCTCCAAGGTGGGGTCCCTGGGCAAGTGCCCCCTTTGCCTTCCCATAAAAACGTCTCTGCTATAAGGATGATTAGGGAAAACTGGGGGTGGAGATTTTCTGCATTACGAAAAGGCAACAGCCAATAGCTCCTTTCATTGTTTCAGCACGCTGAGAAGACTTTGTGAGCATCCAGGCCCACTAGCAGCTTCAGTGACTGTCTCGTCCCCATCTTTTTCACCCTGGCTTCCTCACTGATCATCAAGCAAGCAGGAGAACTGGTGGCGAGGGATTGCCAAGACCTAGAGCATGAAGCTTTTGGGTGTGCGCAGTGTGATCTACGTACATTCCCCTTTGCCTACCCCAAGAATGACCACCAGAGGTTGGGCATTTATGGAACAGATAGCTCGGCTGGTGTGAAGCTGGCTGCCTGCAAGGGATCCTCCACCCGTGCTGCGGCTGTTCTTCGCGAATGACTCGGCCCACAAGGATAATAGTAATAAACATAATGATAATTTCTTAAATAGTGCATTTTGTCGGAGTCCACCCATTTTTAAATAAATTGTATCCCAGTTTAATGGTGCTCAGTTTATGACCTTGTAAGGATGAAGCACCAATTCAACGCTACTGACCTATTTGAACTTGTGAAGTGCAGCTTGGCCCCATGCCTCAGGAGGGCATTTAACTACTGAACTATTCACCTGCCATGATGTTCTACTGTTGTTGGTGGGGAAGGCTTGCATTGGCCTTGTCCCTATTGTGCCAGCTCAGCCTGTGAGGAAAGCTTGTAATGGCCCTGCCCAAGGGCTGAGGAATTCGAGCATCCGCACAGGGAGTGTGCGCTGGCCTGTTTTTGAATTTTTTTTTGTAAGAAATGGGATGATGGAAGATCAACTTTGGAAAATGTGTGGGGCTAATCCACATGGTACAGCGTTCATTCATCACCCATTTTTTTCTTTTTGCAACACTTTATGCCGAAACATTTTTGATGAAAAAACATCGACAAATATGGGGGGCATATAAGGGGGAGGGTGGGGTGGTGTACAGGGATACATAATAGGGGAGAGAGATTGGGGGGACCCCCTAAAATAAATTAAAGAAAAGGGATTATTTTTTTCAGCAAATGTTTTTTGGCAAAAAGTGCAATGAAAAGAAAACAGTTGAAGAATGAAGATAGAACCATCCACATACATGTTCCTATGCTCGCCGCACAATACATACAAATCAAGTGTACTCTGGGGAAACACAGCCCACAGGAGCAGTCCTCCCTGTCACATTTAGTTGGAATGTGACAGCCAGGAGTACATGAAAATCATCAAGAGGAGGAGGGCAACACCTTCCTCCTGCCATGGCCAGCCTAATTAAATATCAAAGGCTCCCTGGATCCGCCCTGCCCATTGTAGTTCTGTGTGGTGGCAGCACATACTGATGAGTGTTAATTGAAGCAGGCATGAGAAGAGGCATGGTCAAAGAACTAACAAAGGGCAGGAAATCCCAACACCTCTTTGATATGCAATGTGTCAGCTTGAAGCTAGCTCCGATCCCTCTGCATGAAGGGCAGTGAATGTTATGTCTGGGAAAGCTGTTTACAGTAGGGGACCCCCTTTCAGAAGTATGTGATTTGATGGATACAGAAAGTCTCTTATTACCGTAAACTTCAAGGGAGACCTGCACTTTCATCAGGAGCCACAGAGAGCTCAATTAACCAGATAGACACTTTGATCCACAACAGACAGGAAGGTGGGTTGTACTTAGTAGTACATGTTGTCACCCTTTACCTTTCCTGTTGCAAAGCACTCTGGTTATGACCTCACACATAACAGAAGATTGTTGGTGGGGACCCAGGATTGGTTCATTAAGGTTGACTTAGCCTGCACCAATCACTGGGGTCCATTTGGCTTTAAAAGAGGATTGAGCCCCTCTTTGGCATATCATCTGAAGGCTTCACCAGAAGCAGGAAAGAAGAACTGAGCATTGGACCCGGGCTGAAGGTACAGTCTGTCTTGCATCTTCCGCCAGTGAAGGAAGGCCAGGATTTCCAATTAGCCATGAACACGCCACTATTTATTTTTCGAGTTGGGCTTGTAAACACTGCACTATTAGTATATTTAATTTACAGATACACACGCACGCGTACAATTTGCACTGCACCTGTATCATGACTTTTGTATGAGTAAACACAAATCATAAATATTGCACTATTTGCCACATATGCTTAATGTATGCAGACACACAGACTGTAAACACTGCACTATTTGCCTCATATGACTAATGTATGCATAATCTATGCAGACACACAGACTGTAAACACTGCACTATTTGGATAATATGCTTAGTGTAGGTAACACAAATAATCTAAAAATGAAATAAAGCTGTTCAATGGACTCATTAGACCTAACATAAATGGCTTGTAAATGTGGACACATGGACACATGGATGACAACAAACAGCCTACCTAAACCAAACTCATGCTTTGAAGTGCGGACCCTTCTAACACCACTTCCAATACCTTGGCCTAACGAGAAGCTGCATGCCCATCTCCAGCTATCACAGTGACGAACCTCAGAACTACACGGACAGTAGTCACACGCTCGAAGCACAGGGGCGAGCCATTGGCAGAAATTGTTTTTTGCAACTCTGCACTGTATGGTGCGTCATACTTTGCTCACCCTTCACCCACAGGACTACAGCATGATATCACAACAAGACTGAACTATGCAAATAGCCTAAACCTCAGACTCCCTAATTACTTCATCGAAAAACTACAAAGAGTCCAAAACACGGCGGCTACTACTCCTCAGGATGAAAAGTGTTGAACGTATCACCTGTGCACTTTGCATGCTCCACTGACTTCCTGCCAGGGAAAGAATACATTTCGAAACATTCTGCATTGTCCAATGAACTAACCATGTAGAGGGCCCGGATTCCTTCCCAAGGAAATTCCAATATTACGCGCCTTCCAGGAGAAAGATCCAGTAAAGGCTCTCCAATCCTAGATCCTAACTTCAACAGGAAAACACAATAAGGATCCAGATTCTCCCTATTGGCTCCAAGCTATGGGACTCCCTGCCCAAGCATTTTTGCATGGGAGTAAATCACCTAACATTCATGACAGAGCTCAAGTCATGGCTCCTCAATTAGCTGAATTGGATAATGTGTAAACAATCAAGATTGACACAGGAGGAAAACACGGTCTCTTTATGCCATTTTATGTCTTCGTTTATACAGGGACTAGGCACATAGATCGCCAACCAATAACACTCTACAATCAAGACTGGTCTGGTGTATTTCCCCGATCAAGTAACCGCAATTCCAATTAGGGGCTACCTCGTCCCGATGCCCAACCTCTCTCCTAAGATACTGAATATCAGATCACAATCTCCAAAACGAAACAATGGCCCTAGTGCTACACCAAAAGAAGTCTCTGAGTGCAGACTCAACTAATCCTTCCAACCTACTGCTCCCTCACTAGCTCCTCACTACTCAAATCTTTTGTCATTACACCACATTTATTTCCGCATCAGACTGCCCACAAGATCTAGCACGCTGAACACAGACGTTTACGATGTTCATTTGCTATCAACACCCCCACTCCATCCCTACCATTTCAATCTTGGGATTACCCCTATGGTTAGCCCGCCCCAGAGTATCCCACCCAAAAAACAGAATAATTCATACTGGCTTTGGGGCTTCTGACCTGCACTCACCAAAAGATTTGTCACCTGCCTTCCCTACTATTCCAATGACGCCCCCAGCTACTTTCTTTTTAAGAGCCACGTGCAACAAGGCCAAGATTATTGTCAGAAAAGCGCTGTATAAGACCACATACCTTAGGCAGACTGTAAGGAAGGCATGGTATCGAAGCAAGACAGTCACAAGTGACCACAGTCACCAAAGTGACCAAAGTTGAACTTTCAGAAGGGGGTGAAAACCCCCTATCTAAACCTAAATCTACAGACCCGAGCAAGCTATGACTATCAAATAATAATAATATATTCGTAGTGTAATCTTGTCAAAAGAAAAGGGCCTATACTAAAAAACTTATTGCCAGTTCTTACTGCTAGTTTACAAATAGTGTGGGGGTAATGTTCATGAAAAAGAAAGAAGTGTTGGTTAAACTTGGGGTTGCTGTGTTTCACAGTGATGAGGTAGGGAGCTTGGTGGTGAAGTTCCTGGGGTGACCTGGGGAGAGGGTGAGTGGGCGATGCTGGGAAAGTGAGGGTGCAATCAATCATAAATACATAATATCATCAAAAACATTGAGAACCCCAAGTCAAAATAGCAGCAGCTGTGAATATTTAAAGAGGTGTGAGAGTAAATAATTGGCTTGAATTGGTGCGAGCACACCCATTCGTGAATAGGGGTTTGTTGAGTGAGTTCTCATACAAAGTTTGCTTTAATAATGGCTAGAATAAATTTATTTAGCAACCTGAAATAGAAATCCACAAATCCACACAATGTGTACATCAGAGAGGCAGAAGACTCTGCGTGATTGTTACAAGTGGTTTTACAACATGTTTAATGTGTACACGAGGTAATGAATACAAAAAGTCACAAACATTGTGGGTCAGTTCTAAGCCACACAAAAAAGATTGCTTAAAAATCAGTTTGCCCTCAAGTATCTCACCTTAAAGGGGTAGCTCACTCAAAAATTGTATTCTTTTAAAGGATGGGCCAAAATAAAAAAGGGGGAGCCCCGGAAACTTGAAAAGAAAGTAACTGCAATTATGAACACTGCACCACCTGCCGTTTGTGGCGGGCGGCAGAATATTAATAAAGTTACTTCCTTTTTAGGTTTCCAGGTCTCCTCCCTTTTTATTATGGCCCATCTTTTAAAAGAAACTTCCAGCAATTACTAATATTCTGCCGCAAATCGCATCGACGGGCGGTGGAATATTCATAATTGCAGTGACTTTTGTTTTAAGTTTCCAGGGCTCCCCAGTTCTGCGAGAACCATGCAAACTTAAAAAGAAAGTCACAGCAATAATGAACACTAAGACACCCGCTATGAATGTTTTACTTTGAGGCTCATATGAAACTTTATTTTGTATGTATATTTTTATTATGGCCCATCTTTTAAAAGAATAACATATTTGAGTGAACTACACCTTTAAGGACAAAGGTGACAATGTGTTCAGGTAACATTTTGGGTTTAATGTTTCGCGATAGAGAATCTTCAATTGGATTAGGCTGGGAAAGTCTCCATTCCAACATGGTCACCATGCTTCCTATAACCAAGCAATACTTACAGGTTGTTTGTCCATCCTCCTCATATCCATCTTCTCTATAGCTGTACTACCTTAACTACAGTTTTGCCTCACTAGGTGCAGCATTGTAAAACATCTGAGCCAAGCCTCAAAGAGGTATGGGGTCTCCCGTGAGAACAGAAAGACAGAAACAAGGAGAAACTGGGCAGCACGTGCGCAGGGAGCCAAATGGATAGCAGGTCCAGGGTTAGCCCGGAAAATTAACACTGCAGTAAAGTGGCGCAGTCATCAGGGCCGGCTTAATCAGAGATTGAGTGGTGCAGCCACACAGGAATACAGAGATGCAAGACATAAAGTGTGCACCGCAGCCATTGCCCGACAAGACGGCACTGCGCTTTCTGAACCAGAGCATGTGCAGAATGACAGAAAACAATTATCTGACTTCTTTCCGAAGTCACAGTGCATACGCTCCAATTTCAAAGCAATGCACTGCACTGTAACTAGAACGTTACTTTCTGCTAGGCCCCACTGCGAGAGACAGGAAACCAGAAACCAGTTTAGAGCGCGGAATTACACTTTTTTGGCCAAGACGGATGTGTGTGTGAATTCGTGATGTGCTGTATGTTTATGATTTGTGTATTGTAATGTGTGTATGTGAGTGAGTGAGTGAGTGAGTGAGTGAGTGAGTGAGTGAGTGAGTGAGTGTCTGATGTATGTGTGGCTGGGTGAATGGGTGTGCACTTATGAATGTCCTTGACAGGCCGCGCAGGAGCTGATATTGGCGTGGGAGTGAGATGCGGGTTGCCATAATGGCACTGCCATTATTTTTAATGGGCAGCCAATACATGATTCATGATAAAGTGAGCATGTGATGTGTTAATATGTTGCTAGACTGGTATTTTGGAGTAGCCAGTCTAGCCCTTTCTTATTGTGGCATGACTTGCCTTCTTGGCATCCGTGACAAATCAAGCATTGTATGTGCATTTTGGAGTAGTCAGTCTAGCTCTTTCTTACTGTTGCATTACTTGTTTTCTGGGCATCTGTGATAAATCACACATGGCATGTGCTATTACTTGGCTAGACTAGCATTTTGGGGCAGCCAGTCTAGCCCTTTCTTACTGTGGCATGGCTTGTTTTCTGCGCATCTATAAGAAATCAAGCATGGTATGTGTTATTACGTGGTTAGACTGGCATTGTGATGCAGTCAGTGCAGCTGTTTATGGTGGCCACGCATTTTATTCTGTGCCTACTAGGTGCATGCAGGCCAGAACAGTGTGTGGGAGGGGCGAGGGCGCACGCACAAATGTAACAGGGAGCAGGGGACCTGCGGCTAGCACTGCCAATCAGGTTAAGTTCCTTTAGGTTCCTCCTCGTTGTGTATGTTTAATCCAAATGTCAGGACATTTGCCATATGTTGTACATCCTAATGCACAGTAGGTAAGGGACAGTCTGTCCCAAGTCAGGTGTGACTGACACGCAGCCAGCTCTACCAGCCTTGCACGTATAGGCGAGCCTGCTTCTGGCTGGCTGATCCTCTGTGACAAGTGAATTCCAAACTTTTTCTGATGTTTTAGTATCACTGGGAGTAAGTAGTGCTTGCCATTGGGGGAAGCCCCGACCCCAAATCCCCGCCGGAAAGGGGACTTTCTCAGCCAGTAAGAGGGCTTATCGGCTGCAGGCAGGCAGCCTGAGCCAGACACTCTTCTGAACAATTATGCAGGACCAAATTAGCCCAAGGAGCTTAGGTCCTGAATTAGCGAATGACGAGATCAGGAGCTCTTCATTTCCGTAAGTACCAAAAGCGCCATGTGTTTACTTATGTCAACTGAACAATAAGATGCTTCCAGAAAATGCAAACATTTACAAAGGCAGATCAAGGGCGCAGCAACTGAATAAGAGAGGGACTAACATCTCTGTAACCTGAAGCATAGCTGGGCTGCCGGGGCAGGGCGGGGCGGGGAGGCCAGAGTTTGCACTACATTTGTCACCTATGGGTCAGAGGCCTGAGCTACGAATATCTCTGTCAAAAGAGGGATAGCTCTGCTGTTCGATGCCTGAGCATGCGTTACTATCACCTGAGGGATGGCTCTGCTGAGGGATGGCTCTGCTGTCCGAGGCCTGAGCATGCGTTACTATCACCTGAGGGATGGCTCTGCTGTCCGATGCCTGAGCATGCGTTACTATCACCTGAGGGATGGCTCTGCTGTCCGAGGCCTGAGCATGCGTTACTATCACCTGAGGGATGGCTCTGCTGTCCGATGCCTGAGCATGCGTTACTATCACCTGAGGGATGGCTCTGCTGAGGGATGGCTCTGCTGTCCGAGGCCTGAGCATGCGTTACTATCACCTGAGGGATGGCTCTGCTGTCCGAGGCCTGAGCATGCGTTACTATCACCTGAGGGATGGCTCTGCTGTCCGAGGCCTGAGCATGCGTTACTATCACCTGAGGGATGGCTCTGCTGAGGGATGGCTCTGCTGTCCGAGGCCTGAGCATGCGTTACTATCACCTGAGGGATGGCTCTGCTGTCCGAGGCCTGAGCATGCGTTACTATCACCTGAGGGATGGCTCTGCTGTCCGATGCCTGAGCATGCGTTACTATCACCTGAGGGATGGCTCTGCTGTCCGATGCCTGAGCATGCGTTACTATCACCTGAGGGATGGCTCTGCTGTCCGATGCCTGAGCATGCGTTACTATCACCTGAGGGATGGCTCTGCTGTCCGAGGCCTGAGCATGCGTTACTATCACCTGAGGGATGGCTCTGCTGTCCGAGGCCTGAGCATGCGTTACTATCACCTGAGGGATGGCTCTGCTGTCCGAGGCCTGAGCATGCGTTACTATCCGCTGAGGGATGGCTCTGCTGTCCGAGGCCTGAGCATGCGTTACTATCACCTGAGGGATGGCTCTGCTGTCCGAGGCCTGAGCATGCGTTACTATCACCTGAGGGTTGTCTCTGCTGTCCGATGCCTGAGCATGCGTTACTATCACCTGAGGGATGGCTCTGCTGAGGGATGGCTCTGCTGTCCGAGGCCTGAGCATGCGTTACTATCACCTGAGGGATGGCTCTGCTGTCCGAGGCCTGAGCATGCGTTACTATCACCTGAGGGATGGCTCTGCTGTCCGATGCCTGAGCATGCGTTAGTATCACCTGAGGGATGGCTCTGCTGTCCGAGGCCTGAGCATGCGTTACTATCACCTGAGGGATGGCTCTGCTGTCCGAGGCCTGAGCATGCGTTACTATCACCTGAGGGATGGCTCTGCTGTCCGAGGCCTGAGCATGCGTTACTATCACCTGAGGGATGGCTCTGCTGTCCGAGGCCTGAGCATGCGTTACTATCACCTGAGGGATGGCTCTGCTGTCCGAGGCCTGAGCATGCGTTACTATCACCTGAGGGATGGCTCTGCTGTCCGAGGCCTGAGCATGCGTTACTATCACCTGAGGGATGGCTCTGCTGTCCGATGTCTGAGCATGCGTTACTATCCGCTGAGGGATGGCTCTGCTGTCCGAGGCCTGAGCATGCGTTACTATCACCTGAGGGATGGCTCTGCTGTCCGAGGCCTGAGCATGCGTTACTATCACCTGAGGGTTGTCTCTGCTGTCCGATGCCTGAGCATGCGTTACTATCACCTGAGGGATGGCTCTGCTGAGGGATGGCTCTGCTGTCCGAGGCCTGAGCATGCGTTACTATCACCTGAGGGATGGCTCTGCTGTCCGAGGCCTGAGCATGCGTTACTATCACCTGAGGGATGGCTCTGCTGTCCGATGCCTGAGCATGCGTTACTATCACCTGAGGGATGGCTCTGCTGAGGGATGGCTCTGCTGTCCGATGCCTGAGCATGCGTTACTATCACCTGAGGGATGGCTCTGCTGTCCGAGGCCTGAGCATGCGTTACTATCACCTGAGGGATGGCTCTGCTGTCCGAGGCCTGAGCATGCGTTACTATCACCTGAGGGATGGCTCTGCTGTCCGAGGCCTGAGCATGCGTTACTATCACCTGAGGGATGGCTCTGCTGTCCGAGGCCTGAGCATGCGTTACTATCACCTGAGGGATAGCTCTGCTGTCCGATGCCTGAGCATGCGTTACTATCACCTGAGGGATGGCTCTGCTGTCCGAGGCCTGAGCATGCGTTACTATCACCTGAGGGATGGCTCTGCTGTCCGAGGCCTGAGCATGCGTTACTATCACCTGAGGGATGGCTCTGCTGTCCGAGGCCTGAGCATGCGTTACTATCACCTGAGGGATGGCTCTGCTGTCCGAGGCCTGAGCATGCGTTACTATCACCTGAGGGATGGCTCTGCTGTCTGAGGCCTGGGTCTTTAATATCTCTGTCTTCTTCCGGATGGCTCTGCTGCATGAGGACTGAGACTTTAATGTCTGTGTCACCAAGGGGTTGACTTTGCGGTCCAAGGCTAGAGGGTGTAATGCCTGAAGGGGTGGGCTAGAGGATTGTCCGTAGCACAAGGATGTTTTCCGTTGCTGCCTTGGAGCGTGGCGCAGTCCGTCTTGCTGCCTCAGGCGCGGTGCTCTTCTCCTGTGGTCTCTCTCTCTCTCTCTCTCTCCTCTTGCTTGCTCTTCTCGTTGGCTGCAGGGTGCCGGGCTGCATGAGCCGTGGAAGGGCTGCTCCCAATTGGCTGGGTTTCAGTCTCCCGCTGCCTCGCATGGGTGGCACTGGATGGCTGGTTCTCACTGTCGCCAAAGCCTGGTACATTGGTCCTAGGAGAAATAGAAAGATTCTGGCGAGCATTTTGTTTGAGAATTATGGTAGGAGACGTGCCTGTACTGCACAAAAACATACTGGCACAAGGGAGGGCAGAACATTGGCCCTCTCAACTGCCACCGTCTTCCAGAGGGTGTAGGACTGGCTCTGGATTGCTCCCTGGTAGGCCTCCCACCCTGGCTAAGAAGGGTTCCCATCCTGGCTTGGCAAGGAAGGGTAATGGCCTTGTTACACAGTTTAACTATAAAGCCTGTAATATCTGTGTATTCTGAGTAATGGCGTTGTTGGAGATGGTGCATCCATCTAATATCAGTGTTGTGTATGGCCTCCATAAAAACCATGAGCATATCTTAACTTAAATGTATTCAATTTTTAAAAAAAGGTTTTCATACAAAATACAAAGATAAACATAACTATGTAAAGCCCAATATATGATTAAAAACACAAAATACATTGAATTCAAACATTATACTGCTTCTGATATGGTACAAATTGCATAGTACCAAAACAATGGTTGCAGCAGTAATTTCCCTTAGTGATGCCTTTGTAGACGTACAATTGTAATTGGAATGTTTATTTGTAAAGCGCCTATACACAAGGCAAGTGTTTCAAAGCGCTCAAGGAGGGAGGGAACAAGGGGGAAAAACCACAGTCATTCAGAGCCCTTGAATTTCTGAACAAAAACAATTCTGCCCAGGCAGAGTAAGTGCAGGTAGTACAGTTAACAGTGTAGATGACAGCAAATAGGTCTGACGACGATTCTGCAGTTTTTCCAAGTGCATTTAGGCGCTACCATGCAAGGAGGGGAGACTGGGAGGAATAGATAGACGATCTTCAAATGCATGGTAGGTTCAGATTGTGCACAGATGGTTCAGAAGAGAGAGGGGGGAGAATAAGTGCAGCGGGGGAGTCCAAGTGCACCCAGTCTGTAAGCAACGGGGGTAAGTGCTGAGAGATGCCACTCTCATGGGTCATTGACCAAGTGCAGTAGTGATGAGGCAAGTGCAGGCCCGGAGGCAAGTGCGAGAGGACTGGCGAGGTGCCGGGGACCTGTTAGACTCTGAGGCACACCCCGCGGCCAGTCAGCAAGCTGTGTGGAAAAGGAGGGGGAGAGGGATAGACCGGAGAGAGAGGTTTGCAGGGTAGAGGGAGAGAGAAGGATGAGGAGAAAAGGAATTTCTTAAGGAGTTTCTGGAACTTAGGGAGATCAGGCTAAAGACAGAGGGCAGCAGGGAGGCTGTTCCAGAGGCAGGCCCCTGCTGAGGATAAAGATCTCCCTCCAAATCTCTGCTTGGAGAACCGGCTCACCCGCAGAAGATTGGAGGTAGAGCAGCAGAGGGTTCGAGAGGGACAGTATTTAGGTGGGCATCGTTGCAGATATGTAGGTCCCAGGCCCAAGAAAGCCTTGAGGACAATGCAGGGGATCTAGAAGTTGATCCTTGCAGCCACGGGGAGCCAGTGGAGGGATTTCAGCACCAGATTGATGCTGTGCGTGGGCTTGAGGCCAAGGATACGTCTCTCTGTTCTGTTCTGGATGAGTTGCAAAGGGCCCAACGCCGAGGCAGGGAGGTTGAGAAAGAGGCTGTTGCAGTAGCCCAGCCTAGAGAGAAACCAGGGCTCTGAAGACAGTGAACCGCTGGGGAAAGGTGAGAAAAGGAAGAGTACCTCTGAGGAGGTGCAGCTGGTAGTTGGACTTTTTGGAAATGTCTGAGATGTGATGGGAGAAGGAGAGTGGAGTCAAAGATGACCCCAAGGTTTTTTGCCTTGCAGGTGGGTGCAGGTCCAAGGGAGGCCGGCCAAAGAGAGAGTGGGAAAGCAGGAGCAGGAGTCCCAATGTGAACAATCTCAGTCTTACTGGCATTGAGGCAGATCTCGTTTGCAGCACACCATGACTGAATTGTGGACAGACAGTCAAGTATGAGCGAGGTAGAGGAGGTGGCTGAGGGTAGCCTGGAGGAGAGTTGTGTATCAACCGCATAACACTGGTAGTTGGAGGAGAAGGTGACAATCACACGTGCCAGGGCAGCCCTCTAGACATTGAAGAACCAGAGGGATAGGTTAGAACCCTGGTGGACGCCGCCGGTTGTAAGAGTGATAGCAGAGAGGAAGGACCCAAGTTCCACCTGGGATTGGGGAGTCGGAAAGGAAGGAGGTTAACCATGGTTTACCATGCCAGAGCCAACCATACAAAGAGAACATGATTTAGATATTGTCCCCCACACTCACATTACATAGTCATTCTATCTTCATCTTGAATTCCTTCCCAGGCACCTGTGATCGGTCGAATAGGGAGCTGAGGAAGTTTAACATTTAAATAAAATCATCTAACTTCATTGTTATAAAATTCCTCACAAAATGTGTGTGGGTTGCCCGGGAAGACATTGAGGAAAAACCCCTTCAGCTTCTTTGACGTAATACAATATGACATATCGGAAATGAAATGTATCTGTGAAGATTGTGACCGTGTGGTCTTAGCAATTGTCTTAAAACATGAATATCTTTCCACTTTAATACATCAAGGTTTAGATTGAAGGCAATAATCTTGGTCTGGAGCCATCCGATTCTATATTTTTAAGATGTTGAATAGTGGTGGTTGGCCTCTGGATGGCGTACAAAGTACATATCACTGCTGTGCATCCATTGTATTAACTTGTAGAGTATTGTAATTGGTTATTTATAATGTGCTTAAAACCCAGAGGTTTCTAAGCACAGACCACGTCGTCTTGCTTCCAAGGCGAGCGCCTTGCCTCTGAGCTATCCTCCAGTATCCATCAGTTTCAGATTCCTTTATAGTAAGAAAGATTGACAAATGTTATCCTTTGTCATAACCAGGTTTTGTGTGGCTGTGCTTCTTAGACATTTCATCCCTGTATAGAATTAATTAAAGTAGTTTTCTCTAATAGATTTTTTATTGGTCTTAAACATGTTTAGAAGCATATTTTAAGGGCGTTTTTGTCCTATCCTTAAATCTTGAGCAAGGCTTTTTGTGGATTGCGCATGTATTCTGCAGTTAGATTTTCATTAAATCTTAGGCAATTTATTCATATGAGCTCAATTGTTCCTGTGCAATCTCCTTTAGATACCAGTTAAATTTACAAGGACACACCCCTTTTCCAAAAGGAGCAATTTCGTTTTTTTAAAGTTATTTCTTTAAATGATTGTCATCGCAATACTGCAAAGGTGCACTTAGAGAACATTGTAATCCAAGCTGGTCTGGTCTAGAAGTACCGCATCATCTACACAAACAACAATCTGTGTGGGGTGATTTCTGAACTTTGGGGCAAAGGTTCTTGCAGTTTTAAAAAAAAGAATCACATGTAAGTCAGATATATAGAGGGAAAAGGGTAAGGGAGCCAATCTCTTGACTAAACCCATTTAAAGTGGCCATTTTGGCTGATGTTTCACCAGTATGACCGAGCTGAATTTGTATGCATGTGTTGGAATGCAGTTCTTTTGTGCAGCATAAGAGGCCCGGCGGGATACCCCAGAAAAATTATTTTTCCCATAATGTTGGATGGGCAATTAAGTAGAAAGCATTTCTACTTAATACTTAATTTCTACTGAAAGTAGCGCCCAGTTGCCTCCGGGTTGGGTTTGCGCTCTATAAATAAATAAAACTAAACTAAACTAAAATTTGAAAGATCCACAAAAGCCCCACATAGGCTTGTGCCTGGTCTCATGCAGAATTTTTTCTTTCAGTATTTGGAGGGTTAAACAGTTGTTTTCACTGGATTTCCTGAATGGAACCAGGTTTGCTTAACTGGGATACGCTGGTTGTTGCGGCACCCGCCTTGAAGCTGGTCCAGCAGCAATCACGCATACATCTCACCTACAGAGTCCAGAAGGGCAATCGGTTGATAAGTGAAGGGCTTTGTTTTCAAGTACTTTTTGTGGCTTGGAAGCCATTAGTAACTTTTTTCCTTTCTCAACATTTTTTTCTCCTACCGTGACACCACGGCAGAGGATTACGGTATTTATAATCAACCGCCATGGCACGGAAGGGGATATTGCTTTTTCTCTGCCAGATATATTGTTGTGTTGCTGTGTGGTCAGGGCAGAAGGAACCTAATATTTCTTACGTTTTATGTAGATTCTTCATGCCTCATTTTCTACCCCCAGCAACGCTGGTCCAGGTGGCTGCATAAAGGGTGGATAAAGGGTTATGGGGGCAACACACTACATAATGTTATTGATGGGTGCCTTTGAAGTACGCGTCATATTCCACCTCACAGTTACAAGTGACATCATAGAGAAGCATCAGATGTCGCTCAGAACCCTTTAGAGTGATATATGCCTGCGGTAAATAGCTTCACATCTATAATGCTGTCTGGATCCTGAGGGATACTGCTCTCTAAAGCCACATCCTCTGTGCCACACTGCACACACTTGGCACGCATGACTTTCTGAAAGTTATTGATATGCTGCTCATCTCTTTTCCGAGTCTGGGGTACAAGCAGTAGGGACTGCCGCGTGTGGGGTGGTTGCAAATGGATAATCGCTTCATTTTGAAAATTCCTTTGCCTGGTCTTCAAATGATGTCTTTGGCCAAGGCCAACCCCCTCTGCTGGCTACTCAAACCCTTGCATACGAAGATCACAGGTCCTCCTTAACCTCTGTGTTCCCCGTCCTCCCGGCTTCTGCGCCTTCCCTCTCCCCAGCCCCACTGCTGGAACTTCACACCCACTGGCATCAAGTCAATCCCTGCTGTTTCTGGATTCAAGACTGACCCCAAAAAGGCACCTCGTTTTCTTTCAAGTATCACTTGATTTATCCAGTAGCATAACCTCCTGACATCCCCTCACCCCGAACCACCACATGTACATGCGTGCACATTGTTTACATGGCAGTCTCTGTTAAAGGCCATTCGTTCTCGTTTTATGTCAGAGCCAACCCCTCTTTATGCCCCATTCCTTCCTGGCTACGATTTCATGAATTGCTCCTTGTTTTCTGTTGTAAGCCACCAAGACATTTGATTGCTGTGATGTACCAAGATACACTGTTTCTTGTCAAAAGTCTTCGGCCTCTTGAAATAAATACAAATATACGAAATTGCAGGCGAAGAGAGGGATTCAATGCTGCACAGGATTCAATGCTGCACAAAAGCTGATGGCCAGTGCCAATCCCTTAACACAGTGGCTGGTGGGGGCGGGGGTCCGATAAGGATTGAAAAACATTCCAATTGAAAGCACTAGAACCTTGGCAATGGCCAGGGGTGTTGCTAGGTCTGGAAAAGATCCGGGGCTATGCTAATTTTGGGACAGTCAGGACTGGGGGCTAGCTAGCCTTTTTGGTTGTAACCCCTGAGCTTCTATCCGGGGCTACAACCAAAAGACCCGGGGCTATAGCCCCCTCAGCCCCCACCCCCCCAACCCCCAGCAACGCCTCTGGCAGTGGCTATGAGCCCAAAACATCTGCCCTTACAGGATTCCTGCTCCGACTAGATTGTTGGATGACAGGCCCCAGGCTGTCCACGGCACAGTGACATTTAAAGCCACTGAAAAGAGTTCTGTGAAGGGATGCCTCGCGGGACACCTTCAGCTAGTCTTAGGCCACTGAAAAGAGTTCTGTGAAGGGATGCCACGCGGGACACCTTGAGCTAGTCTTAGGCCACTGAAAAGAGTTCTGTGAAGGGATGCCACGGGGGACACCTTCAGCTAGTCTTAGGCCACTGAAAAGAGTTCTGTGAAGGGATGCCACGCGGGACACCTTCAGCTAGTCTTAGGCCACCGAAAAGAGTTCTGTGAAGGGATGCCACGCGGGACACCTTGAGCTAGTCTTAGGCCACTGAAAAGAGTTCTGTGAAGGGATGCCACGCGGGACACCTTCAGCTAGTCTTAGGCCACTGAAAAGAGTTCTGTGAAGGGATGCCTCGCGGGACACCATCAGCTAGTCTTAGGCCACTGAAAAGAGTTCTGTGAAGGGATGCCACGCGGGACACCTTGAGCTAGTCTTAGGCCACTGAAAAGAGTTCTGTGAAGGGATGCCACGGGGGACACCTTCAGCTAGCCTTAGGCCACTGAAAAGAGTTCTGTGAAGGGATGCCACGCGGGACACCTTCAGCTAGTCTTAGGCCACTGAAAAGAGTTCTGTGAAGGGATGCCACGCGGGACACCTTCAGCTAGTCTTAGGCCACTGAAAAGAGTTCTGTGAAGGGATGCCACGCGGGACACCTTAAGCTAGTCTTAGCTTTTAAACCAACAGCCAGTTGCAATTCATGGCGTGTTGCCCCCTGCTATTACACTACACATCCCAGAATGCAAGGCGCTGATGGATAAGCAGTAAGGACTGGGCGAAAGTGTCACAACTGACTGAGGGAATTTGGTAGCATTGTAGATATAAAATGACTTTAAATGCCAGCATCTAGGGGGAGCTGATATCACCATGTCACCGGGGAATCGCTTTTGTACACTTGGGATCTCCTTTCGCAAATCATTGGCATCTACTGCTTCATCAAATCCTATTGCAATCCTACAGTACCCACAATGCATGTGTCTGGTAAATGGAAGCGCAAGACTGGAAACGCAGTGTCCCAATGATCTTGAATCATTGGGGTAGGCAGGAAATCATGCTAGGGGGCGTCTGCAAGATTCATGACTATGCTTGAAACTAAGGGCCTCATGTTGCCTGGCAGGACAGCAAGGGAGAAAGAGGGAGGCGGGACTTGTCCCTATGGTCAACCTTGTCTACAGCACTCCATTTCAGATGCCCATCACTCCTACTGTTCCAGTTCTGTGTGAGGCAAGGCTTGGTGGGTATACCTCCACTGCCCGTAGACATAAAGGAGCAAGGCGTGGTAAAGTGGCCATGTGACTGCGCGTAGCAGGCCACCGCGCTCTGTCTTTTCCCATTGTTAATATGGGACATACATTCAAGCGTGCAAGGTGTTTTGGCTAAAATGCCAGGAGAGGCTGAAAGTGCCAAGCGTGGCATGAACCAGTTGGCATCTATTATCATAATGTGGGGCTCATAGCCCGCGTGCCACGGGGGAAGGCACTGAAGTATACACCTGCCAGAAGGCAGAATTGTGGAAGTCCTGTGTTGGAAAATTATGGTTATACATGGCAGAAAATCATGGCTATTCCTGACAAATTATGCGATTGTCTGGGGGTTTGATGTCAAGAACTGCTACATCGTGCCAACAACTGGGCACACAGTGCCAGAAGATTGGCATGTGATTTGAGTACCTTGAAGATGGTAAACCTCGAAAATGGTATGGGAACCTGGCATATGATGTGAGTACTTTGCCAAGTTAGTATATTGCCTGGCAAATTGTGTGAGTACCTGGACATATGTGATGTAATAAGAATGCATTCTGGACTAGCACATAGAAGCCATTCATGGCAAATGATGCATGTAGCTAGCCACATAATGACAGTACCTGCTAAAAGATGGCAGTGCCTGGGCACATGAGGGTAATACTTCAATAAGATGACAGTGCCTCGAAAATGATGGGGATGCACGAGCATGTGCTGGCAAAGTGAGTCACATGGTGTCAGTACTTGTGCACATGATGAGCATATCTGGCGTATGGGAACTGTACCTGTGCATGGAATTAATCTTCTATAATGCGCTGAATACCGGAGACAGTCCCTAAGCGTGGGGCCGGGATCAGGGACGTCATTTCACCAAAATGCCAGGGGTAGCGGAAGTGACATCACACGACCCTTGACCCCTGGTGACATCACAGGAAGTGGTGTCATTTGACCCCACCCGAAGTGATATGGCGGGATGCGATGGAACGCGTCCTTTCACCCGCTGACAAAACAGGAAGTGCTATCACATAGCATTGTACACTACAAAAAATATGGTTACGATATCGCTTAAGCGCTTTATATAGAAAAAATATACACCCAATATCACCCAACCTGTGTTGGTACTCATTTATCGACCTCAGAAGGATGAAAGGCTGAGTTGAGGCGTTTAAGAACAGACTAAATCAGTGACTCACCCCCCTGAAGTGTGCCTGAAATAAACCTTTAATGAGTCTAGCAATTATTGTATAAAATTCCAGAAAAACACATTATTTGGTATGCCTAATCTTTCTTATTTAGGGTCAGTGCTGAAAGTGTTAGACTTGTGTCACTCCTTTTCTTCTTTTTTTTAAGGGGCATTAACAAGAAAGCCAGCCACTCCAGAACTAAAGAGCCACATGGTGCTGACCACAGCCCATGAGCTTGCATTACAAAATAAAAAAAAACGTTTCGTTTTTTTTTCTTTTTTTTCTAGAGGTCGCAAGGGTGACCACAGAGGTCTCAGTTGCGACCTCTGGCGACCCCTAAATGACGTCCCTGGCCGGGATTCGAAACTGTGTTGCTCTGTGTTATCTTGTTTCCAAGACAAATGCGTTGACACTGAGCTATCCTCCCAGCCTGGTAACGGCATTACCAGGCATATGGCGCGAGCATCTGGGTATAGGATGGAAATCTCTGCCAAAGATGTGATTACCTGGCCAAATGATGGTAAGAGTTGGCACATGATAGCAATCCCCTCTATATGATCCGAGTGACAGAGTAGATAAGAGCAATATCTGGCAGAGGATGACAGTGCCAACACATGTGATAATAGCAGGCAGCAGATGCTGTGAGTACCCGGTCATAAAATGCCAGTACTTGAAAACCTGGGGGATGATCTTGGCATATAATGGTCATACCCGCCAACCTAGAAAAAGGAGGAAGGATAGTTCAGGGGCAAGGCGGCGCAGCACAGGTTCGCATCGTAATTATTGTGGCCCTGTTCAATGCACTGGTTGTGATGTATGGTGCAAGCCTGACATCTAGAGGGCGGCAGGATTACTGCGGTGTGTTATGCTCCTAAGAGATTTGGGGAGTGAATTGGTCTACATGTTCGTTGCACTGTAAGCCAGGTCGCATTTGAGTGTGAGTTGGGGGCAGTGCTCCTAATTATAGAGGAGACCAATTATTTTGACGTGTCTTTGGTTTGGGGCTTGCAAGCACATGGAGGGTCTAACACAGCGATTACCAAACCTTTTATGCCAAGCCACTCTTTGAGCAAACATTCTGGTGTCGCCCACCCCCCCAAACACCAGAACTACTTAAACACAGTTACTGTCTTCTAATTTGAAAGCGCCTCTTGTCCCTCCAGACGATATCCGGGCCCCCTTAGCGTAGTTAGCCCCACTGTTTGAATACCACTGCTCTAACACGATGTATTTGTTCAACACTACAATTATGAATTACATGATTAGTGAATATTACTCAATAAAAAATACCTTATTCATGAATTTTTTTGCACGGTTCCAAGTGGCTTAGCACTGCTGAAAAGTGACTTTGCACTGCCGAAACAAACCCTGATTCATGGAACTATGCCAAGTATATTTTTGCCGTGCAAAGTCAGTGCAAGTGGTCATTTCTGCAGTATTAAATGACTTTGCCCAGACTTTGCACTTTCCACATAGCGGGACGACCCTCTGGCCACCCCACCCCTCTACAGGGTCTCTCCACCCCTCCTGCGGGAAGGGGGGAGACAGTTCCCAGGGCGCGAGCTTCCGGCGCGCCCTCTGGGACTGTTTATAAACTGGGGAGGGACTGGAGCCCAGTCTCTTTCCAGTGCCTGCCCAGCTTGAATTGAATGGCACAATATCATCTCCAGTTTCTGTCCCTCGGTCTCTTTGTGGAATCTTCTTTAAAGTGCCAGGCTATTACGCAAGTACTCGCCCTTGGCACTTAATGGGTTAATCCGGCCCGCGGCAATATTGAGATGGCTTATATCCACGCCATTCCTTTCTTCATACAGTCACATGGACGTTTGCCACGTTACCCAGAGCCCATTTGCGAGAGGACAGACACAGTTCTGCCGTCTAGACTCTGCCACGCACCCTTGCAGCACTAAATCTTGCGTTTATATAGTGCTACGAAACCTCAGGCATCTGAGCGCTGCTTATTATTACCCAGGCTGTGCGGTGCTCATTTATCGACCTCGGAAGGATGAAAGGCTGAGTTTGGTCTTGCGGATGTCAAAGCGAGTGCTCTACTCGCTGTGCTCTCTGACCAGCTACTGATATCTAGGTTGGTGCGGAAAGGGTTAGACTGGCACATAATGGTGACTGTAAACCTATACCCATGGCTGTGTGTATGTATATGTTTTCTTGATGAATCTGCACCTTTTTACTACATATAGTGCAACTTTATTTGATATCCTCGGAATGCCCTCTTGCTGATTATAGACGAAACCCAATGCGCCTCCTATTGCGGGTACGGTTCTTGATGTTGTTGAGTCTGAATTTAGGATTTAGCACCATGCCCCTAATAGGAAGTGCTAGAGAAATGCATCAAAAATACAGGCTAGGAACAGTGCATTGGAATTGTGCAAAGTTTAAAAGTAACGCATGTTGTCCTTGAGTTGAGGTCACAGCTTGACCTGGCTCCCAAGAACATTGGATTTTTACTACGCTCTATTCTACGCCCTCGGCAGAAGAGTGGTTCAGCCATCACTCTGGGAAACAGATAGAGCCATCACTAGGCGTATACAGTGTGGAAGTAGAATAGGCCATTGCAGCTAAAAAGCCCCGCGTGCACAGCAGCAGCCATGAATGTAAATTCACCTGCAGATCAGGGCCAGGCAGCAATGCACTAGGGGTATGAAAAGGAGCTGAAAAGCTTGATTTTTGCACGTATTAGGAAAGTGTATTTGCCTTAAAGGGCAGTGCTATTTTATAAAGAGCTTTATCACCCCAAGACTGACTGATCTCTGGTTCACCCTTACGGTGGATATGCCATAAATCTCCAATCTAAAGGATGTCCACCTACAACGCACTGGTGATATGATATGATATGGCATTTATAACGCAACTATACACATGTTTCAAGGCGCGATTTCCAAAGAGGGTGAAATGTGCCCGTCTGGTGAACACAACAGCAAAGCTGCGTTGCCTTTTCCTTCTCTCTGTCCACTAACCTAACTCTTCCTACTCGAGGGGTCTACAACATTTGGACTGGACGTCCCAACAGCCCTAGCCTGCATAGTGAATGCCGGGTATCATGGGAGTCGTAGTCCAAACCATCCGGATGAGCTACAGATTGCAGACCCCTGTGGCCTACTCTCTTTCGGACGCACAACAGCATCTGGGGACCCCGAAAACGGCAGCATTGCAAGGTATCAATGTGCATAGCAGAATGATTGGGAAAGAGATGGGGTGCGGGGCTTAACGTGGGGTGCCAGGACATCTCTCGTTACTCTCCTCAGAGTCTAAAGGAGGTAGAAGTAGACTTGGCAAGATTACAAATGGGTCAGGGGTTTGGGGGTCAAACTTTTCTGCGTGTCAGCCCCCAAGCAATCTGTATGAGTGCCAGCCTGGATGCCTCAAGCCTACACACGCTTTACCATTCTCTCTTTGGCCACCTTCTCTCTGCAGACATGAACACACACACAAGCTGGTGCTCCGTCAGGCTCCCGTCTGCCAGTCTTTGCTCCCGATTTCAGTGACGCACTTTGGCCAGCAGGCCAGGGGGTTTCGAATGCGGCCTCCTCCTCGCCGAGGCCTCAGCCAGCAGCTGTGCCTGACACCAACAGTGCTTCCTGAGCGAGCTTGATTTGCATTTTTGTCGGAGGCATGATTGATCGTACACCATTTCCTGTGTCTTGTAGGCGCTCTGCACTCAGCACCGCTTTCCCCAGGCGCCGGCCAGCAGACACACAGGTAGGCGCAGGCTACTTTAACGAACGATGTCCCCGATGGTAAAATGTTTCCTACATGGACATGGGTGCATCCTTTGGATTTTAACTGCGGGCTTTTAGCGCACATTTTACAGAAATACATTGCAAGAACCTGAAGGATTTATAGGCTGGATTCGATATCTCACCAACCTCGGCCTAACCTGCTCTGTTGTCTTGCAGCTGTCTGCTTTGGGGGGCTGTCACTAAACTTTGAAATAGAATTCCGCACTGCAGGTGGCCCCTGATATGCTCACAGCAGCTGGCAACAGTGCAGTTCCTGTGCATGGCCGAAAAGCCAACCCAGTTGCATCTCCTGCAGACTTGGCAATGAGTGCAGTCTCTTTATGGGGGCAAAGTGTGGTGCCACCCCCCTGTTGCTGTAGAAGGGAGGAGTTGGCCCCTGATACTCACCACCTTTATACTTTGGGATAGTGTGGGACCACACACAACCCCTTCTTGGGAAAGCAGAGCCTTGCTTACTGAACAATTCACTTCAAGATCCGCAACTAAGAGGTGGGGGGCTATCAACTATGCCAGTCCAGGTTTCTGTTTGTCCCTGAGCTAAAGGGTTAACCAGCATGTATAATCTGTGCAAGCGCCTCTCCACAGTCCTCAAACCTGTTTTTCGATGGATGCATCGAGAGTGAAGTGAGATAAATATTTGCAGATATATAATGATAATAATTTAAGTAGTGCTTTACCTTTACAAAGAGCTTTCCTGGGCAAACTCTTGGAAAATCTGGCTATCTCCCAGTTTAACCTACATACTGAATCTGTTGGTTGCCTCCATGACCAACAGTCTAGCTTCAGAGTTGCCAGAAGCACGGAAACTGCGCTCCTGAACACCTGTGAAGACTTGCTCTCCAATCTCGACTCTAATCTCCCTTCTGTCCTCATTCTCCTTCATCTAGCCTCTGCTTTTGACAGAGTCAACCATGCCATCCTGCTCAAACGTCTCCGCGACAACCTTGGTATTACTGATCACGCCCTGGCCTGGTTGAACTCCTTTCTCACCGACCGACCCTCTCAGGTTCAACTTGGGTCCTTCCTCTCTTCTATCTCGCTACTTGTGGTGTTCCCAAGGGGTCTAACGTCTCGCCCTGGCTCTTCAACCACTACATGGCACCTCTTGCCCACCGCATCGCTACTTTCTGCTCCAATTTTCAATGTTATGCAGATGACACTCAGCTCTCTTTCAGGCTCCCCTCAGCCACCTCTGCTTCTTCTCTCATACCAGACTGTCTGGGCGCAATCCAGGAACGGAGTGCGCCGCCAATGATCTCTGCCTTAATGCCAGTAAGAATGAGATCCTCCTCCTTTCCTCTCTCTCTCTGGCCACCTACTCCTTGGGCCTCTTCTTGCTCCTTCCATTGAGGCTAAGAACCTTGGTGTCATCTTCGACCCCACACTCTCCTTCTCTTCTCACACCTCTGACATCTCTAAGAAGTCAAACTATCAGCTGCACCTGCTCAGAGGTATTTCTTCCTTTTCTCACTTTCCCCTAGAAGCTGTCTCCAGAGCTCTGGTCCTCTCTACGCTGGACTATTGCAACAGCCTCTTTCTAAATGTTCCTGCCTCTACTCTTAGACCTTCACAACTTATACAGAGCAGGACTGCCAGACTTGTCCTTGGCCTCAAGCCCAGGGATCGTATCTCTCCAGCTCTGAAATCTCTTCACTGGCTCACCGTGGCTTCAAGGATCAACTTCAAGACCCTCTGCATTGCCTACAAGGCTTTCTGAGACCGCTCTACCTCCAACTTTCTCTTCCAGAACATCTTCCTTCTCGAGCTCTCAGCTCGTCCACCTCCAACTCTCTGAGGGTCAGACGCTTCTCCAAGCAGAGACTGGGGGCAGATCTATCTCCTCGGCTGGGGCCTCCCCTGGAACAGCCTCCCTGCCTCTCTCAAACTTGAGCAGAACCACCTCGGGTTCCGGCAGCAACTCAAGACCTTACTTTTCGCTTCTGCTTTCTCTCTTCCTATCCCCTGCAGAGAAACCTGACTTCTCACGCATTGGTCACCTGGTCACTCTCTGAACTCGGGCCCAGGCTCATGCATGTCCAGTTGCCCTTGCACTGCCTCCAGGCTCCCCAGCACTTAAGGGTCTGTATCTGCAACCCTACAGTCCCTTCTCTCTGCACTTATGAGCCACCCGCTCGCTGCACTTGTCAGTTCACTGCACTTCCCCCTTACCCCTGGAACTTCTCCCCTTCCGTCTTCCCCACACTTGCGCAATCTGAATGACACAAGGCCTAGTAAGGTCGTTATTTTGCCCTCCCCCTCCTTGTCTTGTTGCGCCTAGAAACACTTGTGTACAGGCGCGTTATAAATGCCACATCATACCACATCATATCATATACAATTATACACAGATCTCACAAGTATCGCTTAATTCGCTGAGCAAGTGCTTTCTGAAGAAGATACACCCTTAAACCTGGGTTAGTTGTCTACTATTCAACCTCATGGGGAGCTTGGGAAAAGTGTTTTTAACTTCTTGTTAGTTTACACACAGCAGCAGATCGACTGGAGACTGTAGTGTTGTGAACAAAGATGCACCTGCTGGACCCATTGAAACAGAATTTGTGGTGGAAATGTTATGTCAGTATGCTTTTGTAAAACACCAAATCACCACAGTAACAATTTCCACGCACCGATCCTTGTCCGTGGCATATTGTGCCTCTCGTGGGGAAACCAGACCTTAGTCTGCCTGCAAGGAAAGCTTAAGTTAGAGAAAATTAAGAGGGAGAGGTGGAGGACCGAGTTTGCAGACACAGGGAGGGAGTAAGGCTGGAGAAATACTTAGTATTAGCCTGGATGCCCGTTACTCCACTATATGGGGATTATCGTCTTAGCGAGAGGTGGCACAGAATTGGTATTTACATTGTGGTTCCAGGGCAGTTTTGGAGTATTATAAGAAATAGATTGAGCATGTGGCAGGCTTGAGAATGTGCTCTGGCAATCTTGGTAGATACGTAGCCCTAAACTACCTGCTGTGTCTATTTATGGTTCCACGGGTACATTGTGTGACCCCACACTTCACCTTCTTAGAGAGGGTGGTGAAAAGGGCCAAGTCTTGGAGGAAGAAAAGGAACCGTCAGAGAGATTCTTCTGAAATGTGAGCCACTGATGGCAGCCTGTGGAGAAGTGCGCTATTATGCATGGTATCAAAGGTTGCTGAGATATCTAAAATAACCAGCAAGAGATGCTTGGCCTTCCTCCAAGCAGCCTTGGCAACTGCATTCCATAAGGGTCTTCAGGTGGATAGTGACTATTTTTCCCATCATCACCTTAGCAATACTAGGGTGGTTAGTTATGGGTATGACAGGGCCCTGGATGTCAGGGTCAAGATGAGTTTCTTCAAGAGTGACAAGACCATGCGCTTTTAAGACAGAGAGGAATAAAGCCCAATGTCGAGCAGAAATTAACCAACGTAATTACCGAAGTGGCGAATATCTGCCTGTTGGGCGAAGAGTCACCATGGGACTGGGTCTGCAGAGGTGTTTGGTGGTTTCATGAAGGCAGGCTGAGGCATCCAAGTTATGTCTTCACAATTAGATGGGCCAAGCTGTGTTTCCAGGGATCAGTAATGGGAACTCGTACCAAGGAGATGGGGGACACATTTGGCATCATCCAATGAACTCATGTTCAGACTTATAGAGTTCGTTTTATTAAAAAAAAGAAGTTATTTCAGAGCACAGCAGCAGAAGACGTGATTTTGGGAAAAAAGTGTTTGGGTTGTGCTAGAGATTTAACCCAATTGAACTAATGTATAACATTGGTAGGCAGCCAGGTCTGTTTGATGGGTCCAATGGTTGAATTTGGCTTTCAGGATGATTCCTTTTCTATTCAGTGTTTTTATGTTGTCCTCTTTGGCTTCTGACCTCCTATTTTCCTATTGCATTTCCCTTTTAAGTCTGTAGGGAGCCAGGGGCGGTGTGCGTCTACTGGCTGGCTGGCGCTAAGCGAGTCAGGGTATTGATTAGAGTCTTACATTTCCAGGAAAAAGCTTTGTTACTGACCTAGCAATTTCCAGCAGTGGTGCTCACGCTGCAGGCCAGAGAGGATTGTCTAGATGGAGGGTAGTAGCGCAACCTCTTGTATTTTGTTTTATTTTTTATTTCAACATTTCTCAGCAAGGATGATGTACCTTGAAGGACAACGTGTACGCTTTTGTTAACAGAAGGTAAAGCAGTGGGCGCCACAGTTTGATAAAGTTAAACAATTACATTTTGTACATAAAGAAATGCAATTTCATCCAGAAACCTTGCAATGCACACCAAGAAAAGAATACAAACATACACCCACAAAACATTCCCGGGGTGCTGGGCATATCCTGGTGACTGGTGCCACTGATAATTACTGATGATTAGGTAATGAGCAACAAAATCATTCAAATATGCATTCTAGGTAAAAGTACTACAGTTTAATGGGCTTATTTTAAATCCATGTTCTTCAAAAAAAGGCAGATCACAATATGCAAATTCAATGCATTTTGAATCAGAGATGCGTAACACCAATTAGTACCCAGTAGGGGCATGAGCAATGTCTCCAAGCCAATGGGGAGGCTCGGAGCGGGGCATTACCACACAGCAATCCCGCTGCTCTGAGCCTCCGCAGGACTGGAGGCCGCCATCTTCCCTGCCGGGGAACAATAAGGCCCTACTCCCCTACCACCCTCTTTTCCTCTGATTTTTTTCCCTCCCGCCCCATTAAGAACAAAGAGACAGTACCTCCTTCATTACTGTCCTGAAAGGGAGCAGATGCACAGGGAACACTGCTGTCCCCTGCACACCAGCTTCCGATCTGCGACACGCCGCCATGGATAGGGAAAAGGGACTACGTGTATTCCCGTCTCCTGTTGCATGGCAGCCATTTTATTTGTTTTCTTTTTTTTCAATCTTTTTAACGGCCGCCATGGAACGGGAGAATGACTACATGTAGTCCCTTCTTCATATCCATGGTGGCCATTTTCTTTGTTTACTTTTTATTACTGTTTTAAATGGGCAGCATAAAAAGGGAGAATAGACTTCATTTCTCGTTCCATTGTGGCCAGTTTCTATTCAGTTGTGAAATGCTGGAGCGTCTCGCAACTGAATCTATACACTAATAGCAATGAGCCCCTCAATGGGAGGGGCATTACCACGTCGGGTAAAGACTCAGGGCCTGTATCTATGGGCCCCAGGGCATTACCTGACGCAGTAATGCCCCACCACCCCCGTCTCAGGGCTTATTGCTTAAATAGAACATCTGAAATCATGGTATTGATCAATGCTCGTAAAATCAAAGCGAACATTCAAGCTAATTTTCATGATCGCTGTAATAGCTTCTTGAAAATGTTTTCCATCGACTGATGATGCACTCGGTGGAAAAAATGTTGATGTAAAAAAACCTAAGACTCCCCTTCTGTACCGCTTTCTTTTCTCCTTTCAGGTGGCACCCAAGAGTCTCCAAGCTGGTGCCCTTCTCACTCTGTTCCCAGGTTATAACCTCTTCTTTTTCTGTATTCTTCAGGTTTTCCTTCTGTCCCACTCTCTCACTGATTTTCCACATGGGTCCCTTGAAGTCCCTTTCAAAGCTAGTGCACGTCTCCTCCAATAATTCTATCTCTTCTAAAACGAATCCTTATGCACTTCCCCACACTTCGCCAATCTTACCTCTCACTGAGGCTTATTCTCTGCAGCACTTTGCTGTGGCACTTTCCAGTGGGTCCTCCTCTGTTCAGGCTTTCCAGGGTCTGCTGCTTCCCACTAGTTAGCTCTCCACTAGTCTGCTCTTCCAATGCCAAGTCTCTTCAATTGTGGTTGCGCAGGATCTGCTTCCCTCCACGATCTTCAGAGGACTGACAAACTCTAGTTGCTCACACTAAGTTTAAAGAAGTTGTTGCTTCTCCCCTTCGGTGGGCCTCAAGTGATAATGGACACCTGCATGGTGTGGATGCTCTCTGATTGGCCATGTTGGGTGGTATCTCAGTCATCCACCTAAAGTAATATGCGGGCCAGCCACCATTTTGAATTGCACACTGCCCTGGATTTTGGGAAAGACTAGACCACTGATAATGGTTCTCATTAGAAGTGATCATCGTTGCTCCTCGACTCTTGTTCGTCTCAGTTGTTGGAAAGAAACTATACTGCTGACAGTGGTTCCTATTAGAAGTAATCATCGTTCCTCCATTCCTCTCCCTTGTCACAGTACTGAGAAAGTGATCTTCACTGAGGTGACTCTTATTCTTCCTCGTCCCAGTACTTTCTAGGAAAATGGTAAGAGGGGTACAATTTGGGAGTCTTTTAGGAGGGGGAGTGTTCCTTGGGTTGTAGGACGGCCGTTTAAGGTCCTTTGACTGGTGGGAATACTGTGTTCCTTCTAGCGAGTCCACCCTACTACCATTAGGATTGTCTCCCCTCATATGGTCCTCCCTCGGGCAACGAACCCAGGGTCAGGATCAGGTAGCAGCTGCCCTTCCATGGCCCTATGGGGAGAGACTCTCCCAAGGCCAATAGTGGTGACATCACTAGATTCATCACAGGTCCGAGACCATCTTGCTCTTGGTTTCTTGAATTCATCCTGAGGCTTCCCCGGCCCCCTCACAGCTCCTGGCCACCCACGTACCTGTCTGCCTTCTCCTTGGTGGTACCGGCGGTTCCTGGGCAGCTGTGGTCTTCCTGGAAGCTCTGGTAGTGTCTGGGCACCCAGCGGGTCGGCAGCATCTCACCAAACTGTGTGCTCCCTTTGGCTGCGCGCTCCATCTCCTCTGCGGTTTGCTTCACGTCCGGTTTTGGCTCCAGCTTGTCCTCTTTGGAGGCCAGCTCTCGCTCTCTCGTGTCGCCTCTGCATCTGAGCTTATGCTTCAACTGCCATGGATCTCCCGCGTCGGCTTGTTGTATTCTGTGTAGTCAATCGCTGGCCGCTGGGAAGTAGATTGCTCGCTTGGTTTCTCGCAAGTGTTCCTTCTCCTCCTGATCATCTTCTTTGTCACAGTACCAGTCTTAAAGTTATAGGCACAATACTTTGCATCATCTGAGTTTGTATACCTGTTCTTCTTTGTCACAGTGTCGGCTTTCAAGCCACATGTGCAATATTCTGTATTATCTCACTTTTTTTTTTTATATAAGTTAGGATGACTAGCTTGGTAACAACATGATAAAGGAGTTTGGCTTATTTGGCAAGAGTATATATTAGTTCCATCTAGGAAGGGAGCAGGAGGATTTGCCAAGGGGGCTGGATATTGGCAAACCTGTTAGCTAACTTTGAAGCAATATATATTAGCTACTTCTGAGGAAAAAGCAGGAACATTTATCAGTGGAGTTGGAAATAAAAAAAGGGGTTTGGCTAATTTGACAACAATATATATTAGCATAAGCTCTTTCCAAGGAGGGATCAAGAGGATTTATCAAAGGTGGTAAAGTGGGCTGTCACCGCGTTCCCTGGTAATGATCGTCCTTCGTCCTATAAGGGGACTCCCTCTCAATGCGATTCTCCCCTGGCATACGACTCCCATGGGGATTACTGTACTCGGGAGGTACCGCGTAAGCCTCATCAAGATTGGTCCTCCCCTGACATCCTCAGATTCGGGACACTACATATTTCTTTGTCCAAGATATATCACCTCTTACGAGGACTGGCTTCTTAAGTTTTCTTCCATCAGTATAAGGCTGTTGCTCAAAAAAGCACAGCTGAGATAGGCAAAGAGGACTTTCACATTCACGAGTATTTCACTGAGAACTGTCAAAATGTAAATTGCAAGTATATAATACTCTTTCCCATTCTTATTACACTCTGCACAGGTTCTTTAAACAGGGGATGAGGACATCTTCACTTTGTATTAAATATCAGGAATCAAACTCCAGGCCAGAACAAATCTTCACTTGTCTAGCTCTTAGTGGCCTCTGGAGAGGAGTTCGACAAGTTCTTGACAAGGCCTCTGGTATGTCTGCCATAAGCAATTTTGAGATAATTTTGTTTGGTCAGGATCTTGATGTAAACTCTCCATATGCACTGTTCTTGAACCTCTTAATCAATAATTAATATTTACTGTTCTTGCTCATCTTAATCGCGGCGGTTCAGGTTCTACTACTATTGACTACGCCGCAGTGGATGAGTGGTATCGGGAACTCTTGCAGATATTTCACACTGATTCCTTAACTGGACACTTTCCAAATAGTAGAACCATAGATGGGAAAATGTTTCCCATATTTATTATTTGTAATGAAATTTATGATATTTAAAGGTAATTTGATATTTGGCTAACAATTTGATTGCTTTGACTAGACAAATGCATTTGATAATGTATTGCGCTGGCAGAGTGGTTACACTGCTGTTTCAGTTTGAGTCTTGAGCGTAGGCAAGTCTTAAAGTGAATCAAACAGTGACCCCCTACTGAGATTCTTTGCTAAATATGTTTTTTGATTTATAAAATATGAGTAAATGCCTCACAGATGCAGTGAGTTGTTGGCTGATGGCTCTGAACAATGGAGTTGATTTCTTAGGATAGGGGTCTGAGTAGAAACTTGGAGATGTACAGGCTGACAATAATGTTTGGGTAATGTTTTAATAGGTGAGCTCTAAATAGTATGAGAAACTTAAGGTATCCATCAGTGTCACGTCAGGGTGGAGGAGGGAGTTCCAGGGGGTGGTGGCTTCTGACGAAACATCTCTGTCACCGCCATCTTTTATAAACACTTCTTGGGATGCCATTAAGTCATTGATTTGGCCATCAAAGGTTTCCCAAAGGAAGATACGGTTTAATTTGTTCTGTTAAGAATTTGGGTCCTGTTTAATCCATGGCTCAATGTGTCATACCGAAAGCCTCAACTGCGGTTCTATGGGCCACGGGAAGTCAATAGAGCTGTGCCAAATGTTTACACTTTTTGGCTTCTCCAAAAGAACTACAGCCACATATCTTGGATTCTCAGCATGCTTGTTATATCCCTCTTGGCTAGTTGGAGGTATACAGAGTTATAGTAGTCCATTTTGGTGTGGATATAGGCAGTCATAATCATGACATGATGACCAAATGAGAGCATATGAATAAGCCTATAGGGTATGCAAATTTGGGCTAACAAAGATTAAGTTATCTTTTGGACCTGGAGTCTCAGTTAAATTAATTTGAACTCCCACCAAATACTCCCGAACTGCACTGTAGGTGCTGAACAGTTCTCTATGTACGTTCTTAGGACAATGTCCTGTTGTAACTATGTAAACCTTTGTTCCTTCTCCCAACATTGCTACGCCTCATAGAACCAGCGGCAATGTCAGTACCTGTAACTTGTAACTAAGTCAATCTCCTTTTACAGTGCCTCGCTGCCCGAGGGTTGCCAGTACGATTTATAAATTCAAATAAATAAATAAATGGTCATCCAAAAACACCCCCAACCTGTACACAGTTGACACCAGAAATGGCAGAGTGCCAAGAGCTGACATCCAGATGGGGTTAGCCCTGATGGATTAGGCTGGCCACAGATCATTCATTCTATCTTTTCTGCATTGAATTGCCTGCAGTTGTCATGGACCAGAGTATCAACAGGTGACTTTCAGACTCATGTAAGGTTTCTCAAACCAAAGACCTTTATTACAATACAAAGGTCGGAGATGGTGAAAACGAGTGGGCCTACTTCTTACAAAGGTGAGGGTTTAAGGAAGACCAAATAAGTGAAGGTAAAGTACCTAAGGATCAATACCTAGTCTCTTGGTAGGACATGATCCTGAGTGCAGAGGTCCTGACCTTTCTCGGGTTGTGGACAGGGTAGACCTTTCCTACTCACCTTCTCAAAAGCATTAGGTGCAGTCAATCACGTTTTTCTATGGCTCACAGATCCTGGAAGTCCCTTCTCCGGGTGGTTTCTAATGAGAATAAATACTCCTGGGCGAAGCTTGCTTGTCTTTTGGATGACAGTTGATTTCTACTCCATCTGTCCCGCGTCAATTGTGAGGCTGCAGTCATTTGCAACTCCCAGCAATGTTGTGAGCTTGTTATCTGCTGCGACACTGGCCACTGGCCCGGTTCCCCCTGGTATGGCTACCAGCTGAGGTTTCCCGATAGCCCACTACAGGCTTTTTCAATGTTTTAATGCTTGAAGTCTTTGGGTTCCATTCCTCAGGAAAAACCCCATTTTGGGTCTTGGTTCTCAGAAACCCTTTTGGGTTTTGCTTTCTCGCTGCTTCTCTTTGCTTGGCTCTCACCATGAACCCTCAATTTGCTGGTGTTTACCACAAAGTCATGGTTTCTTAGCAGCATGAGGCCACTCCTTTGCTCTGTCTTGCAATTGAAACGATCCCGCTTTTGGTTTCCTTGGTGGGGTTGTGGCTATCCCTCCAGAATGTGTGGTTCACACATGCCTGATACCTTTGCTTCTTCTTTGCATTACTTTTAGACAAACGGTTTTTATCTTAAGCTAGTGAAGTATATGAAGTATCCTTGGTGGCCTGGCCAGTATCACTAGAATCGGCACTATAGCTCCCTGCTAGCCTCATCTTTTAACTTGTCTTTCTATGGTTCTACTTCACTTCGGTCTTTGCCTATGAGTCGTTTCCTTGGTCCAGGACCACAAGGTATTCAGACTCACTCACTCTTGACCTTAGCTATACTCCAGCTCTGGCCCCACTTGCCTTTAATTCCACCTCTCTTCACTCCTTTCATCTGTTGGCTTGCATGGCTTTGCCAATGCTGGTTTGTTACTATCTTGGGAGGATAGCTCAACAGCAACGTGCTTGCCTTCGAAGCATGACGACACGGAGCAACACAGGTTCGATCCCCGGGTCCGCGCTTAGAAACCTCTGGGTATTAAGTGCCTTATAAATAACCTATCATATCGTATACAAGGAAAAGGTTCCTACCAGAACGCTTAATTCAGTAACTACTTATCAACTATTTAATATAAAACTACTTCATTATTGCAAGCATCTGATCGTAAGGGACAAAATCATTCCTTACACTTAATGGTGTCTTTATCAAAGAAATTTTTTATTTTAGTTTAACATACATATTTTTTCAAAAAGCTATCTTAATTTCTTTTCAATACATCATAAAAGAGAAAACAAATGAAAACCACAACTGTGAGACAAGATGTTCAGAAAATGTAACAGTCAAAAATATTTTCAAATACCATTCTTTTGCCTCATGAACCGGATTATAGGGAACACATCACGTGTAGAGGGCGGAGGGCAGAGAGTAGGTCAACTTGGTGCCTGCATCCTCAGTTTAAACCAATGCATTTAAATGAAATTTTAAGCACACACCTCTCGTTAGAGGCGTTGCTAGGGGGGTGGGGGGGCATGGGGGTCTATTACACCCGGTCTTTTGGTTGTAGCCCCAGACAGAAGCTCAGGAGCTACAACCAAAAGACTAGCTAGCCCCGGGTCCTGACAGTCCCGACTTTAGTGTAGCCCCGGATCTTTTCCAGACCTAGCAACATCCTTGCCTCTCATTATGAGGCATGTTGGGCAAGGGTTATAGTAGAGGCACACCCGTGCTAACAGTCTTTAATGGAGAGGACACGGTGCCAGTGCTTCCGTCCTCCCCATTCCCATTGAGTCCTACGGGACTCAAATGGGAATGGGGAGTAGCATTTTCTGGCGCGTGACTTCACGGACTGCCGGGCTGTAATGCCCCAGTGATTCCGTGAAGTCAGGCGCCAGAATGAGAACTCTGCCGGTAGCCTGCCGGTTTTACCGGCACAGCTACCGCCAGAGTTGTAATGAGGCCCATATGTGTAGAATTTGGTGGAGTGGCACTGTAGTAGGCCCTTCTCTGCTTCAAGGAGCAGAGAAGAAAGCTGGTTTCTAAGCGTGAGCCTATCTGCTCACCTCTCTTTATTCTCTCCCTTTCCCGCCTCTGATGATCGTTACTTGCCTCTTCCTCCTGCTTCACTTGCTCCTCCTGGCCCTCTCTCTCACCACAAATGCCTTTCTCTTGCTGCTCTTTGATCCTCTTTCCTGCTCTTTTCCTTCTCTAGCGCTTTCCTTTCCTCCTTTCTTCCTTTTGCTGTTTCCTGTCCTTTCCGTGTTCCAAAGTCCGCCTCCGTGTGCCTCCCTCACCATCCCTGCACTGCTCACCTCCCTCCAAACTTCCTCAATTACTGCCGCGCCCAGACCCCTTTGTATATACCTGGGCTCTCTCCTTAATGGGGACGATGAGGTTTTCACTGATGACCTGTGCAGATTTATTGTCTCGAAGGTGGGATTGGAGGGTGGGACTTGGTTCCCCCTCTCACCCCTCTTTAGCTATTGTGGGCTCATTAGTGTATGTTTAGCTCGCGGACCCACAGGCCAAGTCTACAAACCGTGTGGCTCCCATTTTGGAATCAGGTGACTCTGTCATGGTAGCCACCTGATTCATCCATGGCTTCTCCCCTTTGGCTAGCTAGTTCATAGGAGTGCAAGACCCAGGTGGGAGGGCACTGCTATGCTACATGCATAAAGATGACTGACAAGCACTTCAATCTGTGTAATCAGACACACTCTTAGTTAACTGATCCCAGTTACTTTTCCTATCAAACTTCCTTTTCCGTTGCCACCTTCATTTAGGAGTCTTGTCCCCAATTCTGAGGTCTCTCCACCCCGTGTAACTCACAGCACTTAATTTGTAATTTACCCTGCTTCAGCTCAGTGGCGAAACCTAAAATGAGGCGCGGTTGGAGTTGGTGCTGAAATGTTGTTGTGAAGATTCCTCCCCCGCAGTGACATATTGAGGTATTCGGCCAATCTGGGCCACTTGAATAGAGGGGTCTCCCTACACTGCAGTAGATCTAGGGTATCAGTTACGCTCCAACCTCAGTCCTACCCGCCTTTCAACGACATCATCCTAATGT
This sequence comes from Ambystoma mexicanum, assembly GCF_040938575.1. Lineage (NCBI taxonomy): Eukaryota > Metazoa > Chordata > Amphibia > Caudata > Ambystomatidae > Ambystoma > Ambystoma mexicanum. The sequence goes on from NC_090923.1 coordinate 969,846,500, forward strand.
GAACCGATGCAGGCTTCCATATAGACCGAGCTCCTTCTGGGAGGTGCAGACGTGGCGTCAGTTGTAACCCGCGACTCCTAGGCTAACCCCATAAGCATACGTTTCTGTAAAAGAGTGCTACATATTCACAATCACGGTAACCATGATGAACCATTAAGGTGGCCACAGATGCCTAGGTCACGCTGTAACCTGAACATCAGTTTGAAAACCAGCAGGCCAATTTAGCATTTCAATCTTTCTTGGTTGATACAATGGTTGCAACTGGGTCGGGCAATAGTAACATATTTGATTAAAGCACCAAGAGGGAATTCAGTTTTTGGTGTGGACTTTTGGAATTGTAAATATTATAATATGGTGTCATTATATAATTTTACATTTGTGACAATGGCAACAGCTTTTGAGTGATGAAACGTGTTTCCTTCTTTTCCCACAGGATACATGAAGAGTCTCAGCCTGCTCAAACCTGGTGGCTATTGTGGATGAAGAGCCCCAGCTTGCCTAGCACGAATCCATACGTGAATTAAGTCACGGCCCTCGACGGAAGGTTGTCTGTGAATCACGGGCTGCGTTACGCAATACCTGTTACAATGACGTGGCCTGGTATACAGGTTTGGTCGTCGATTGGTTAACACTCTGCAGCTATCTGGGAAGGACTGTGTTAAGAGGGCCCCACTTTCGAGTCGTGTGAAGGGTAGACACTACATGTACAATTTTAAATCTTCAAGGACCTGCGGCCCACTGTGCTAGTCCCACTTGGGAGAACGGGTCAGTCTTAAGGTCTGAACAGGTTTGCGTTGAGGAGCCCCTGTTCTTGTTTACACTTTGTATTTGGATGAGGAGCAACTGCCACTGCTCTGCACCACAATGAGTAGCCCACTTTCACCAACAGACTATGATAGTCTGGAGATTCAGCAGCAGTACAATGACATCAACAACCGTTGGGAGCTGGCTGACGAGGATTGGGACAACGAGAACAGTTCAGCCCGCCTCTTTGAGCGCTCACGCATCAAGGCTCTAGCGGGTGAGTACTAATCCTGAGGGATCAGCGCTAGCACAAAAAAACTGGTTTCATTTGCATGGGAATAGTGGGTAAGCACTGGGGGAAGAGTTTAGACCATGCACATTTTGCCCGGACTGAGGGGATAGAATCCGACGCAGGAAAGAACAGTAAGCATTAAAGAAAGACTAGCGAAATGAATGGGGAAGGAGCAAGTGTCATGCTAGTAGGACCAAGGAGAAAGGAACTGAGAAAAAGTCTGTCATTATTCAATTTTCTTTGCAAAATGACTTTTGGAAACACATCAGGAAGTATTGTATAGTTCAGTTACAACCTTGATCATGCATAAGTAGAGATTTGTCCTGCCAGAGGGACAGAGTTCACCCTGATCTCTGCATTGTGTGACCTAGGAATGGTGCTATGTGGCAGAGCCCCTGATCATATAAAACCTTTCACTGTGTTCAATTCTGGAGATCAAACCCGAGGGACTGGTATCAATTCTAGTGGCCTCGTTCACAGAAGTGTTTCCAGTTGTGGCAGTGACATCTTGAGTTTTGTGTCCACTTGTGATGGCCACACATCTTGTAGAGTGTCCAGTTGTGGAGGTCACATCTGGAGAACACTGTGAATTTCTGTAGGTTGCATCCAGAGTATTGTGTTCACTTTTTGAGGGATTATTCGGATTATTGTGTAAACGTCCAAGATGCCACTAATCTTTTCATTCTGAAAGCCCAGTCTGGTGTATTGCTCCAAGTTCTCTAGATCGTGTCTGGAGTAATTGTGTCCAGTTCAGGAGGTTGCATCGCCATTAGAATTAATACAAATTAGAGACAGTCCATATTTCAAATGGTCCAAGATGTGCAAGGAATATTCCCTTTAGAGAGAGGTAGTCTGATAGCTGTGAGACATGATGAAGACGTTTAGGTACTAAGTGATGTGAATACCATAGAGGAGCTGAAGAGTGGTTATGAGGTCACACTTGTCAGATGAGGCTCAAGAGCAACAATAGGAATTTCAACTGCACAACAACAAGTGATAAATGCATGGTGGTTAATATAGAGGATTAATCAAAAACAGATCTGAAGTCTACAGTGTTGCCGCAGGAAGGGATGTGTAGACTAGATGAGCCAAAAAGTAAGAAACAAGTATGGTCATATCTGCTACTTATATCCTGGAGGATCTGTTTCAGCGGCTTCAGAGATGGCGGGGTGCCGCAGAGAGGCTAAGAATTGAGACGATAAGAACAACCAGAATCCACTTTTTGTGATTTTGTGTAGCTCACCTGGGTTAATGCCAATAGAAACAAAGATGGCAAATGAGTGCTTCAAGCTCAGAAATCTCTAGATTTGGGTAAACTCTAATGATTATTAAAAAGAACCTGTGCCTTGTCAATGTTGTTGTTAACCTCTCCTACTCCTGTTCACGATTAAGCACTGGATTTATTTCAAATTAGTGATTTGATTTTCGACATAGTGCATGTTAGAAGAGTAAGGCGTACCTAGGCATTGTCCTGTCTACATACCTTGTATGACTACCATCTGTAGATCCTAAACAGGCTACACAGTGGGGTGGATATGGATGAAGACGTAGCATGGACGAGACTTTGGTTTGGGTGGGACCTTGTTTAGGTGCACCTCTGGATTGTATATGAGTGGCTCATTTGAGGACTTCTGAGTTATTCTTAGAAGAACAAGCCACGTTGAAGAGACACTGTCACTCTGGCTATCTACCACTGCTATCTTTTTCGTTGTTGCGGTGTGGGACTAGGTACAGCAGGTCTTTGGTCTAGCAGAATCATCAGCCATTCCTTTGTGTCCACAGCTCAAAGGCTGACAGTTTACCTTTGTTCAATAAAGACATCAGGACATTTCCTGAAGCCCAGCCTTAGGAAAGAAGCAGCCTGTTAGTAAATTGCCCCAATTTCCTACCATCCAGTACACCTCATTGATGGGCTGTCAGTTGACTAGCATGCTATGGGACTTTGTGCGAGTACAGAGAACCCACTACTTACCTTTTGTGGCAGCGGAGCCATAAACCTGCAATTATAACTTGGAATGTTGGTCACCAGATCATTCACAGAGAGCTCCAGGTTTTCTAGTTTTTGCAAGTATTTAGAAGCTTTCTCTTAATGTGGTGTGATCCTGGCCTCATCACACCACTTGAATTATGTGTTACAGGAACTAGGGATATGGTGTTTAATATTTTTAGTTTGAACTGCATAGTCTGGGCTTTGCCAACAGCAGCTTGATCTGCATGGTAGTTGGACGTTCTTTGGGATTTTGGGGTTCATAAAATGGGGGCTGCCCCACTGGAAGTATACTTAGATTGTGCAGAGTATACTGGAATTTTGTAAACTGCGAATGTGCTGGGCTCGTCAAGATGGGAACTGTGGCGGGTCGGAAGAAGGAATCAGAAACTTGGAAGACATGGTTCAGGTTCTTTTAATGTAAATTATAAGTAGAAGGCCTAACTTTCCCTATCACTAGAGGGAATACCCAACTTATCTGAAGAAACTAAAGGTGCTTGTCCGTTGTCAAGAATTACAAAAGAAAATAGGTCCTCTGACCAAACTACCCTATCTGGCCCTGCCACTAATTCTAAGTAACTTAAAATAGACCCTGGGAATGATTTGTCTTTGCCTGGCATCTCCTCCAGCTCATTCAATAATCTCTTGAATTATAACACCTCTCGGTAGGACAGATAGTCTCGGCGATCAATTCCCTGGTACTGAAGAATGAGAAATGCAGTGTAAATCTGTCCACTGTCTAAATCTGTCCACTGTCTACCCTTGTAGACAGTGGACAGATTTCCACTGCATTTCTCGTTCCTTTTTAAATTGCTCTATGAAGAGGGCCTTTTCCTGCTTTGTTCTCATGGCACACTCAGCCACAGTCTAGACTAATAAAGCAATCATTGCCAAAATACCTGTGGGGGTCTCTGCCCTGTTTTTAGTTTGTCACGTGCCTAAGCTTATGGCTACATGTTCAACACCAGCACTCCGTTGGGCATCATCTGTCAGAGTCTTGTACACAACCATAGTGCATCCAGGACCCCGGAGGTGCAGGAGCACCTACCACTGCAGGAGCAGTGGTGCCAGCATCCCTGCTACTATCTGCTGGTCAAGGTAGGCACCCTGCCGTAAATCCCGACCCCAACACCACCATTCGCCCCAACACGGAGACCGCCGTATTTGTGCTGCATTATTCGTGGCATAGAAGGATAAAATCCTTTCTGGCTTCGATTTGAGGCCAACACTGATATTTTAGCATTTTCCACTGGCCTCCATTGGAACACACAAGGTGTTCCAGTTCCAAGATGGTCGCCGGCATCTTCCTCGCCTCCCCGACGTCCACCTAACCGAAGCGCATGATTGCATTGGCCAGCCGCAGCTTCACAAGGCCAATCACCCACCGGCAGGCGAACGCCGGCCCTCTCCCAAAGGATCCTCTCCACAAGGATCGTGCCCTGTCTGGAGCCTGTGAACAGTGCATCCAGGACCTCGGAGGTGCAGGAGCACCTACCACTGCAGGAGCAGTGGTGCCAGCATCCCTGCTACTATCTGCTGGTCAAGGTAGGCACCTTGCCGTAAATCCCAACCTCAACACCACCATTCACCCCAACACAGAGACCGCCGTATTTGTGCTGCATTATTCGTGGCATAGAAGGATAAAATCCTTTCTGGCTTCGATTTGAGGCCAACACTGATATTTTAGCATTTTCTACTGGCCTCCATTGGAACACACGAGGTGTTCCAGTTCCAAGATGGCCGCCAGCATCTTCCTCGCCTCCCCGACGTCCACCTGACCGAAGCGCATGATTCCATTGGCCAGCCGCAGCTTCACAAGGCCAATCACGCGCCGGCAGGCGAACGCCGGCCCTCTCCCAAAGGATCCTCTCCACAAGGATCGTGCCCTGTCTGGAGCCTGTGAACAGTGCATCCAGGACCCCGGAGGTGCAGGAGCACCTACACTTGCAGGAGCAGTGGTGCCAGCATCCCTGCTACTATCTGCTGGTCAAGGTAGGCACCCTGCCGTAAATCCCGACCCCAACACCACCATTCGCCCTAACACGGAGACCGCTGTATTTGTGCTGCATTATTCGTGGCATAGAAGGATAAAATCCTTTCTGGCTTCGATTTGAGGCCAACACTGATATTTTAGCAATTTCCACTGTCCTCCATTGGAACACACGAGGTGTTCCAGTTCCAAGATGGCTGCCGGCATCTTCCTCGCCTCCCCGACGTCCACCTGACCGAAGCGCATGATTCCATTGGCCAGCCGCAGCTTCACAAGGCCAATCACGCGCCGGCAGGCGAACGCCGGCCCTCTCCCAAAGGATCCTCTCCACAAGGATCGTGCCCTGTCTGGAGCCTGTCCGGAGACTCCGGAGGCCTGGGCCATGAACCCTGCCCCTCTGGAACCCATCGAGTAAGCACCCTTAATGCTGCTCGTGACATTCACTCAAATTATATGTGCACTCCATGCCAACCGTACTACTGTAGCACTCATGCAAGATGCAGTTGCACATCATTGTCACTGACCTCGAACTCTGCTATGGTCCCGCTGCGCTCTGCGTGATGTATTACTGAGCTACACTAGGCCGCTCTGTGCTATGTTTAAGCCCAATATTTCTTACTTTTGATCACCACTTATTTGACTCTGCACATATGTATTTTCAGGTTTACAATACATCAGGTTCCCAGTTAGCACTAAACGGAACATTGCATTTCAGCGTCTACTTAACCTGATACTGTACTCAGCATATCTTACACGGATCACCCATTATGTGGCTGAGGTACGCGTACCGTTACAGTAAACACATCTAAACTGTCCTGACTGTCATTGCACCAAATACGGGCTTGGTTGTCATTGCATCTGACTACCTTGTACACTGTGTTTAGGCCCACCTAGTTAAAGTGAATCTGCCTACGGTGGTCTACCTTAGAGTATTCTATGTACCTTGTACACTGTGTTTAGGCCCACTTAGTTAAAGTTGCAGACCTCTTTTGATTTGTGTTGTGCCTTATGGCCGCAAACTGACCACATTTGATCTATGTTGTGCCTTATGGTCGCTAACAGACCACATTTGATTTATGTTGTGCCTTATGGTCGTTAACAGACCACATCTGATTGTGTTGTGCCTTATGGTCGTTACCAGACCACATCTGATTGGTGTTGTGCCCTATGGTCACTAACTGACCACATTTGACTTGTGCCCTATGGTCGCTAACTGACCACATTTGATTGTGTTGTGTCTTATGGTCGTTAACAGACCACACCTGATTTGTGTTGTGCCCTATGGTCACTAACTGACCACATTTGACTCGTGCCCTATGGTCGCTAACTGACCACATTTGATTGTGTTGTGCCTTATGGTCGTTAACAGACCACACCTGATTTGTGTTGTGCCCTATGGTCACTAACGGACACTCTGATTGTGTTGTACTCTATGATCACACACAGAATATGCATTTCAGGTCACACTGTGAGTCTTGAATATCATGCCCCATATTATTTGGTAAACCCCTGGCCGACAACTAGCCACCCACTATCTACACTGCGCTACTCTAGCCAGACATCCTAGCGACGTTAGGGATATTAATAGTATCAGTTAACCACCCTAACCACCATGTGCAGAAACCTGACCTCCCTGACCTTCATAACTGTAACCATGGCCTTTGCTACCTACAGCACTAGCCCCCCCACAGACAGAAACCTAAGACTTAGGGCAAGACTACCTTGCATATACGAACCCAAAAGAAATAGCACTAACCATACTGTTAGATCCCCAACTATACAGAGGCACTTGGACAATCTAACCCAAGCCACAACACCCTTAACTCCGACCCCAAACCCCACTCATTATCACAAAAAGAAACACCCGAGTCCAAACAAGCACACAGATAAATCCGCAAGCTATCCCGCCCCTAAGAACACCCTATCTCTTACTGGATCCCTGATCAATGCTAGATCCATGGTAGCCCATGCAACTGAAATTGTGACATACTAAACAACAGCAGTATTGACCTCCTCGCCGTAACAGAAACATGGCTTCACGAGGCAGCAGGACCCTCCCTGATGTTAGCAGTACCTGACAATTACCAGATCCACAGGGTAGACAGACCCAATGCCAAAGGTGGTGGCCTAGCCATCATCGCTAAAACTACTCTTCCTATCAGACTCACCACCTCACCCCCATGTGCTTCCTGCGAAGTACTATCAGCAAAAATGCAACTTTCCAACAATCGCACGCTAACTACTCACCTGATCTATAGGCCCCCAGACCCCCTGGGAACCTTCGAAGATGACCTTACCACCCTCATAGCGAACAATACCCAAAATCACTCACAAACACTACTGCTGGGCGACTTCAACATCGGCTTTAGTGAGCTTGACAACAAAAATGCCCTCGCTATAACAGCTTTTCTAAAAGACCACGGCCTCACTCAAAAAGTCCTCTCCCCTACACATACCAAAGGCAGAACCCTTGACTGGATATCTGAACTTAACTGCGACATAGTCATCACCGACATCATCCCTCAACTATGGACTGACCACTATCTAATAAACTTCACTGCCACACTTGACCTCCTCAGCCCTAAAATTATCAAAACGATACCACCACTTCCCACCAGAAGTAAAAAAGACATCACCACAGAAAAACTCATCCCCCTTCTCCTGCCCACTATCAATGGCCTGAAGGACAATACTGACCCAGACACCTTAGTAGACACCTTTAATAAAGCCATGTCTCATGCACTAGACACGATTGCACCTCCAAAACTTCGCAAAGCTAAACAAGTATCTCACCTCAATGCTTGGTTCACCCCCCAACGTAAAGACCTGAGAAAGCAGAAACAAAAACTCCAAACCATTTGGCGTAACTCGCCTACCGACGTTAACAAAGCTAACTTAACCCAATTCACTAAACATTACAAGTCAGAAATTATCAACACAAAAAAAATGTATTCAATAACAGAATTACCAATTCCAAATCTAATACCAAGGAACTCTTTGCCATCCTACGGGAAATGGAATCCCCCATCCAACCCACTGACATGGTCCCCAAGGACAAGATATGGTGCACTAATATCCAGAATGCCCTATCAAATAAAATCTCCACCCTCCAACTTAAAATAAATAATAAAAAGGATGCCCTCTCCTCTACTGATCAACAAGAACCTCCAGTGACTGAACCTAATACTATCCCCCCTTTTAGCTTTAAACCTATCTCCATCTTCGACACTGAAAAGGTTATCCTCTCACTGAAGCCTTCCAACTGCAAGGGCGACAGTTTCCCAGCTCAAATAATAAAGGATGCAGCTAGAGATTTAGCCCCATTTATCTCGAAGCTTATTAACTCCTCCTTCAAATCCAAAACTGTGCCGGCCAACCTAAACGAATCTTGGGTCCTCCCCCTGCTTAAAAAACAAACCCTCGATCCATCCATCCCAACCAATTACAGACCTATCACCACTGTACCCTTTCTACTAAAAATTATCGATAGAGTAGCCTATCTCCAAATTCAAGATTACTTAGAAATTAACCATCTACTTGGCTCGCGCCAATCGGGTTTCCGCCCCTTCCATGGCACTGAAACAGCCTTGATAGATCTTAAAACTAAAATGGAGGAATTTAAGGATAGCGGTAAAACAGCGCTGCTGCTCCTACTGGACTTGTCAGCAGCTTTTGATCTGGTGGATCATGCAGTCTTATGAAAGCACCTCAAGCTCGCTGCCAACTTCACAGGAGAAGCCATAGCATGGGTCCAATCCTTTCTAGCCAACCGGACCATGAGAGTGTTTTCCACTTCCACTTGTGCCGATCCCATCCAAATTACATGTGGAGTCCCACAGGGCTCCTGTGTCTCACCTACCATGTACAACATTTTCACCAAGCCACTGTTCGACAAGTTGGACAGACTGGGTGTCACCTACACAAATTACGCAGATGACACCCAGATCCTCATACCCCTTTCGGGCAACTATCAAGCGGACCTGGCATTGGTGAATGAAATCTACATCCTCATTCAGGCATGGATGGCCACCCATGGCCTCTGCCTGAACGACGATAAAACCGAAATCTTGCTCCTCGGATCAGACCATAACCTATCTAATCTTACCCCAGACTATACCTCGTTCAACATTGACAATAATGCTATCAAGGTTACGCGTGAGGTCAAAACCCTAGGTTTTTACCTCGACTCAGCCCTCACCCTCAAAAAGCAAGTGAACTCCCTCACCTCCACAACCACCTACATGTGTAAACTTATCCGTGCCGCCAAACCCTTCCTATCGAGCGCCAACTGCCTCACCTTGGCCAATGCCCTTATCATGTCCAGACTGGACTATTGCAACGCCTTATATTCTGGTGCTAATAAGGCGGTGTAGAGACTGGTAGGGGGTGGTCTGTACTTCTGCTCTCTATATGGTAGAGGGGAGGCACAGAAGACCCCAGCCAAGATTCTCTATTACGGTAGCAATGGACGAGCAATCAAGGCCTAGCTTCTCAGGAGGTGATGCAGGCTGGTTCTTAAGTACAGTGTAGTCCCCAAGCCCCCACAAAGGAATGTCCACACACTGTATTGGTTAGAACACAGTCTTTATATAATCAATATTCAAGGTTATGTGCACTTATCATAATAACTCACTTTGTACTTAGGAAAATCAACAATGGCAAATATATACAATTCTAAAGTGGTACCACCCTTTGTATTAGATCTTATTAAAGTGCATCAACAATACTGTAACAATGTCACACAGATCAATAGAGTGAAACCAGCAATACAGAGAGCAGAGAAAATAAGATGGTTGAGCAATAGGCAGAATACTGGCCCCTACCACTAGACACAGTTCTGTGTGGAGATCCCCCCACCTGGGCAACCTGTAAAATAAAGATATAGCACAAGCCCAGTCCATATATTGTTCTGCAAGTCTTATTCCCTCCTATAATGTTTTTACCCCCCCAATGTACCTGGTGGAGTCGAGTTCTTCGAAGAGGCGTCGACAGATCCTTCTTGAGCGACCCCCTTTCAAGCGGGAGTCACGGATCGTCGAGAGGCGTCGAGAAGCGTCGAGGAACTCGGCGTTCGGCGGCGAGGAATCGACGGCCCTTCTTGAATGCCTTCCCTTTCAAGCGGGAGACACGGGGTGTCGAATGTCCGTCGAGGAACTCGGCGTTCGGCGTCGGGGAATCGACGGCCCTTCTTGAATGCCTTCCCTTTCAAGCGGGAGACACGGGGCGTCGAACGTCCGACAACAAACAGGGTAGAACGGCGTCGATGAGGCGGCAGCTTCGATCCAAGCGGTGCTCGTCGACGACGGAGCGTTGGCGTCCTGCAAGGCAGAGGCGTGCGGGGCACCTCGATGACAATTGTTCTGGACCGCAAAGATTGTGGAGACGGGGGCCCAGCAAGGGCATCGAGTCGTTTGAGTCTTTGTGGTCTTCGGGTGGCGGGAAACCCACCGGCAGGTTTCTCCTCGGCGCGTTGGTCGTCCTCGACTTTCTCCGGCAGGATAAAGCGGTCGACGGTGCGGACGAGGGAGTCCTTCGATTCAAATGTTCTTAGGCAAGGCGCGGACGGCTCCGGTCGTCGGCGGCACGGCGTCAAGTGGTTCCCACGGCTGGGCAACACAACTTCGACGGGCCTCCAGCGGTTACACAGACCTGCGAACCCTGGTCGACGGCAATGGACTTCGACGGCGGCGATGTCCGGGTGCTTCACTTCGATCTCCTCGGCGGTCCCGTCTCGGGTCGGCAGCCTTTCGAGGGTCTGACTTCCAGGGCGCTTCGGCGAAGATGTAGCGGTGCTCGATGATCCCTCGGAGCACGGGAAGAGGGCACCTTACCAGGTCCTCTCTCGGGTCAGTCCTCGACGAATTCGGCAGCTTTCAGATCAGTCGAAGCAAGTGCAACAGCAAGTCTTCTTCTTCCAGCTGGGCGTCGAGGATCAGCAGTTCCAGTTACTCTTAGAGTGGAGACTCAGCTTCTGAACGCTTCTGAACAATTACCAGTGGTGAGAGGTCCCCAGATATACTATTCTGTCTCTCATCCACACTGCTGGCACACACTCAGCAGCCAATCATACAGAAGGGCATTCATGCAGTCAGTCAGCCAATCAGGCACACAGTGCATTCAGGCCACCCTCCTCCCTTTCAGACACTCACAACAAGGAATGTGGATTGGGACAAGTACCCAGCCATTCAACACTACACACTGCATTCAGGCCAGTTTCGGGCAGGGCTGTCTCAGTCTTTGTCTCTCATGCCAGAAACCAGACAACCACAACAAGGAGTGTATATTGGTCACACACTCCATTCACCCAGGTCCCACCCACAGGAGGTACCCACAACATACAGTCACTGGGAAGGCTCCAGTCAGTCTAGCTGGGCCTTCACAACAACACCATATATGGAACTTCCACCCAACAGCCAGTCAGGGGGAAGGGACAGAGTCAGGGCTTCCCAGGACTTTGGGAAAACAAGGTACCAGGCAATAGAAAGCAGGAGGCCACAGGGACCATCTTGTTTCCTATCAGGAATCAACTGATCCCAATGGCAGGGCCTGGGTATCCCAAAATGGAGGACACCCAGAGCACCTGTCAAATTCAGCATGGAGCTGCCACCAGCCCATGCCCTGCTCAGTGGGCCACCCACAGGTGCCCAAAAACATACACTAGGGGCACAGGGTTGTACCCCTACCCATGGGTGCCATAAGGGTATCCCATGGGTCTGTTCACCAAACCAAAAGAGAGAGCTGCACTGCCAGGAGTCCCACATGGACTCCTGGGCAGGAAACACGACAGAACACACGATAAAAAGCAGTAAAGGACAAGGATTCAGAGGCCCTGTCCCTCTGATGCATTTCCAGCATCACAGGCGGTTACAGATAAACTCCAAAGACTACAAAATAATGCTCTTAGAGCAGCTCTGAACATCCCACGCAGAGAGCATATCACCAAACACCGGACCGAGGCCCACTGGCTCAAAATCAAGGACAGAATCCTCCTTAAAACCATATCCCTCACAGCCAAATGCCTCAACAATCAAGCACTCCCCTACCTAGCTGAAAGAATCAACTGGAGACCCTCTAACCGACTGACTAGATCTGCCAACACCTTCTTACTTGAAGTCCCGAGATTCAAACTTACCACGGCAGGCGGATCCAGCTTCCCAGTTAGAGCTGCACAATCTTGGAACACACTCCCACTTGACCTCAGACGCCCTCTACCTTACACTAGATTTAGATCCAATGCCATCAAATGGCTGCACAACAACGATTTGTAACACCTGTTAAGACAATACTCTTCTGCATTTACCTATTTTGATCCTACATGTACTGCCTCACCTGTATCATCTGTTGTAAGTTACCACTGTTTTTTTTTGTTTGTTTTTTTGTAATAGCCTGTGTCAGGCTTTGTAACCAAGCTTTGAGTCTACTTGTACTGTTGCGCCCAGATGCCCACGGGCTTGGAGCGCATTACCAAATAAATAAACAAACAAACAAACAAACATAGTTACAATAAGACTATCGAGCGACTAGATAACACACATCTACAATTTTGAGTAAGACAACAAAGCAAATTGAAGTATTTCTTTGTACCTCCTTATTCTATCCACTTTTAGATAAGCAGCCCATCAGCACTGCCTAAGGAACGTGGTATAGAGAGGTAGGGCCAGCTAGAAACGTCTCTGTCTCCTCTGTATCGTTCTCCTCTTTTCAACATAAATTGTTGTACACATAAGTATAAATACTTATTTGAGGAATTGTTTCTGTGCATATTTTGACAGGTGGTAACCAGCTTACTTTGTCCTTCTGCTTGGGGGAGACCAATTCAGCACAACAAATCACTGAGGAGCATCATATATTCCCCTCATTTTTAAATACAAGGGTGGTATGCCCTTACCTTTTGTGTTAATATACCTTGCTTGGGCATAACTCAGTTCTAACGACTGACAAGCATTTAAAACAATAACCCTCATATTGTGTGTACCCAAAGGGGGAGTCTCTCCTGGTGAGCTCTCACTTGCTTCAACTCCTAGGGAGGGTTTTGCGGAGCGGGCTCACAATGAGGTGAACTGCAATGTGGTGGGCATGAGTCCATCATGATCCATTGGAAAGGTTTGGGAGTCAATAATTGCCACCAGGGCCATTGAACTCCTTTTGGGGTGATTTTCACTTTATATAGAAGGTTTCTTTTCACACTGACAAGCACCCAATTATGTTTCATGGGTCTAAAACTGCCTCAGACACTTTTTGTTTCCATATTGTCTATGTCCTCTATCCCTGGAGGAGAAGATCTTTTCATGTAATAATTTAGCTATCCGGTCTCCAGGTTGAACTTCAAAGGGTTGGTCTCCATAATTATATAGTGCAGTTCCTGGTTTCCCTCTATTATCCCAATCAAGTTATCTGACTCATACATTAGTAAAGTCAGAAGGCAAGCCTGGATCAGTTCATCCACAGCATCCCTCTAGAAGTGTAAATTGGATGTCCCTCTGAACTAAACAATGTGAATGAGATGGTCTGGTATAATAATTAGCTCTGCATAAGTCCAGTTCAGCCTCTTTCTGTGAGACAAGCACTGGATTATAGGCTTGGGAAGTTAAAATGGTAACAGACGAGTGCCTGCCCATGTGTCTATGGTAGCATCTAATTGTAAGGAGAGTTTGCGTGTGTTGGCTTTTTGAGTCAAGTTGAAAATTATCCCACTGGTAACACAATATGTAACTGCATATGACACACTTGAGGTAATAACTAAAGGACAGAGCAGTAAATGTGTCAAAGTGAATGTGTGGCGAAGTGAATGTGGGCAAAGTAAAGACATTTGCTAGGTATAATATGTTAACTGGGGGTTTTACTCAAGTAACAATGGTTACGGAAATGGGGCACCATTGTGATTTGTGGGGGAATAATGGAAGGAATAGAATTGCGAAATCCTCAAAGGGAGGAGCCTCATTAAATAATAACCTGCAAAAATCTATTAATACTCTAACAGAGTCAAAATTGAGAATAGCATGTGACCCATCCAACTTTCTGGAATGTTTGTGGGCCTTAGATCCTGCTGGAACTCACAGAACAAATAAGAGGTTAACCCATAAACATTCTTTTCATGATGAAGCATGGTTTCGGAAAAGAGATCTGAGGAATTCCATCCGGGCTTTAAACTATGGGACCGAAACAAAGCAAGTTTACCAACTAGAACTTAAGAAATGACATAACAGTTATAAAAACCTGTCAGTCCCATAGGTATTTACGTCTTCAAAAGGATGGGGAATTGATATTAGGAGCACTGGGAAACAACAGCTCCCAAAACCTCTGGTCCCCAGTTAATCGGCCACAGGATTCCCCAAGTTTTCTTTCCAAAGTAATGTGGTGGCGGAGACAACTTTTGCGTAATCATCTCAGTAATTTGCACAGTAAACCCTCTGCATTGAAATTCAAGTTGAACTTGAACATAGTCTGGAGGATATATTTAACTACGGAAAGTATATCAGAGTTAATTCTAAGACCTTCATCTTCCAGGGCAGCGTGCCGAACGGGCTTACTAACCAAATACTTACGTCAGATGTCGAACTGTGGTCTAAAACCTGGCTGGTCCCATTCAATGAGTTATTGAAGAGTAAGCGCATTGCAGAATCATGGAAATCCCTATCTACAAGAAGGGCGACCGGGCGGATCCAGTGAATTACCGCCCGATCACCCTTCTGGATACGAATAGTAAAATCTGTGCCGGGGCTGTGTTGGGGGAGTTGGAATCCTGGGCATTAGGCAAAAACATATTGTTGAAACATCAAATAGGTTTTTGAAGGGGCCTTTCAACCTCATTAAATGGATTAGTAATGAGCATTGTTTGTGAGAAGTCTTGGTCTAAGGGTGGTCCCATATTGTACAGTGCTTGGATAGATCTTTCAAAGGCATTTGATACAATGAATAGGGAATGCCTGTGGTCAAAGTTGGGAATATGGGGTTTGCCAAAGTCTCTGCTAGCGATAATCGTGAGTCTTCACGAAGATTCTCAATTGCAAGTAAGGTTGAATGTGCAGGGGTATCTGTCCGCCCCAGTCTTAACAGAGAGAGGGTGAGGCAGGGGTGCATAATTGCCCCATGCCTCTTTAACCTTTATCTTGCTGACTTGGTAGAAACATTAGAACATCATGCTTTAGGCAGCCCCAAGATTGGCTCTCAGCCTATTAATTGGATTGCCTATGCAGATGATTTTGTCCTCTTACACTACACTCCTCTAGACATCCAACATCTTCTGAGAGCCCTCGGGGACTATGCAATAGTAAATAAATCCAGCAAAAGTCTAATATTGTACGTTTTAAGAAACCACGTAAGTGCATTCCAAACTTTAAGTGGATATTTACAGTTCAAGTGGTCCCCGTAGTAAAAGAAGTTAAATACTTAGGCTTTAAATTGAGTTCTCACCCTACAATTGCCCAGCTTGAGTTGGAAGTAGACGATTAACTCATACTGCTGGCCTGCCAAATGAAAGAGCTCTTTTACACTTATTGTAAATGTTCAATAGTTCTCTTATTAAAGTTCTACACAAGTAAAGTAATACCTTTACTGCTATGTGGAATAGATATAAAACCTTTATCTCAAGCAATGAACTGGACCCGAATAGAGAGGAAACTATGGAGAATGGTCCTAAGTCTACCTCAGAATCTTCCTATGGCCAGTCTGAGGTACGAGTTGGGTCTACAATCCATGCAGGCATACATCGATTGGAAGGTTGTTTTGCTATCTAGGCTGATATTAGTTCCTCAAAAGAACTCCTTGTATGAGAATAATGGGTTTCAGCTAAATCAGGGGTCCAGCTCAGTCCTATTACAGCTGAAGAGCTATGTGACTAAAATCTTGTAGGAGTGTGACCGGGCAGAGAAGGATTTGCTTACGAATCATGTGGGCGTAAAGGAAGCTTTGGCCAGAATGAACTGGATTCATACTATGGCGGAGATGCAGAGATTGGTATTAGCAACATCTCTATCCTCCTAGGGCAAACCTAGATGGTTTTTACCAATGTATTTTAGGCGATTTCCAAATTTAAGATGGAGGTTGGAATTTTTAAGGTTTTGCCTAAATTTGCTATCCAGGGGAGACAACCAGTCAATTTGGGACAAGCATTCGCAAGGGGATAACTCTTGTTCTCTTTGTGATGACACAGGGAAGCAGTCTTTAAAACAGATAATGATTGACTGTAGAGGGACCTGGGAGACGAGAGTTAAGCTTCTCAGCCGTTTTGTAGACAAAGTAGATTGGTTGTCGTCAGAAAATTTCTGGGAGAGATTGATAGTAGGTCACGAAGTTTATCCCTCTATTGAAGTTCTGAAAGTGTTGCAAGATTTATTTTAAAAAAATCGAATTATTTAATTTTATGGTGATTGAAATGTTAACATAATGTGTATTGTGAAATGTATGTGAAAAGTCGAACTTTCGGGTTTAACACAATAATAAAATGAAAGAAAAAAAGTTAAGACATATATCCGTATTCATCAAGTAATCATCATTCTACACACCCAACAGGAACGGCTGTGGTGGTATAAGAGCTAGGTTCTAATCTTTATGTTCGGATTAACTGCTCTCCTTAGGACTCACTTTCCCAAAACACATCACTTTAATAAATCAAGTGTTTCAATTACTGGTGTGGGTGAGGAGGCACTATACCAACACACAACAGTCAATTATCATGAAAGTCTGCTTATTGTGCAAGGTTTAGGACTCACTTTTCCAAGTAACAGTTACTGGCTATTAATGTCTCTCAGTTTGCTAACAAGAAGCGTTTCTTTAAACTGCCTGTATCTCGGTTCGTAGGTGAACCTATGCCTGTTTTACAAACACGCAGTGTGTGATTTATGATTTGAAAGGGGATTTATGTGTGGGTTCCCCAACATGCAACATTTCTTCAGAATGGTTATGTGTGTCTCAGTTTGCTACAAGACATATAACTGTGTTCCAGCGTGCATTGTTTCTTTGGACTTTCTGAATCTCAATTTACTGAGGGTTTTTGCCTGAGTTACCTAACATGCGTGTTTCTTTCAGTTCCATTTAAGTTACTTTGAAATAAATGACTTAGTTTCTCAACAACAGTGTTTCTTGTGTATTGTAGTTCAAAGTGGTACCTACCTACGTGTATCAGGTGCGGCTCCTCCAACTGTAACGGTCACCTTTACTTCTTGATTCTCCATCTTTCCCTCTTGGTGTTGCTTGCTTCCTTTTCTACAAGAGGCAGTAGCACGTCCGCAAACTCGTCTCTCTGGTTTTCTTGGGATGCTAATTGGCTATTGTGTCTCGTTCTGCATCCTCTTAGGGATTTGTGTGTCTGAAGGAGGATGCCGGGTTTCTATTGTTGGGCACTTGTGGAAGGTTGCTCTTCCTCCATGCTGCTTGTGGATGTTGTGAGCCTTTGCTGATTCTTATTGTCTTTGGTGATGGTATGATTCTCTTCTACGCAATGCAAATTCCTTCAGTTCCCAACATGCCCCAACGTTCGGCCCTCTGTCCCGGTTTCTCAGACTCCCGCACATACTCTTTGTAGTAGTATTGGGTTACCCAAGTTATTTAGTTACCCATTGACCACCATGTGGAGCATAGGACTCCCTTTGCCCCACAAGGAGAGAGTCCTTCAGGCCTGGCAATGTTTTATAGCAGTTGTGGATTGGCTTCAAATCAGTATTGTAATCTTCAATAATACTGGCTGGATAGGAGTTTTTCTAGTTCCTCTCTAACTTCCATGAGAGGGGGTGAAGATTTTGTGTGGGTGTGGCATGGTAATCCTAGTATAGGGACTGAGCTTGAACAGACATGATTATCAGTCTTTTCCTTGTTGGATCAGAGTGTTTTAAGTCTTCCCTGGGAGCACTCCCTTCGGTGTGCTATCTGCCTTGTTGAGTTCTTCCAGATAAGGTAATAATAATAATGTCATTTTTTGATAGTGCTTTGTGATGGATTCCTCCTGCTTTTAGGCATTGAGTCTTCAGTGAAAGGTGCTATTATCCAATTTAATCAGATTTAATTTATTTACCTCAAAAGAATGAAGAGACGATTTTGCACGGCCGGGTTCTGAACTCATCTCCTGGAGGTTGAACATGTAGCAGGGCTAAACCCCTTTTGAGCCGCCCTTTGAAGTCAAACATAATCAATCATTCAGACCAGGCATGTATTGAATAATAATAAGCCATGGATTTCATTCTGCAAGAGTTATCCGATAGGTGATTTCAGTGCTGCCTGGTCTCTATCAGGCTCTAGTTAAAACAATTATTTTAATTTCATGTTAAATATATTATTTTTGGGCATTTAATTACTTTCAAACGACGCACATAATTCTTTGTACTTTAATTCCTTTCAGTGACCCATATGTCCATACTGGGCGAAGTCCTTTCGGGTGAAGGCCTCCCCTTTATTAGCCATCCATACCGGGAATCTTTTTTCCCCCCATACCGCGAAACGGAATATTGCCCAAACCACTCTGCAGCCGATCATGAATCCTACTATCCTTATAGGTATAAGTGCCTGTTCTACCTCCCCACCTCAGCTGTCAAATTGTATTGTAATGGTTATAGCTGCCTTTAGTCATTAAAGCCTTTTTCCCTCCGCTAGGATCACACTATAACTCTGCCATACATTATGGGTGGCCCGTGACCCACAATGCCCCATTTGTGACCTGAGATACTACTCAAGGAACAACGTGCTATTACATGGGTGACGGTCATCGGAAATGAGACAAAACAGGTATTTTCTTACAGGGTTGTTTTTTACGGATAGGCCAAATAATAAATGTGAAGGCTTAAACACAACTTAAAGTCCCACCATTCAGTGCTCCTTAGCTCCACCCACTCTCAGGGCTTACCGGGTTCGTGCCCTGCAATTGGTGCCCTCGTATGATGCCATCAGGATGTGTCAAGCAAGTTATATCTCTGTCCTATAACCCAAGTCTTAGTTCCTCTTTGCAGCCTTATGCTGTTGCCTGACCGTGCTTTTCTGTATTTTTCGTCTCTGGCTCTAGGGGGTTTGTGGCACCCTTCTTCGCTGCAGCTGTCAGTCTCTCCCTTCTCAAAGATCCTGGTAAGTGATAAAGATGCCACCTGTAGTACCTGGGGCAGCTGGGGAGGTCTTGAGTTGAGGGAAAGATTGAGGCAAGGAGCTTGGACTGCTCCCATTTTCACTAAGGGATCATGCAGGGAGTTGTCACTTTCCTCTCTTGGAGTCCTGATCCTTATCACTTTCCTTCTGGCTGCCTCTCTACTCCTCTTCTCTAGTCCTGTTCCTCGTCAACGATATGCTACATGCTCTTTCCTACACTGAGCATGAGTCAAAAACCTTCAGGTAGTGGTCTTCTCCCTACCTCCTACCTCGGAGCAGATGTACACTCTGCAACCTTCCTCTTCTCTCTATCTACCTAATATTCTCCTTCTGCTTCCTTCTGCTCTCCTGTTACTTCCTACTGGCCTTTTCTGACTTCACCCTCCTCCTCAACTTCTATCACTTCCTTCTGCTTCTCTCCTGCCACCTCTTTGTGAATATCACCTTACTCCAGATGTTTCACACCTTGCACCTCATTTTGAATTTCACAAACCTCCCCAGTCCTATAACATCTTTATGAATATCACCAAATCTCCCCCTGATATCTCACTCCTACAAACTCCTTTTGACCTTCATAAAACTTCCACTGAGGTCTCAGTTTTACCACCTCCTTTTGTTTTTCACTCTTCTCCCTCACTTTCTCCAGCTTTCTCCTGATTTATTCACACTCCTTCTCGCTTTCTCCATCCACCTCTTTCTGTGTTTCACCCTCCTCTTCCTACCTCCCACATCAAGGGCTCAAAGAGGGCCCTTGATGTTCCCCTTCGCTTCTCCCACTTCCTCGTTTGCTCATCTGACTGTAGGAATGAAGCCAGCAAGCCCTTTAAAAGTGGTTCAGAAGCCTATACGTATGAAAGAATTGTTGGGTCACTTTCAAATTTTAAATTTTTGTATCACCCGTGAGTGAAAACGCTGTCAGAAGGCAATGGTTTCATAACAGTGGAGTATGTGCATTGCAGAGAAAACTACTCTGGGCTCTTGATATCGGTATTGATTTATCGCCAGGTTCTCAGGAACAGCAAGAATGTAAGCTGAATGATAATGAGCTGAAATAAGATAATAAAGTAACTTTTCCTTACACTTCTTGATGGATTCCTCACACTTTTAAGTGCTAGCCTGAAATCAAAAGGTATTGGTACACAACCTAATCAGGCTGGACACACACAGATCGCTGAAGCATGGGGTGAGATATTGTACCGATGTATAGTTGTATGACTGGCACGGCTCTGTGAATTATGTACTACATATTGAACAGTCTGTGAGAAGCCTGAGGGCGTTCTCACAAATAATCCCTGAGGATCCTTTGTTCAGATGGCCAGGGGAGGGCCATTGCTCTTGGATCCCAACCCTGGGGTGGACACGCAAGGGAGGATCACCTGGAAGGGGTTGCTTGAGGACTGAGGGGAGATTTCTCCATACCATGCCCCAATCCATCCTACACTCCCTGTACTTTCATGGGATATTGTCATCCCACACTAACCTTTTCTCTCTTCCCTCAAAACCTAGAGTGTTTTCTGTAACCCAACTTACTCCTTCCTGGTTATTTTCCTCTAATAAGACTCGAAGACTAGGGAAACTGGAACAAACACCTATTCATTACAACTACCCCAATACTCCCAATCAGAAGAAATTAGAAAAACTACTCATTCAATATCATACACATCATTATAATCCTAAAGTGCGGAAGGGAAGATTTGAGGCGTCACACATTTATTATCAGAAACACAACTCTCCCTCCCCATTTCCAACAAGTACTGGGACGAGGAACAGGTGACCGAGAATAATGAAGATTACCCATAACAACAACATAGGGATACAAAGGGAGGACTACCATCTAACACCTTTGAGTTTTCCCATTAAGAGAGTCAGCCAAGGTCAGGCACTTTTCTCCAACTGTGCACACCTGACTCCAATCGACTCTCACCTGCAATATATAAAGGGTGATTCTGCTAGGGTAATTGAGCGAGCGGGGGTTGCTCGATGGAACCAGAATGCCAAGGAGCAGAAGGCTGCAAGGAGAGGAGCCCAGAAGGACCAGTGAAGTGTGGGACGCAGAGACGCTGGTCCGGTGTGTGTGAAGGGCTGCAGCGTGGCAAGGACAGAAGGCAGGAGCCAGTGCGGGACAGAAGGCAGTCTATCAGCCTTGTTTAGGCCAGTGCTTGTTCCCCTGGGACGTGTGTGGGTGCCAGGAGTGTCTGACGGGCAGGTGGTGCGAACCTGACCTTGACCCAAAATCCATTTGAACTGATTCCACCTTCTCGCTGACGCTGCGCTAATGGTGATGAGTTTCTTGAAGCAAGAAGAAACTCAGTAGCGTGTGGGTGGCTAGAGCATGAGCAGGAGCGCTGTGCACGGAAGAGCCAGATGAGCGAAAGCGGGAAGAAAACAAAACAAAGCAAAAAAAGGTAAAGGCAAAGTGAAGCAGTCGAAAGCTGAAAAGCAGCAAGAGAAAGAAAGTGGATTGTCAGAAAAAGTGAACTAGAGGCACAGAAGTAAAGAAAGACAGAGCAATTACGCTGGGGGCCAGAAAGCAGCTAAGAGGGGGTGCGAGAGCCCCGAAAATAAGGAGAGGGGCACAAGCGACATGAAACAGAGATGGACAGCAAAGAGAAAAAGAGGGTGAAAGTAACCCAAACATGACAAGAGGGTGCAAGCGACCCACAGGAAACAGGAAAACACAGAGGGGGCAAGAGAACACGGTGAGAAACAAGAAGGTTTAGGAGAGCACAAAAGGTGGAAAGAAGGTGCAAGTGTGCGCGGCAGAAAAAGAAGGTGTGCAGAGCGCACAAAAAACTCAAGAAAGGACAGCGTGAGAGAGGCAAAGAAGAGGAAAAGGTGCCAGAGAATAGGGAGAGGGGTTAGAGGTCAGAGTGGTCGCACCTGGGAGGAGTAAAGAACCTGGCGTTCTCAAAAGTCTCTGATACTACCCCCATGAAAGAACTGTACAGTGAAAGGTACATCCTGATAAGAGTAATCTTTTGTTTGTTTGTTTGAGTCCGAGGGGCCTATGCTTGGCGAAGGGAACCCTAAGAGGCCCACAAAGACACTGTTGAACGTAGGGAAGAAAGGGCCTAGGCTTGGGGAAGGGAACCCTGGGAGGCCTGAATGGAACAGTGAATCCTCAGTTGAGTTGTAAAGTAAGAAACTGTGAATCTTTTCATCCAGAGGGATCTAAGCTTGGGGAAGGGAACCCTAAGAGGCCCACTAAAGACATTGTTGAACTTTGTAACGTGAGGTCTAGACTTGAGGAAGGGAGACCTGAGAGGCCTAACAGGAACTGTGTCTTTTGTTTGTTTGGAACTGGAAGTATCAAAGTTTGGGAATGGAACCCCAAGAGACCCACAGACCTTGTGAACTTTATTGATCTGCTGCAAGAGCCCTACGTGGAAGGTTCCAAGGGAAACCCTTTTGAGTTGAGCTATTTTGAAATGGCAGCACTACACCTATTGGTAAGACTACCAGAAACCAACTATGGTTTACATTTTCTTTTGAATCACCATTTTTCCTTTAAGAAGACCCCCTACCAAATTTGGTTTAAGAGTGAGAGCAGGCATAGGCTTGGACACAGACAAACTTTGGTTCTGGACATACGGACATCGACAGCCCTTCAAAACATTAGTCGAGGGAACAACCCCCTTAGAGTTATGGCCAGATGGGCATTACACCAACCTCACAAAGTTTGATAATAAAGGTTTTCAAACTGTTACTTTTCGGTCCGTGTCTCTCTTGATGCCATGCCTGTCCAACAGGTCTCTGTGATTATAGTGAGAGAAATTTGAGGTCGATCAGAGTAAAGTTGATGTGATTATATAATGTAACATGAGCTACTACTTGCCCTCCAACTCACTGACTAAAAAGAATGATATGATATGATCATATGATAGGTTATTTATAATGCGCTTAATACCCAGAGGTTTCTAAGCGTGGACCCGGGGATCGAACTTGTGTTGCTCTGTGTCGTCTTGCTTCTAAGGCGAGCATATTGCCCCTCAGCTTTCCACCCGGGACTATGCAGTAAATGCAGAGAATGCCTTACTTGTTTACAGATGGACTTTACTGGGCAAAGGTCCCCAAAAAATCTATGTGATTGAATATATGGGCCTCAAACACTTATGATGTAATCATATTTTCTTTGCGGACTGCCTTCTGGAGGCTCAGGGTGCAGTCAGGTAGATCTTTGTGGAGGGTATTTCCCACAGCTGAGGTGGGATTACACGAAGACTGCCAGACCACACTTACAAAGGCAGTGTTTGGTATGTTAAGTTCTATCAAGCGTAGGGGGTGAACTTAATACCAAGGTCTCTATTTTGCAGTTTATGAAGATGATGGAGTCCATACATTTGTTCATGGTTGGAAGACACTTAACTTTAGACACGGAACCTGCCTCTTACCCGTATCCAGCAATCCCGCTTACCTGAGATCAGCGTCACCTTGGTGGACCTTGGTGGGCAGTGGTCGTGGGTTGAAAGGCAAAGGTTTGGATCCTCCAATCGTCTAGGAAAGAAAGAGTGGGTTAAAATAACATTTTAACACACACAGCGAAAGTCAGACAATGAAATGCGGGTGTAAGGTATCTTTAGTTGATCTTTTAATTAGTCATTTACTGTCTCCCAGTACACCAGCTGTTTTCAAAGTTATCATATAAAACGAGGGATTTACGAGACACTATATACACTAATTCTACACCTAAAGCAACTGCATACCTAAGAGAAAGGAAGCATTCAAAAGCACTACAAAAATAGTCCATTCTTTTTAGTGATGTCCAGCCAGAATTGGAATTTAGGACTAGCCCCGTCCAGCAGGCTCATCCATGAGCACTTACCAGATGTGCAGTGGGCCCTCTCCAACTGATGCTCCTGATAGACCGGATGAAGAGGTGACAGACATGGGAGTCGGGCAGGCCCAGGGTTCCTGTGCATGTTAGCACTACATACAGTGAATCCACAAGTGCACCTGATAGGGATTAGCAAAGGGAGCCACTTTGTAAAACTTGGACAGTGTCATCGCTCTGGATCCCTGCAAACAGCGCTTGCAGTCATGATAAATGCTGGAACAGTCCAGCGCAACAGGCCTCTCTCTCTCTGGGATGTCATTTGGGGGTTGCCAGGGGTAGGAGCTGCTACAATTGGCTCCCCCTCTGCTACCCCTAGACCTGTCCCTGTGACCCCTGAGCCACTGGACAAACAGGCAGTGCCAAGAGCAGATATCTATGTTGCACCTGAAAAGGGCAGTTGTAAATGCAGCTAAATGTGACACAGCTTTTCTCACCTGGAATCTAGATCTCGTTAGCTTGGGAAATAACAGGGGTGCAGGAAAAGTAATGAAGCCGCCATCACTAACAGGTTGGCAGTCCATTAGTGAAGAATGCCAGAATGGTTGGGTTCAGAATATGGGCTGTCTGTGCAGCTCATACCCAGTACTGTAGCAGCAGGAATGGTATGGGGGCTGGGACTAGCTGGGAATGGGTCAGAGCAGCCTGCAGTACTCAGTGACAGCACAGCATGAACGCACATCTCATCAGTGTTTCTCATTGTCTGCCTTGCACATCCAGGAAGCCACTGGGCCTGTGGTGAGAGGGATGTGCCTCAGTGACTTCAGTGACCAATCCAGCCTGGGCACTATGTGACCTGGCCCAGATCTGCCAGACCTGCATCACGGGCACACTGTAGATAGACGCATGGTGAGATAATTCATTTACATGAATTTGCCCTGCGCCTATGAAGTAAACCATCTGGTGCTTCCTCAAGGAAAAAGAATACATATATATGGAAGGATAGCTCAGGGGCAACACACCTGCTTTAGGAGCAAGAGGATGCGGTGCAACATGGGTTCAGTTCCTGTTTCAGTGCTTAGAAGCTGGGGCAGGCTGGCATTAACCAAGATAAAAAAGGACCAAAGAAAATAATGAAATGGGCCTTTTCTAGGGGTGATGTAATGGAGCTGCTGCTGTTTACATTTTAAAATTAAAAGAAAACTGCAATTACTGTGACCTGCAACACATCCTTCTCCCCTACCTCCCATCTAACAAAGAAAACGGTGGGTTACTTACCAAATAGGCAAAACAGAAAGGTGATGGCTGGAAGGTTTCAGATCATTCATAACAACTGGCACAGCGCTGGGTAACCCTCCAGACCATCATTTTTCAGCCTGCCAAGCCACTACAGAAGGGGAAAGACCATATGCAAATCAGGCTTGGTCCCACCCAAAAAGGGGCAGTCCCACCAAAAAAAGTAGCAGTCCAGCCCAAACTGTTAGGTCACATCCCTTCTGCACGATCCCACAAGCAGCCCCAGACATGTTCCAGCCTCAGTGGGCATCATGAGTGAGGAGTAGCCTAAATCTGTAGGCCCAACAGGCTTTTGAAGGGGTGATGTTGTGGAGCTGCTGTTACATTGTAAAATAAAATACCCTGCAATTACTGTGACCTGCAACACATCCTCCAACACACCCCCTCTGTCTCCCACGTAACAAAAAGAAATGTGGGTTACTTACCAAATAAGCAAAACACAAAGGTGATGGCTGGAATGTTTTTAATCATTCATAACCACTGGCACAGCTCTGGGCAACCCTCCAGGGTATTGTTTTTCCGTCTGCCAAGCCACTACAGGAGGGGAAAACCAAATGCAAATCAGGCTTGGTCCCACTCCAAAAGGGGCAGTCCAGCCTGAACTGCTAGGTCACATCCCTGCTGCACGAGACCACAAGCATCCCCAGACATGTTTCAGCATCATTGGGCTTCATCAGTGCAGAGTAGCCTAGCTCTGTAGGCCCAGCAGGCTTTTCTAGGGATGGTGCCGTAGAGCTGCTGCCGCTATTTACAATTTAAAATAAAAAACACTTGCAATTACTGTGACCTGCAACACATCCTTCCCCTCTGTCTCCCTTCTAACAAATAAAACTCTGGGTTACTTACCAAATAAGCAAAACAGAAAGGTGATGGCTGAAAGGTTTCACATCATTCATAACCACTGGCACAGCTCTGGGTAACCCTCCAAACCATTGTTTTTCTGGTTGGATTTGGGTTGGTCTATTGCTTTTTCAATCTGTGGCCAGACACTTGGCAGGCACTGAATGTCTGGGGTTTAGACCTCTTTGAGAGTATGTGTCTGATTACAGTTTAGCCCGAGTGTTGTCCAATAGTCCAGTATGTTCTGCTCGACGTCTACTTAGATTCACAGTAATTTGCTCATATGGCCTGTACATACTGATATTAACGCTACATATGGTGGGCCATTCTTGTATGAAATGTTATATCATATTACAGTGATATCGTAACCATATTTTTCTTAGGGTACTGAGGAACAATGCTATATGATGCCACTTCCTGTTTAGTCATGGGTCAAAAGGTTGTGTGCCATCACTTCCCATGCATGATGTGACTTGGGGGTGGGGTCAAATGACATCACTTCATGTGATGTCATCAGAGGCCAGAGGTCGTGTGATGTCACTTCTGAACCCCTGTCATTTTGGTGAAATGACATCCCTGCCTTTCTACACAAGCAAAATAACACGGATTTCCGGCACCGTGCGGTCAATTCCATGGGAAACTGCAGTCTGAGTTTCCTCACAGAGTTAATGCCTTATTCTGATTTTTTCCATCTGCCCCATCAGATTGAATCTTCTGTAGGATTCAGTTTCGGTTAGGTAGATCACATTATCCCCGAAAATGAGGGTGGTGCATTTTGACACTTGAGTGATTGCTTACACGTGCAGTAGAGCTACCCCTTGGTCAGCTCTGGCGCTTCTCAGAACCTTAGGGCTGGCTTTAGGAAGAAGCATTTTTATGGATTTTCAGATGTACACACACTGTTTTGCCACAGTAGTGAGTTTGCCCTGGTATGAACAGAAGACCCCCTGCAGCCCTAGATAGCTGCAGCAGCAGGATCCTAGTGTATGCAAATATAAGCAAAGCATGGTCCTCTGGCGTTACTGTTGCCATCTCACACATGCCACAGCGTCAAACCAATTCTATGCTGGTGCAGATCCCGCTACTGGAATTTAAAAAGGGGTGCCTATCCTCAGAGGCGTTGCTAGGGGAGCGGAAGGGGGGGCTATAGCCCCGGGTCTTTTAGTTGTAGTCCTGGATAGAAGCTCAGGGACTACAACCAAAAGGCTATAACTATTCCCGCCAGTCCCGATATTAGCTTAGTCCCTGATCTTTTCCAGACCTAGCAACACCCCTGCCTATCCTTGTGACACCTAAAATACAATGCTTTAAAACTGGGGGGGAGGGGTGGGTGTTGAGCATTTTTTGTGTTCGCAAGTGTATTAATCTTCCACCCTGGTTTTGTGGAGACCCACACATTGAAGTCAGCAGGTGGGGCTGGAGAGCTTAGTAATGGCATGAGAGCCGTGTGTTGGGCGAGACTGCTGCGTGCGCTGAGAGAGGGCACTGGCGAAGTTGACTGATGCATTGTAGATTGGCATCATGCCCGCCAGCCTTCCTCTCTGTCTGTAGAGAGATCAGGTTCAAGGCGCCATTGATAACGTTTTGCTTAAATACGCCGACCAACCTGCTCCGCCAGACTGCTCATTTCCCCGCTGCCTGCTTCCACACTCGAGATGCAGTGTGTTCCCGGGATCTTTTGCATTTATATGTGTGTGCTGAAAGTGAAATACAGCTTGCCAAGAAGGACATGATACGGGTGTCCCAGTAGTCCAGCTGCCGAGTGCTTTATAGTGTCATGATTGAATAGTTAATGCATCCGGCCAGCTGGTGGCAGTAAAGGAGCTGGAAACGGTAAATGGGAACAGCACACATGAAGCCGGACATTCCGGCGCAGCCGTTTTGGTGCCGGCCGTTTCGGCGCAGGTGCCAATTAGGTGCCCTTTATTGACCGCAGTCAGGAGGGCACAGGGACACATAGCACACCGGGAAATTCTGTCTGGCAAAAAGTATTATCCGGGCGCAGGGACCCACTTTCGCCGGGATGCTAGTGTTTGCTTAAATATGTTGTTAACCTAAGCACCAATAAATGCAGAGCTTTGGAGGACAGTATATTTAAGTCAAACACTATGTGCCCAGTACACAGAGCGGTGGTTCCATGTAGTGTTTGGCTTAAATTCACTGTCTCCCGAAGCACCGCATTTATAAGTGCTTAGGCTGACAATTTATTTAAGCAAATGGTAACATCTTGAAATGAATATGTCCATGCGCCAGGATATTACTGTTTGCATTAATATACCAGCTCTGGCGTTCTCCACTGTTGGAGATTCTCATGGGCTGGACTTTTCCAGTCTTGGCTCTGCCAGGATTGCCAAACATTCTGCGGCCTTGGCCGCATTTCAAACCTCCACGCCCGGCCTGTGCTCGCTTCTCTCTGCCACACCTCACAGGATGAGGTCTCTCCTTTTCCGCAGCTACGCTGGCTTCTCCCCTCTCTAAGCTCAACCCATATTGGGCCCTTATCCTCCATGCAACCTTGGGGCTGAATTGTCTCCCATTCTCTGTTCTGCCATTTGTGTAGGAAGTTGTAAGTTATTATACAAGTTAACTCCCATATAACCAACAAAACGATTTGCCTGTCTCTAGGGGGGGCACACCCAGTGATATCCCACTAGCCATGTCCCCTAAGGGGTGTTAGGCTTAGCAGACTCACCTCCCTACTCGCAAAGGGGCTTACTCCCCATTAAGGGGAAGGGATGAATTTCACACCGTCCAGTGTTTTTTGCTCTCTGTTAGATTCTATGCCGGTGCAAATGGTTTGAACGTTTTTTTCTAAATAAGTTACTTTCACACATAAATCCTGAGAAGATGTCATTGTGGAGAGCAAAGATTTGGGATCACAACTTGTGCAGAACCGTGAAGGTTCCTTTGGGAGAGTTTGCTGTTGACAGCATAAGATCAGTGAAGAAGCTATTTTAGTTTTATAGATTTCAGTTTTGTGAATACATAACTCGCATATAACTGTTCACAGTAGGATTTTCTCCATCTACGCTCTTTAATTGGGCAGGATTTTCTCAGAGTAACGAATTCTTATGAAACCCGATTGTAAAAAGTTTGATATAATGGAAATTGGATGCTGTGACTACGGCGGTGCTGCTTTTACGCGCTTTTATGGATTGAGGATATCTCCTGACCCAGAACATACCTATAGTGGTCTGCATAGTCAAGCTGGCAGGGGGCTTCATATGCGTTAACATTAAAAGGTTCACATATTCCACATGTTTCGGGAACCCAATTGATTGTAAATGCCATTTTCAAGGTTTAGCTATGAATCTTGTATTTTGCTTCCTTTCTCGGCTTAAACCTTCAGAGTTTTACTATTTGCCGGCTTTAATGAAAAGTCTGAATTCCGTTGCAATTGGATGTGTCATTGGCATCTGCAGTACACTAAGCACTAACTGTACAGGTGTATCCTTCCTTCCAATTCCCGTTGGTATGATTTTGGTCACTTGTAACACAGTAATGTGCATGTTAGGCCATATTCTTGAAATGAGGCAGCTGCCACTGCGTCTCCTGTTAAATTGCGTTTCAGATTGTTAAGGTTCTTACCCCATAACAATGTCATTTAGAGCCCTCACAAAGAACGCACAGCCCTTCAAAAGCCAAGATTGTGCTAATCATCGACGCCCCTGAAAATACTCTACCTGTTTTCGCAACCTCCTTTCAAACCGGATCCCTAAATAAGTATGTTTTTCCTGGCTGTTGTACCAGGTTCCTAGCTTAGCTCTTTCGGCTCCCAAAATTACAATAGCCTCTTAGGTGCACCGATATCAGGCTCAGAAAAGGAGGCGCTATAGAATGATCTCCTTCTAGAGGGCCATATTTGGTCACTGGCGGGAAAGGTTGCTGTTTCCAGGGAGGGGCAACAGGACTATTTTCCCAACCACATATCATATCTTCAGGCCCAGTAGACCATGTGAATTCCAATATGTCACTGACTTATTAAAGTGTCACTTTAGCAGTCCCTGTGATAAGCATCATAGCAGCCACTTATACCCCTGAAAAAAGCTTCATACTCCCAACAAAAAGTAGGAAACACCAAACACATGGAGTAGGAGTATGTCCTCTTTTTCCGCTCACACTGAAAAGCTGGCTAATATTATTAAGGCCTGATCCGAGGAGCAACAGTAAGGTAAAAATGGATACTGTATCTTGCATGAATTACTCGAAGCAGGCCATTCGGCCGCAACACTTTCAGCGCAAATCCCATTTAGGCGCGTCCTGTTGGCTGCGGCCAGTAGGGTGCAGAAGCCTATCTGCGCCTGGATATATTTTTCTCTAAAATATAGTGTCACCCAAAGCACTAATACGGGTAGTGCTTCAGGTGACAGTTTATTTAAGGAAAACATGTCACGCCAAGTACTACGAGACAGGCTCGGACTGGCCTATCGGGAAATTGGCCCTGGCCGAACCAAAAACACAATATGCTGGTGTGGGCCAGTGCCTTTGGTCAAAGTGGGCCACTTGCCCTGGGCCAGTTTGATAAGTGAATTCATTCTGTAACTAGTAGTTTTGTTCAGTGTTGCTGATTAAATATTCTTTAAAAGGCAGAATTTGGATCACACTTTACTATTCAAACAGCGTCACAAAAGGAATGAACAGCCATTTGCAACTGTGGGCCACTTTTTCATTGGTGCCCAAGCAGACGCGTAGTCAGGATTGTCTAACAAGTGGGGCCTGAAGCTAATGTAGTTGGGCCCACCACAGTGACATTAATATCTGCAAATGGCAGCACAGTGCTGCTGAGTGGGCCTTTACAGATTTTGGGTGGGCTTTTCCCGCTCAGGCTCTACCCTGTCTATGCCTCTGTGCCAGAGACAACCTATTGTACACTTCATGTACAAATAGGTTGCAGTGTCTGCATGCAGGACAAAGCAACCCAGTTGTACATGTACACGCAAGAGTGAGAGTAGGAGAGGCAGAACATCAGAAGAGAGGTGGTCAGAGAGTTGGGTAGGAGGAAAGACTCTTAGCTGGAGGAGGGAAGAAGGAGCTGGACATAAGGACGTTCCCTGGCGGAGCAGGGCCCGCAATAGTCAGAGTGTGAGTCAATGCCTTTGTCTGGGAGACGTGAGGGGAGAAACAAGCTGTTGGCAGACCTACAATGAGGTTAGTCGATCGTCAGGCCGAGGGACAGAACTGAGACCTAAAAACAGGCCTCTAGACACAACAGGACACCGGCCCAACTAGGAGAACAGTGAGACGGGCTTAAGGACTTGGTTTAGAACCCTAAGGCAAAGCAGCAAGCCAGAACCGGCAGTTAGGCACTCGCCTGACCTACCATCGGCTTGGGGGAGACTCTCTGGAAGCTTCTCACAGGGAGACTCGAACATCAAGAAGAGTGTCTACAGTACCTCTGTGCTATTATATAACTAGCTAAAGGCCTAAGAAGGCCACCCATCCATCCTGCCTCGGTTCATTGGAGCAATGCAGGGCCACACACTTTGTGACACAGGAGAGAGACTCGTGAAGATGATATTTGTATGAGAGAATTGATTTTTTTGATCCAAGAAAACAACAGACCCGAAATCTTTCTTTTGGTTTCAGTCCCCACCAATAATACCGCGAAAGGTGACCTGTGGACCCTATTACCAGTATCAAAGTCAGCAGCGGGTGCTCTGTGCACCTTGCACTCACTCCATGCACAAAATGGAACTTGAGGAAGACTTTCTTTTTTACTAAAGTCATCGTGACCGGACCAAGACTTAGGAAGAGGGCTGACAGGGAGACTTATCCAGGTCTGTGGCTCAGTGGACTAATGCATCCAATACAGGGACCTGTGTTCGACCTCATGGTCACAGGTTCGAATCCCAGCAGGTCCACTCAGCTCTTCCTCCTTCCTAGATCGAAAAAATGAGTACCATTAAGTTGGGTAACAGTAAACATCTGTTATTATCGCCAAGATGCTCCTTGGGGGTGAACGTGCACTTTACAAATACGCCTGTTGTGTTATCCCTCGATTTGTTTCATTATTTTCACCCCTTAGAGAAAGCCCTTCTCATATTATTAGGACACCAGTGCCCTAAAGTACAAATAAAAAACTTATGTGTAAAACACTACTCGTTGTTCTGTGCGTGATTTCGTCGGAAAAAGAAATTGCACTATAGGCGCAGGTAACACACGTGAAGGCTATGCACAGACAATACGCATGGAAAGTGTATGCGCAGTGCAAGTGAGCGCAACATGCACAGAGAAAATGTGTAGATCTTACAGGCGAACTTACACTGAATACACACACAAATCATCACACACTCAACCCTGTCACCCCCCCCCCCACACACACACGCTTTAAGGAACACAAAATCAAAAACAAAAACCCAGCATGAAATCAGTGTTAAGTATTTTTTTAAGGTTAGGCTTAGTACCTCTAAATAAAAAGTGAAAAATGCAAATTCTAGAAAAAAGGTACAAACACGGTCTCAGTTCACTATTTTTCCTAACACAAACAATCCCCATCACAGTGCAAATAAATCCTCAATTCAAAGTACAACATTATTTGACAACACTCGCTTTAAATATTAGGGAGCTCACATCCATGCTATAGTTAAAGTGAGTGTTGTGAATAAGTGATGTGGTGCGAATCAAGGTTAGATTTGTAGTGAGACGGACTTTGTGTGTGTTAGGCAAATGGTGATTTGGTCTAAGCGGCGGTACCTTAACATTGATCCTCTCTAGGTTTGTAGACTTACATTTTGGGTTTTTTTGGAAGGGGTTTTTGTACCTCAAACTTGGTATGCCAAACAATTGTAGAATTCACTGTGTTATGTGTAGCTACTTTATTTCTTTTTTTTAGAACAAGTTTTCGATTGACATTTATTTTAATAACCCTCTAGATATTTACATTGAGGAGAAATCCCAATATTGCAGTAACTTATATTGTAACACCTGTTTACGGAATACCACCACGGTTTGATATGTTTGAGGTTATGCTTGAATATAGAATCCCAATACATAAGTGGATCACAGTGAACAAACAATCTAGAAAGAAATGTGCAGAAACAGCCAGACATATTAGTGTAGTGGAGGTGGGTGGGTGTTTAGGGGCAGAAAGTAATTTATTTTGGGTGGGAGTTTTCAAATTTCATCTCTTGCGATCTATGATGTCCCAGTCGTGTCATCGGTTTTTAGTGTTTGTTATTCCCTCTGGCCAATTTGGAGCTTTCTACTTCCTTCCTCTAGTCCAGGAGTCGCCAACCTTTGGGTCTCCAGTTGTTTTGGACTACAGCTCCCATCAGCCCATGCTGGCATACTCAATGGTGAGGGATCATGGTAATCAGAGTCCAAAACATTTGGCGAGCCGCTGGCCTAGCCCAATTGCTTGACACCTGTATTCCACCTTTCTCCTATTGCCTCTCAAACTCTGCGGTGTTCCCCGTTCTATGGTGGTAAGAAATACTGGGTGTTATGACACAGCACCCTTTAACCCGAATATTGACTGAAAGTAATGTGTTTTGGTAATGTCAATTCATTGCTTGCTATTCCCCTTCTGGCTTTTTGGGAGTTCAAAATAATGTTGCACAGTGGTATTTTGTTCCTGTGGGAATTGATTGTGGTTTCCGGTCTTCCTCCACAGTTTGCCTTTGTGCCTCGTCTCTTGGCACAGTGCCTCGTTTTCAGTTCCCCGCCCTCACTGTGTTTTCATAACATTTCCATGTTCCGCAGGGTGAATTAATGAGGGAAAGGGAGACGGATAGCACTGCAGTTTAGCACCAGGCTAGGCTCTCCTTTGCTGCACTGTGCTCTCTCTTTTGACCCCTCATCTTCTGACCACTCACTCACTCATCCACATCACCATATCCTCTTCCCAACACTCTCTTCTTCCGCTCAATCTCTTCTTCCCATCCTGGCCCCTTGGTCCCCTGTCTCAACCAAGTGAGAGCCAGCTCTCTCTCCCCCACTTGCTCACTCCACTGAACTTGCTCTTGCCGGATAACACTGTACTGGCTACCCAATTAACTATCATTATCCAGCCTGCTCCTTTACTGCCTGCCACATCTGTCCCCAACCATGGACCCCCAGCCATCCAGCAGGTGAGGACAGCCATGCATCGGCATTTGGCTTGAAACCTGCTCCCCTCACTACTTCCAAAGACTCGCTCCTTGCGCTGAGCAATGCTCTTGACTGCACTAAGCCTTCCTCCTACATTGCCCTCATCTCTTTTCTCCGCCTGCACCATTGCAAACTGTGCATGACCCTTCAAGCCATGCTCGCCCCTCCAAATCTCTGCTCCATACCCTCCGCCTTCCAGGGGAAATTGACTTCTACTTCTCCAAAATTGCCAAAATTCAAGACACCCTGTCCACACTTCTTTCCCCCCTTCCCTCTTTCTTTCCACCACCCTCCACCCCCACCCTTTCTTCTCTAGCTCATTTCTTCCCTGCCTTTTCTGCTGACCTTTCACCCATCACCCACTCAACTAACCCCATCCTGAGCTCCTGTTGATCCTTTTGCCCACCATACGATCAAAGAACTTTCACCTGTCACCTTCGCTCACCTTTATTCTCTTTTCAATCTCTTTCAACTGTCATTTTCTAAGCCTGCAATATTTATTTAATTTTTTATTTTAATTGTTCATTTATAACGCGCTTAATACCAATGAGTGGTTTCTAAGCGTGGGATCGGGATTCGACTTGTGCTGCGCTGTGTTGTCGTGCTTCCAAGACAAACGTGCTTCCCCTGAGC
Source organism: Ambystoma mexicanum (assembly GCF_040938575.1). Classification (NCBI taxonomy): domain Eukaryota; kingdom Metazoa; phylum Chordata; class Amphibia; order Caudata; family Ambystomatidae; genus Ambystoma; species Ambystoma mexicanum. The sequence goes on from NC_090923.1 coordinate 969,881,208, forward strand.
TATCCTTCCTCCCCATAATAAGGTGGACATAGCCATTCCCATCATGAAAAAACTCACTGGCAACCCTAACATTCCTTTGCTGTACCCACCTATCTTTCTCCTGTTGCACTACCCAAAAATCCTCTAGAGAGAGTTGTCTTTAAGCTACCTCAAATAAACACACTATGCAACCCCTTCCAATCTGGACTTTGCAGAAAACACGCATCAAACATTGCTCATGGCTCTATATGTCTTACCACAGATCACCAATCCCCAACTCTCCTCCATCCGCATGCTACTCAATCGTTCTGTTGCCCTTGACACTGAAGATTATCCCTCCCACCTTCAAACTCTCTCCGCCCAACTCTCCTCCATCCGCATGCTACTCGATCGTTCTGTTGCCCATGACACTGCGGATTATCCCTCCCACCTCCAAAGTCTCTCCGCCCAACTCTCCTCCATCCGCATGCTACTCGATCGTTCTGTTGCCCATGACACTGCGGATTATCCCTCCCACCTCCAAAGTCTCTCCGCCCAACTCTCCTCCATCCGCATGCTACTCGATCATTCTGTTGCCCATGACACTGCGGATTATCCTTCCCACCTCCAAATTCTCTCCGCTCAACTCTCCTCCATCCGCATGCTACTCAATCGTTCTGTTGCCCATGACACCGCGGATTATCCCTCTCCTCCATCCGCATGCTACTCGATCGTTCTATTGCCCATGACACTGCGGGTTATCCCTCCCACCTCCACACTCTCTCCGCCCAACTCTCCTCCATCCGCATGCTACTCGATCGTTCTGTTGCCCATGACACTGCGGGTTATCCCTCCCACCTCCAAACTCTCTATTTCGCAGCGCACCACTTCGGGCAAAGGTTCCTGGCACTTCAAACAAATGCCAAAAATAAATACTACCGCCACGTTCCCCTCAGAACCTATCTACAGTAAGGACTTCCATGACACCCACCATTCACTGTGTAGCTCACCAGACGGGGGTCATGTTAGGTTATGTTGTGTGCTTGCAGAGTACTTTTGCCGAGGGCACCGGGAACATGGCAGCATGTTATATTAGTTGCTTCTGCTTATATAGCGCTTTTGATCCCCCTTGACCATTTCTAACCGCTGAGTGGACCGTGCTTTTATGGCCCTTGTATGTGTAGCAAAGCACTTGATAAATAAAACCTCGCTGTATTAGAAGTTGGCATCTTTTTTTCTGGAGCACCTTTGAGCTCCCGCAACATGAAGGACCACACACCATTATGGAACTAATGCGTTAGCTCTGATCCTTGCCTTGTTTTTTCGAGCCCCTCCCAGACCCAGCACACCCTGAACTACACACGAAGGAAGTTCTTCAAACCTTCAGCCATACTTACCCATGCTCTGCGGGGCCTCGGACAAGCCACACACGCCCCCGGCCACACCTTGCACACACTCTATCACCCGATAAACACCCTCTCCCATTCTCTGGACCGTAGTCACTCTGCACACCTCCTGCACCCTTACTCCAGGGAGAAAGCTGCCGTGACAACACTGCTGCCTCGGTATTAAGAGGGAGACCTAGAGACCACGAGAGAAGGGAGTAGTGGCATCGCGACCCCATACACATCTCGCAGGCCGGTCTCCGTGCAGGGACAGAAGTATGGAGCCATCCTTTAATTAAGTTTTAATTAAGTTAGCCAAGAACTACTGGTTTCAAGCGCTGAATCTTAATCAGCAGAGAGGCCACTCACGGAATGCTCAGTCAGGTAACACTTTAACACACCACCGTGAGATCTCCAGAGAAGAGCCAAGTGGCGTGAGGACGCTGGACTACCCATCAGGCAACAGACGTGATTGCCAGTGAATAATGGCGAGGGCTGCCCGGGCCTGAAGACTGTGGCCGCACGTCATTCCATAGGGGGCGGGGGATATCACACAATCTGGGGCCCATGTCTTCCATCACCAGGTGTGTTGTAGGCGCATTCTGGTGCGTAACAGACCCTGGAATGCTCCGCTTGAGGGGTGCAGAGGTAATACGTCTCTTGAGCATGTCCCATCCATCCCACATGTTATCCAGCCCCATAGTGTTCAGCCCTTTTCAGACCAGCGCAGCCTGGCTCTGCTTCTGGATCCTGGGGGCTGGGCTGGCCAGAGTGGCAGGCTTTTATTCTGGGGGGTGGGGAATCAGTGGAGACGGCCTCTGTTGGCTATTAAGTAAACAAAGCATACAAGTAAAACACTGAGCAACATACAAGCCGCGGCCATATATCTACAGATGGCTCTTGCGCTTTGGCCTGCACGTTGGTTCCCAACGTCCCTCCAATCTTGCGACTTCCGTCGCGATAGCGCAGTGGGTTGCGTGTTCCAGGCGGAGATCCGTTTGCAGCCTGCAAGGCGCAGGCACACTCTTTGGGCCCTCCAGAGGTTGCTTCTTTGTTCTGAGTTGAGTGTTCAGAACATTGTAGTAGCGACATTTGGACGGATGACTCTTTCTTTCTCACTCAAAATGGATGTTTAACTGACACTATCGCCACCATTGTTTGCGTCACCACAATTCTCTACTTATCATTTAACCGGGGCCATCGTGTCTGCACAAGCGTAATCTGTTCACGGTGCTCTCAGGTGTAGGTGGGCACTTGGCTTTCAAGAAAAAACAAGCATTGTTTGACACAGCCAAAAGGGTTGCCTTTTGTGTAGGCATGGGATGGGCATTTGCCAGGGACCGTCATGATGATACTACCAGACCATAAGATGGTAAAAGCTGGAACATGGTATGATAGCAGGGTTTAGCAAAATACCTATGCACAAGTCACAACTTTTCAGTGCTTGTTTTTAACAGGACGTCAGGGCAAGGAATAGATTTAAATAAAGAGGCTGAAGGCACACTTGCTAAGACAATTTTCATAACACCAGTAGCACCGTATGCAACTGAAATGAAGCCGTTCTCTCTCAGACTGGTTAGAAAAAACTCTAGCAGTCCAAGGTTTGATGCTATTGCTTGATAAATATAGCTCACAAATATCCCAGGGAGATGTGTTTTGGGCAAGGAGGGGCTAAAATGTGAGCGAGGTAGGGTGACTATTGAGGGAGACATTGTTACCAGCAAATGAAGCAGAAAGGCCAGTGAAGAGAGCATTCTGCACAGTAAGCAGGAGAGGGTGATACGTGAATTGTGAAAGCTGATCGCTCTTTGAGAGCTGGCACTGGCAATGCCAGGGACAGAAAGCAAACACGCCTCTCTTAAAGCCATGATTATTTTTGAGTGAGTAGAGGAACAAAAGAACAGGCAGTCCTAGAGAGAAAGCTTCCCTGCCCTGGCATCATGATGAGTTCATGTAGAAGAGCAGGCCTGCTCCAGCCGCGTTTCCCCTACCAGCCCTGGTGCTGCCCACACAATGCTAGAGGGAGCAGTGCCCTAAAATGGGGGATCGCTAACCCTGGTGCAGTGGCACAGCTGCAACCATTTTCTGCTCTGTGTGAGATGCCATGTGGAGGCGCTTGGTATCCTGGATGCCTTCCACAGCTCAGTGGGACAGTAGGGGTAATACCGGGGGCAAGATCAACATTGCTCACTCTCCCCACAGGCAATGGCAGTCCTGGGCCACATCCTTCATCACGGCTTTACAAGGGGAGATGAGTCCGATACAGGGACGTCATTTCACCAAAATGCCAGGGGTAGCGGAAGTGACATCACACGACCCTTGAGCCCTGGTGACATCACAGGAAGTGGTGTCATTTGACCCCACCCGAAGTGATATGGCGGGATGCGATGGAACGCGTCCTTTCACCCGCTGACAAAACAGGAAGTGCTATCACATAGCATTGTACACTACAAAAAATATGGTTACGATATTGCTTAAGCTCTTTATATAGAAAAAATGTACACCCAATATCACCCAACCTGTGTTGGTACTCATTTATCGACCTCAGAAGGATGAAAGGCTGAGTTGAGGCGTTTAAGAACAGACTAAATCAGTGACTCACCCCCTGAAGTGTGCCTGAAATAAACCTTTAATGAGTCTAGCAATTATTGTATAAAATTCCAGAAAAACACATTATTTGGTATGCCTAATCTTTCTTATTTAGGGTCAGTGCTGAAAGTGTTAGACTTGTGTCACTCCTTTTCTTCTTTTTTTTAAGGGGCATTAACAAGAAAGCCAGCCACTCCAGAACTAAAGAGCCACATGGTGCTGACCACAGCCCATGAGCTTGCATTACAAAATAAAAAAAAATTAAAAAAAACGTTTTGTTTTTTTTTCTTTTTTTTTTAGAGGTCGCAAGGGTGACCACAGAGGTCACAAGGGAGACCTCAGAGGTCTCAGTTGCGACCTCTGGCGACCCCTAATTGACGTCCCTGGTCCGATAGGTAATGGACACAGTGAACGCTAGGAGGATAACGCCTGTAGTTTCCAGCCTCTTATCCCCAGGTGCAATCTCACATGCCAAGGCCCAGCCTCATGATTCCACAGTGCCGTATTTGCCCAGGTAAATCAAGTGAGAACAGCCATTGTAGCCCAGGCGTAGCCTATAGTGGTTACTCCCGAACAAACAAAGTTCTAACATGAACATGCCTTATGTTGGAAGATGGTGGTGGTACCTTGTACACGGCGTAGGCCTGGCATGTTAGTTTACCAGTATTTTGGCATTCAAGGCTGCACTTAGCATGATGTCAGCACCTAAGCTTGGCTCGGCAAGATAGCTCAGCGGCAACGTGCTCGCCTTAGAAGCAAGACGACACGGAGCAACACAGGTTCGATCCCTGGGTCCGTGCTTAGAAACCTCTGGGTATTAAGCACGTTATAAATAACCAATCATATCATATCATATTGAACTGGATAGCCCAGCCCCTTTGATGAGTAGCAATTACCCTGAAGATGGATGGGGATGCAGATTTGTATTCCTACATCAATAATCGAAACAACTCAGGCAGTTGGCAAAAGGAAGACTGTTTTAATATCAATTATCTAAAACAGGGAGCATAACGAACATCAACGAATTCGCTCTATCCTCTTACTCAAACATTCTTAGTACAAACTGAGATCTTATAAGGAAAACTCTTCATCAATGACGTTAACCTATGTATGTACTAACCTCATCCTACATGGCAAGCTACAAAAACCTATGAGTATGGGTGATTGGTTCTGAGTGAATATCTAAGTATACGATCCATACTAGTCTAAAAAAAGTGTGACAATGTGATTGGTTACTTAACATCCGGTGGGGCAACTAAGCCATCCCCTAAAAATGACCACTATGAACGTCAATAAATACACGACGTCCCATTGGTTTACACAACTATAGGACCCCTAAATACGCAGTCCTCTACAATTGGTTGGCACTCTAACCTCCATCAGTACATTTCCACCTACGTCTAGCAGCATGAAGGCTGGACATCCAGGTGCTGGTGAGCTCGCTTTAACTATTGCTTCCCACCAATTAGCATATCAATCCATCATCACTTCAGTGGTCTGCTGTCAATTAGGCTTTGAAGCTGGACCTTGAGCTTTCTCTTAGCTCTAAGAAATTTAGGGAGTGAGAAGCACAGTCTGACTTTATGCGCAGTTGTGACCATTTCGTTCGTCCAACTTCATGCTTCCATGTGACTAGAGACCATGGAATCGAGCTTTTTGGTGTATTTAATACTATTTTTAATAGACCTCTGACTTCTTCCTTGTTATGTTCATGCCTTCTGAACAGGAGTTTTGTTCTTTCACATGATTTTGTATCCAATATCAGTTTACTCCAGTTTGATAAGACCATGGCTTCTTGGCTCACTCAGCCTTGTCTGCTGAGATTCACTGTGTAATTCAATTTGCTTTTTAACTGTGACACACGAAAAATTAGGCCTTCTTGCTACTGTCCAGCACTGCTATAATGCATAGTGGAAGTGGAAACATCTAACTTTCACTTGTCCATATAAATATATATATATATATATATATATATATATATATATATATATATATATATATATAGGCGCTTGCCGCAATGCCGCAATCTATTCACTATAAAGCCAGCCTTAGGATTACTTTGTCTGCTTGCGTTTCTTTTGCGTCTGTACACGTGTAAAATGACTCAAAGTATTCATCTGTTTCTGTGGTATAAGCTTCTTCACTTTGATCCCACGGCGTCACTTATCCTTGATACTTTCTTGATGCCTTATAGAATATCTGCATTCTCTGGTCTCTGCATCTCTTCTGGGTACGTCATCTCAGCTCTGCATGACGAATACTGGCGATGGTTGGTGTCTTTACCATTCGTCCTTGCCGTTTATTGGCTCTGCTTCTTCAGGGATTTCATTAAAATGGTCATTATATTTTCTTTTATGCAGGTATGGTTTTCTCAATGGGTACCTTGCCTCCCAGATTCTCTTAGGTATTGGTACTTTCACTGGTACTGGACAGAGTCCATATTCTGCTCTTTGTTGGTTCAACTGTTCTGTATATGTCACATACTCTGGTTTCCAGCATACAGGTAAAAGGGGCGGGATGGTTGAGGTGGTGGTACTTAGCTCCTCCTCTACAATATCATAAGGTTTTTAGGGTGTGGTTTGTATACGATCACACAAGCAAGCTTTCAGTTGTTGTTATAAAATGTTTTTTTCAAATACAGACAGTATGGCTTGCAGTCTAGGTGGGGTCCTGTGGACCTTTCCCTCAAATTTTGAGGGGCTCCCACGTCTCTAGCCCAGTCTCCCTACTCCAACAGGTCTTATTGCAGTGCAGGTTTACTAGAGCTGGGGTACTCCCGCTTATCTATCCCTGTCTCATATAGATGGCATAAAGACTGTGGTCTTATCCCTCCCATTCCCTCAGGGACTTCCTAGGTGACCTAGCGGGTTGGTAGTATGATTGTCCTGGTGCCTTTTTCCTCCTAAAAACATCTCTCAACATTTTCCTCACCTTCCTTTCTTCTCTTCTCCACCCTCCTGTCTGCTGTATGTCTCTCTCTCTCTCCCCCCCCACACGCCATCTCCTGGTCTCTCTCTCTCTCCATCCTTTCTCCTGTCTGCATCCCTCAACTCCCCCCTGATCGAACCCCTGTCTCTACCGTCCGTCTCCTTATCTCTCTCTCCTTCCCTCCTCCTGCCTATAAGCGCAAGCTCCCTACTGATTGTATCTGCTTCCCTCGAAATCTCAATCCTCTACCATCCTGCCTATCACTTTCCTCTCTAATACACACTCTCACATTCCTACTCTCACCCCTTCCACTCTCCATCCAAAACTACCTTCATTCACTCAATCACTCACTCACTCACTTACACAGAAGCTGCCAAATTGGTAATACTCTCCCAGTCACAACAACCTACGGTTACCCTTTCCAAGTACTCCAAAAGTCAATTCCGAGTCCTCCTCCAGCTGCTACACTCCTATCTGCTCTCTTGCTCTTCTTCAAGCTCCACCAACGCAACACCTCTCACTGTCTACAGGCTGTGCTGGGTTTGTATATCCCTCCCCTTCCTGCCTAGAATCTTCCATCTGATCCCATTGATTACCAGAGTTACTTGCTTCCCTTGGCCAATCTCTTTCCATGCTATCGCTTTGTGGGCCAGGACTTCCACTAGAAGTGCTCATAAGGCCCCATTGCCAAGCCCCCTTTTTGTAGCCTCCATCTTTGTCATGCAGTTTCGTACAGTCGGTTGTTCTCTGTGTCTCCCCTTCACTCAGTAGGCCAGTAGTTCAACAGTGTTTGGGGAGTGTTCCTAGGCCTCCACTATTTTTTGCCAGTCTCTTGCTAGTTCCTACTCTGCCGCAGCTGGCCTATTTTTCCCTGAGTAGCCAAGCTGTGGTTTGTGGGTGTATTCCATACGGCTCTTGAATGGAGATGTCCATCTATTTTTATCTCCTACTCTGCCAGGCGGAGCCGTGTCCGCCTTGCCCAGGGGCATTGCAGTACTTTTAGTTGTTTCAGGAACAGTGCTGCTTCCCAGGAACTATTGTCAGTCCAAAGGTTTTGAGCATCTTGATCGCTGTAGTCTCGCGAGGACCACCTGGAAGAGGAAGAGACCCGGCCAGGACAGAGGCACCAGTGTGCATACACAGCTCCAGAACTACCATGGACCCGGGGTCTGGTGTTCACCTTAGCTCCCCCGCACCACTTCTGGGGTAAGTCTAACTACCATGGACCCGGGGTCTACCTTAGTTCCCCCGCACCACTTCTGGGGTAAGTCTAACTACCATGGACCCGGGGTCTGGTGTCCACCTTAGCTCCCCCACACCACTTCTGGGGTAAGTCTAACTACCATGGACCTGGGCTCTGCTGTCCACCTTAGCTCCCCCACACCACTTCTGGGGTAAGTCTAACTACCATGGACCCGGGGTCTGGTGTCCACCTTAGCTCCCCCGCACCACTTCTGGGGTAAGTCTAACTACCATGGACCCGGGGACTGGTGTCCACCTTAGCTCCCCCACACCACTTCTGGGGTAAGTCTAACTACCATGGACCCGAGGTCTGGTGTCCACCTTAGCTCCCCCACACCACTTCTGGGGTAAGTCTAACTACCATGGACCCGGGGTCTGGTGTCCACCTTAGCCCCCCCACACCACTTCTGGGGTAAGTCTGCCTCTGGCGTTGCCCTGGTAGATTGCCCACCACAGATGGAGAGGGATCCTTGGCCTCCTTTGACAGGGTCATTCATATGACTCTGTCATACCCGACATAGGATGGTTGTACCTGGGCATTTAAAGTTACACTTGAGCATTTTAGGCTGCCCCTTGCACATTATTGCTATACTTGGCATGGGTGGCTATAACTGGTAGGAGACTGCAGTACCTGGACAGAGACGGCACTTGGGGTATTATGGAAGCACCTGGGCATGTGAGGCTGTATTTAGAAAATGGCGAATATGCCTAACATTTGAGGCTATAACTTCTACAAGATGGAAATAACTAGATACCTGAGGCTGCGTTGGATTGGAATATGAGGGCAGCGCCAATGGCCTATGTTGGCTTTGTTGGACGTGCCCCTGTCATATCATGATTGCATCCATGTCCTTTTAAGAAAGCACCTAAAAAATGGTGAACACATAGCTGTGTGTCTGCTTTAATAACAGTTTGATATTTGATGGGTGCGGTATATTTGTCTATTACATTACTCTCATTGTAGTGTTTTTTTACATCAGTGAAGTCACTTTTTGTGATGTCAGTGGGTTCAAAGGTCATGTGACGTTACTTCATGCGACATTGTTGCTGTGATAAGATGCCGCATCCAGTGGCTTTATTGGACACCTGATGTCACTTATACTACCACTGTTATTTTGGTGAATTCAATTCCCCATCAGTGAAGGTGACTAACTGGGTGACAGGGAGTTAAAGGAGTATCAGTGAACCAGGAGGGTTATCATTGAATTAGTTGAAGTGACCTGTAAACGCGACAGGGTGACCACTGAAAAAAGGAATAGGGCCAATAAATGAGATCGCGTAATGAGCGAATGGGGCATGGTGAGCAGTGAATGAGGTGTGGTGTCCAGTGAAAGAGGCGGGGAAGCAATAAGGCATGTTCAGAAGGAAACCAGGCAGGGAGCAGGGAGCTAGGGGGGGACAAGGCATTGAAAGGGGCCTGTTGGAATGCAAATGGCATAGGCGGAATGTGATATTGTGAGGTTGAATATGGGCATTGATGAGTTGTCCAGTGTAAGTGGTCCTGCTGACCCCCCATGTTTGGTGATGGGATGCTGGTGCTTGTGGATTAATAACAGCCCAGGAAATGTTGGATGTGTGATGATGTGCGAATATTCCATGTGTGTCACCCTCCATCATCACTTTATGGAGAAAAGAAAACGTACCTCTTTTCCACACGTAATTCAAGCACACCCCCTCCCATGCCATCTTTGATCAATCCTGATCTTCCTATCCTGTCCTGAAAATAGTGAACTTCTCTTTCATCTCCTTCCTTTTGAACTTTGGAAGGTGCTCCATGATGCCCCAGTTAGGGCCGATGCTAGACAAACATTCACATTTTAATGAATTGAATAGTTGGGCCTGCCCTTGTCTGAAGAGGATTATGGAGGGGGTATGTGGGCTCTCTCTGTCTTGATTTAACTATGAGTAATGTGACAGACACCAGGTTGGTAGTTTGCCCGATTACTTTTATTCAAACAATAAAAGGGGTTGCAAGAATGCCTCACTAGCCCGAACTCTATGAGGGGTTTCCCTGCTTCAACAAAACTAATGAGACAGTCGTCACGATGTCCACAACCTAATCTGACCCTCACACTTTGTATGCTATTAAACGTACTACTAAGGGGAAAATAAAGTGTCTTTTGGCTGCTCCTCTGCAGCCTTTTCCAATTCCGGTGTTCAAAGTTTCACTATATATATCAAAGTGGGCAATTCTCATCCCTGGTCTGTCCATGTGTTGGATTCTTTCCAAGCTGGTATCCCTTTCCTTGTGAGTCCTTTTTCTCACATGCTTCAGGTGTTTATTTCTTGTGGTCCCCTTGGAGTACTCTCCTGCCAGGTACACCAATTATTGGTGTCTGTTGTGACACACTTAGGCTGCTCTCCCGCCAGGTGGGTCAGTTCGTCTGCCGAGCTTCAGTAAGACACAGCCTTGATTTAAGTGATTTTTGTATTTTCCATAGTTTAATTCCCAGCCATGTACTGTGATAGTGAAGATCTTTTTCTTATTTTGAAGGTATTTTTCCACCAAGGGATTTTAACAATTATATCAAACAAGTATTTGTCATCCGCTATGTTATTGTTTCGCTTGGTTTACTCGTCTGCCCAGTAATTCTCTCCCCAGGTTAATATCATGAGGAGGTTGCCGACAAATCTTTAGTTTGCCGGTATAGCACTTAAATAACTGTTGTATCCGTTCGGCAGCCTGGGTTTTCTCTTGTTATCCAGGGTTGTCTGTCATGCCCATGTAGTCCCCTACGTGTAATTTAGGGAACTTCTCCCGTCGGCTGCCCCCTTGGAGGTTTCTTTTGTACCCTTGTGTTCCCCAGCAGTCCCTCCGGTCACCAGAACCCTCTGCTACAGGTAAGCGTTCTATTCTTAATTTACCGGGCTTGAAGATGGGACTCTCCTCGGACACTGCTCTCCCAGGACGCCTCGTTTGGTTTCCTCACTGTCTTCGCAGGTCTCCGCTGTCCCCAATACACAGCTTTCTTTGCACCTTCTGCAGTAGTGCTCGTTGTCTGCCGGCGACACCACTGGAGGAAGCGGGCGTCTTCTGGACTCGTCCAACGATGCTCCCAACATATCGGGGGTCGCGGCCCACAAGGCTGTCTGCCGACTCGCTCACAGGGATTCGCCTCTCCATCTGCCCTCTGCTGCACTGTTCCCGTGCCACTGCAGAGGCCGTCCACCTGGTACACGGCACCCTCTCATACAGCGTCTCTCTTACGTTTTTTCCTACGACTTCCCCGCTCTCTATAGCATCTTCTACCGCTACTGCTGTCTTTATTTTGTCTTCTGCTCCTTCTTGACACTCTACTAGGGTGACTTCTCCAGTTTCGGCTACTACCACTGCCACAACCACTTCTACAACCACAACTGCTACTACTTCGAACAACGTGTTCTTGTTTTCTGCGTATTGTTATTTGCGGGCCATTTTCCCTTGTTGTGCAACAACTAGAACGTTGCCAGCAGTTTTGTGCCTCCTTCTGTGGCCTCCTCGTCGCAGCATCACCTATGCTTGCTACTGATGTTATTTTACCTACGCATCGTGATTGATGGGGCATGTGAGAGTCAACATTAGGGGAAATGTAGAAACCCTTTTGGCTACGTCAGGTTTTTGTGACTTGAGCCGTATTTCTTTGTTGACAGAAAGGGACGTAACCTCTGGGTTTGTCACAGTAATTGGATTACTGTACATGGTATCAGAGTAAAGCAACATGTTTTCTACATGCCTGCTCCTTCCTAGTGACTGTCTGAAGCAGCTATTTTACATGACAGCACTGAGCAGTAAATGAGACTGGATTACCAGTGAAGGAGAAGCTGAGCAGCAACACAGTGAGTAGAGAATTAAGCAGACAGCAGTGGATAAGTGGTTGTGACAAAATGACTTTTGCTCTGCAGGACTTCAGGGGTGCGAGTAGTGGCTACACCACCTATTCAGCCCCATATAGCCACTAAACCAGCAGTCACCCCAACCATACAGCTGAAACGGGCACAGCTCGAAAAGTATACCTTCTCATCTCTTTTGGAAGTGTAGGCCAAAAGCAAGGTATAGCTTCAGGAGGGGTAGGAGCTGATAACAGTAATAGCCGAAACAGCAACACAAAGACTCCAAAATAAAAAAAATACCAATCAAGGTTCTATACAAATATAGACTTTTCATCAAACTATAATAAAGCAGCTAACTACAAACACTAAAAAATCCCCACCCCGTACAGAATTGACAGAAAATGCAGACAGCTGTAGAATGCCACTCTGGGTAGATGAGCAGATGTGTTCAGGCACTTAATTGGCACAATGAGAATCTCCAAGAATATCTTTAAAGAAATAGGCTGATAAAGGGCGGCTTAAAGGTCACTGTTTTCCCAAATGAATCAGGTTCTCTTTACAATACATTATTCACATCTTTGGAGGCTCAACAGTGTTGAGGTGGGCTTCTAGGAGCTTCCTGAGGAGGTGATTCAGCGTCGGGTTGGTGAGCTATTCCTCTCTGTCCAACACACAGTGCAATCCAGACAGCAGTGGCACATGGTACGAAGAACCTTTTGACAGACAGATAATATCGGGTTGGTGTAGCTCACAAGCAGTTGAATGCAGGATTCAGGCTCCAGAGCTGTTCCTTAACTTCTGAGATGCTGGGCAGCCCAATCCATGTTCTCCAGGGACAAGGCAAGTCCTGCTGTTCTGCACTCACAGCCCCACTCCAGGGAGCTTGGCTGGCACTTACACCTCCAATGAACAGTGCCCAGGTTCCAGTGCAGCCAGCACTGGGGCCTTTGTCCAACAACAATCACCCCCACTTTTCCCAAGGTATGGCGAGGGGACAGAGCTCTACTCTGACTGGGATGACTTCTGTCTTCTCCTCTGTGGCAGAGGACTTTGTAATAGACTGCAATGCCGGAAGTTCAAACGTGTATCCATCTCCTTCTTGTGATCGTCCGAGGATGACCCAAATAATGAGCGAGATCTTGGATACTGAATCTGGAAATTGTAGTCGAAGTACCAATGTGTGTAGTAAAACCTGTGAGGGAATAAGAGTTCTGATGCTGCACTATGGGAAACGTACTCCTGTGATGCTGGAAATGCATCAGAGGGACAGGGCCTCCATGTCCTTATCCTTTACTGCTTTTTATCGTGTGTTCTGTCGTGTTTTCCGCACAGAAGTTCATGTGGGACTCCTGGCGGTGCAGCTCTCTTTTGGTTTGGTGAATGGACCCGTGGGATACCCTTATGGCACCCATGGGTGGGGGTACAACCCTGTGCCCCTAGTGTATGTTTCTGGGCACCTGTGGGTGGCCCAGAGAGCCGGGTATGGGCTAGTGGCAGCTCCATGCTGAATTTGTCAGGTGCATGGAGTATCCTCCATTTTGGGTTCCCCCGGCTCTGCCATTGGGATCAGTTGATTCCTGATGGAAAACAAGATGGCCCCGGTGGCCTCTTGCTTTCTATTACCCATTACCTTGTTTTTCCAAAGTCCTGGTGGAAATGCCATATATGGTGTTGTTGTGAAGGCCCAGTCAGACTAGCTGGAGCCTTCCCGGTGATGTATGTTGTGGGTACCTCCTGTGGGTGGGACCAGGGTGAATGGAGTGTGTGACGAATATGCATTCTGTGTTGTGGGTGTCTATTATCTGGTGGTTGACACAATGACTGAGACAGCCCTGCCCGAAACCGGTATGAATGCAGCTTGGAGTGTTGAATGGCTCGGTACTTGTCCCAATACACATAACTTGTTGTGAGTGTCTGGAGAGAACTGAATTGCCTGAATATCTCGTGTGCCTGATTGGCTGCCTGCCTGCATGAATGCCCGTAGTCGTGATTGGATGCTTGAGTGTGACCCAGCGGAATGAATGGGAGATCAACAGTATATCTGGGGACCTCTCACTGCTAGGAATCGTGTTCAGAAGCTGAAGTCCACTACGACGAGTAACTGGATTAACTGACGCTTGACCTTGAAGCCCTGCTGGACGAGAAGGAGTGCTGTGGCTCTCCCTCGCAATCCGAAGGCTGCTGTGTTTCCAAGGATTGACCCAGAGAGGACCTGGTAAGGCGCCCTCTTCCCAAGCTACAAAGGACCATCGTGCACAGCTGATCTTTGCCAACGCTCCCTGGTAGACAGACCTTCGACAGGCTGCCGACCCGATATGGGGACTGCTGTGGAACTCCAAGGAGAAGTACTCGGACTGTTGTCTGCCACTGTCGACGACTGCCGTCGCCGACCGGAGCCGCAGTGCTCCTGTTTGCCTAAGAACTTCAACTGATCATCAGACGCTCTCGTCTGCATCGTCACCCGCTTGTCTCCCGCTGGAGAAGGCCTGACCGTCGACGCACCGAGGAGCATCCACCTAAGGACCACAGAGACGCCGACGACTCGACCCCCTTGCTGGGCCACAGTTCTCCATCATCTCTTTGCGGTCCAGAACTATTGTCCCCGAGGTGCCCCGCACGCCTCTTCCTTGCAGGACGCCAACGCTCTGTCATCAACGAGCACCGCTAAGAACGAAGCTGCCACTTAACGGCCGTAGTTCACCCTGTTCACCGTCGGACGTTCGACGACCCGTGACTCCTGCCTTAAAGGGAGGGCACTCAAGAAGGGCCGTCGATTCCCCGACACCAAATGCCAAGTTCCGCGACACCTCTCGACGATCTGTGGCTCCCGCCTGAAAGGGAGACACTCAAGAAGGATCGGTCGACGCATTGTCGGAGAACTCTACTCCACCAGGTACATTGGGGGGGGTAAAACCTTAATAGGAAGAAGTGATTATCGAACATTATATGGACTGGGCTTGTGCTATATATCTTTATTTACAGGTTGCCCAGGTGGGGGGATCTCCACTCAGAACTGTGCCTCGTGGTAGGGGTCAGTATTCTGCCTAATGTTTCAACCATCTTGCGTTCCTTCCTATCTCTATTGCTGGTTTCCTCGTTATTGATCTGTGTGACATTTTAACCGTACAGTTGATGCACTTTAATGAGATTTGATAACATTAGTGGTACCACTTTAGAATTGTATATATTTATCATTATTGACTTCCGAGTAGAAGGTGCGTTATTGTGATCGTGTAAATACCCTTGAATATTAATTATATAAAGACTGTGTTTTCCGTAATACAGTGTGTGCACATTCATTTGTGGGGGGTTCATGGAATACACTGTACTTAAGAACCAGCCTGCATCACCTCCTGAGAAGCTAGGCCTTGATTGCTCGTCCATTGCTACCTTATAGAGAATCTTGGCTGGGGTCTTCTGTGCCTCTCCTCTACCATATAGAGAGCGGAAGTACAGACACCCCCTACCAGTCTTTACAACTCCTAATACCAAAATGGAAGAAAGACTGCAAGATAAGGACCGCTTAAAGGTTGTATTCTGGAAGACTAAAGGCCTCATCATGAGTTGGGCAGTATCCCCAGCGGTATTACCGCCGGGGCTATTAGCGTTACCGCCAAACCCCCGACACTATTAGCAACGGATCACAGGTTTGGCGGAAGGTTATGTCCCCATTGGCCCATTCGGGAATTTCCCATTCCGCATTGGGCCGGTATTAGCACGGAGGTAATAGTGCAAAAATCGGCAAAATCGCAGCACATTTGCCCCAGCTCAGAGCTGGGGGTAAATCCTGCCAAACCTGTGATTTGGTGGACCCTTAATAATAATAATAATAATAATAATAATTTGGCATTTATATAGCGCTACGAACCCTCAGGTATCTGAGCGCTGCTTATTATTACCCACGGTGTGTGGTGCTCATTTATCGACCTCGGAAGGATGAAACTGAGTTTGGCGCTGCCGGGATTCGAACCTGCGTTCGCAGGCTCTACTCGCTGTGCCACTTGACCTTAAATGCGGCAGTAATAGCGTTACGCCGCATTTAAGGGTTACTGCTAAACTCGTGATGAGGCAGTAAATCTGAAGAGTTTGCGAGTGACTTCATGCATAAGCCAAAGCACCATCCTGAAAAAAATGTATAAACGTTTCATTTGAAAAATGAAATACAATTACTGTAAATGGAAATGGCATCAGTTTATGCAAACTTTTTCCACTGGTTGGACACAAGCATTGGTTGATGCAGGCAGATAATGATGAGATAAAGTGATTAGTAAATGCTTAGACGGTTCTGCTCTTACTAATATCCACCCTGGAAATATATTGCTGATTCTCCTCGTTCTAAAAACGGATTCATGCTGTTTTATTGTTAGGCGGTGTTAGTTAGTGCTCTAACAACCAGTAGGTTTCTTGGCACAAACTACTGATTGAGAACATGCTCAAACACGAAATGGAGTCATTCAACAAACAGGGTTTTATTATGCTAAAGACTGATGGTTTGTAAAGTTGCAGAGCTCGACTAGGAGAGAGTTACAAACGGTGCATGGCTTAGAAAGATGATTAGACAACCCAGGAGTGTTTTAATCAATGGCGTTTATAAAGAGGCAACTGTGGAGGTGCAGCTTCTGGTGCGAGTCTGGAAGCGACAAAGCACAGACCAACTTCTGAAATAGAGGGAGGTTGTGTAGGGCGCTGGAAATGCAGTCGCCGGGAGAAGAGCTTGCAATTAGCCCTGCTGAGGCTTGTGAAAAGCCGCTGCAGTTGTTAACAGGGTCATTCGGGAAATACCATTGGCCAGTTGAGTCTAGCTTGCATAATAATGGTCGAAAATGGTATTTCTTAATTTACTGAGTGTATTTTTCATTCCCGAATTCATTTTTTAGATATTAGTATGACTTATGAGTATGACTTGTGAGCCTGGGAAGACATGATGAAAATTCAGGACCCCGTTGCCGGGGAGATACGGGGTCAGTGACATCTTGTTTTCAGGGAGGGTCTCTCGCAGGCAGGCCGTGTACCTCTAGCCTGAACCCTGAAGTTGATAGAAACCTGGTCTTTCTACTGACACGTTTCTTGCTAGAGCTCAGTATGTTTAGGGGCCTCTCTGTCTACTTTATCATGTCCTCCTAATCTTCTTCGTCCTGCCTTTTCTCGGTCTGTCACCCACCCACCAAAGGTTAAAGGAAAGTATTCAAGGACATTGAGGGGAACATTTTGTAAAAAGTGCAAATTGCATACAGGGGACCGCCAACGTAGGCACTTACGTACTGTCAGGTCCTCTGCATGCAAACTTCATCACTCTCAAAGAGGAGCGTAATAGTGAAGAGTAAACCAAGGGGACATCACCTTCACTGTTCACTTTGACTTTGGTTTACTTTGACTCTGGTTTGTGAAAAATAAAACATTGACTGCTTGCAAATGACCCTTCACAGGCAGCTTTGTACAATGGATTCCTATGGAATCTGGCTGCTATTTACCCAGTGTAAAGGTGAGCATAGATGCCATCTTTTGTTTTTCGTTACACGGGCATAAATTCCTGCACTGAGCAAAGCGAGGGAGCCGTACCCACCCCAGGGTCAAGACATCACATTTTGCAGCACGACTGGGAAAAAAGTGATCGGGCCGGATTCTCAAAAATGAATGCAGATGAGAAAAGTGCAGAGGATGTTTTTTTTTCATTTGTGTTAGTTTTTGTAATGCACGGTCACCTTTTTCTCAAAGGTGACCTGTGCATTTCTTGGGGGCTGGTCAGCAGCACAAAAGATGCACTGGCCAGCCTCATTGCACGCATTATGTAAACAGACAAATGTCATTTGCATCCGTATTTGGTGGATGGAAATGCCCATGTGACAGCCATTGTTTAAACCGCGGCTGTCAAACTTCCAAGAAAAACGCATGACAGGAACACATATGAATGACCCTGTCATGATTTGCGACCAGGCGCAGGGGATGTGCCTCATTTCTGCATATTCAAAAGAGCACCCCCTTTGTGAATTAGGGATGCACTTTCAAATACACAGAAGTGCCCCCTGATTTGTGCAAATATGCAAAGAGGTGAAAAAGGGCCTCTGAATGTGCAAATCTAATATGCGCACCTTCAGATGCCCTTTGTGAAATGGGCAGCTACTTTTTTTGCACAAGTGACGATATGTGCTAGCGCATTTCATCTCTTGCATCAGAAAATTGGTGAGAAACTGGCTCACAGCACTTATGTGAAGGTGTATTTCAGCAACAATTGCCTAACCTGTTGAGCTGTCTTTATAGCATTCTGTTCTGGGATCCCCTACTGAACAGCTTTAGCCTGTCGCCCCCGCCCCAATCAATGCTCAGGTGGTCCATTGATGAGGTGGCCTCCCACTTTGAAGTGATCAGCTCTTGCTAATTTTGCAAGTTGCATGCCAGCACTTCACCAAGCCTGCGCCCAGCAGGAGGGGAGCCAGAAGCCCTGCAGTGCCAAGTGATTTAAAAAGAGCATGGCATCAATCAGATTTATTTATTTTCATTCACCCCATGTAAGTACGCGTGGAATCTTCCTGGGGCAAAAAGAAACTCCTGCCCCTGTGGTTCAAGGAGAGTGGAGCAATTGTCCCCTCTACCCCCATGTACTTTGGTGCTTTGAATTGGAGACGGATTTCATAGGAATCCTTTGGTTTTATGCCTGAATGAAAATCTCAGGCAGGCATAAAAAACGGTGCTCTTCCAAGATGGAGGAACTAAAGTAAAGCGGAGATGCAAACTCTGCTTTGTCCCCTACACTTCCACATCTTGGAAAGGCACACACATGAGGCAGAGCATTACTTGGTGGCGTGAAAGCATTATGTCTCACTTTTATTCCTCCATTTAATGCACCGCCCCATCGGAAAATGACCTCACCGTCCACCCCAAGACATTTATTACGATTTCTGTCCCCTTTTATGATGTGCTGTTATTAACAGGGACTGTTACCCAGCTTGGTGCCACACATTATATTGACCTAGATGCAATGCCAACATGTGACCTTCAGATTGCCCACAGATTTCTTCAACAGGTGCACGGCCCACTGAGTTGTCAGCTAATTACATTTACCTTCAATACAATTAAAAACAATAGATAGAATATGCACTGGGTAGACATGACTGGCACTGCGTTTATTGTCTAGCTCAAAGGCAGGATAAAACACATTGGGCCTCATTACGAGTTTGGAGGTAGCCATGGTGCTAATAGCGCCATGGCTGCCTCCAAACCCGTGTCCGGGTCTGGGTAGTCGGAATGGGGACTTACCGGGCCATTCCAACCTTAGAGGACCAAGTAAGTCCCCATTCTGAAAACCATTCCCCATTCCCATTCGAGCCCCCATAGGGCTCAATGGGAATGGGGAAGGAGCTAATAACGGGCCCGCAAATAGTGGGCCCGTTATTAGCTCCCTGGTCTCTTAGCGGCTCCCGCTAAGGGCGGCTGGTAAAACCAGCCGGCCTTAGTGGGACCCACTAAGGGACCTCGGAATACGGCGGCGGGGGTTAACGGCACCGGCATCCTTATCGGTGCTGTTAACCCCCTACGGCCATACACGTAATGAGGCCCATTGTCTCATACATATTTTAGGTCTCTTTTTTGAACAATAGAAAAGCCAGCATGCTGCCTCTGAGTGGCTGGCATGGAGCCAGTCAGTATGACAGACATTGTTGGCGTTCCTGGCTTTACAGAGGCAACAACCTATTAAAAATCCTATTGAGAAAAAGCAGAACCCTTCCAAATCGCTTGAATATGGTTGCCAGATGTTTCATCTGTGACACAACCAGGTTTTCATTTTTTCACCAATTGAATTCTGAGTTGTGTAGTCTTGGATCACTTCAATTGAATACAAAGATTGGCAAAACTAGACATCGTACAGGCATTTTCCAAGCGTTGTCATAATGGTACTACCGGGCCATAAGATGGCAACAGCTTGCAAATTGGGTTAGTCCGTGGCCATATTATGGCAGTGTCTGGCAAACGCCTTTACCAGAGCCTAACTTTGGGTTTGCCAATGTTCAGTTTTAACAGGAATTCGGTGCAAGGAACAGATACAAGGACACACATTTTGCTTATCTAACACTCGAGCCACAAGTTAACGCAGTAGTAAAGAAGTACTTCTTCCACCTACACACAATCAAGCGAATCCTACCGTTCCTCACCTTCCCATATCGAACACTCGCCATCTTCTCTCTCGTCATGTCAAGAATACACTACGCCAACAGCAACTATCTCGGAATTCTATAATACCTCACCAAAAAACAACAGTGAATACAGAATGCAGCAGCAAGACTACTTCTGAGACTCACCAAGAGAGAACAGGTCACACCAGCACTGACAACCGTACTTTGGCTACCAGTCAATAAAATGTTTTCTTCAAAACACTCTGCTTAACCCAGAGAGCAATCCATGGCCAAGGAGCAGAATTTATACAAGGAAAAATCTCCATCTACAAACTAAACAGAACACTGATGTCCAGCAATGACATTCACCTGAAAAAAAAACAATACGCAAAGCCGTCATTTGGTGGATAAACTTTTCTTGTGTGACCCTTAGACAGTGATTGTTTACTTATTTCGACAGTGGAAGTGGAATTAAGACGGTTCCTTCACTCTTGCTTTCCCTGTGTATTTTGTTCTTGAGTTTTCCCTTGTCTACTTTTTGCAATTTGTATTGTATTGTGTTGCTGAATATTAACAGCCTTTTGAAGGTTTTTATTTTTAACCATTGTTAATGAATTAAATAAAATATACTTGCTTGAATTTTGCTCAATGTGTATGTTGCAGTGGTAACCTGGCTGGTTGACTCCTTACTGTGGAGTCATTATAACCCTGTATTTCTATGATTGATCCAGCGTGAGGTTGATGCCCGATCTGTCCACCAAACCCTTTGTATATTATACATAGGTTAACCCAAGTTAGGGGGCGAGTTTGGTGGAGCATTATAAATATTCTGTTCTCCCGACCTCTTTATGTGGCAGATTGGATAAACTTTCTTCACCATGTCAGCAAACCATTGGGATTCTTTCCCGAAGGAAATACGAACAATAGAAGATCACCTAAAATTCAGGAAACTGATAAAGACATGGCTCTTTAACTCACCGAGCTAAACAGAAAACACACTTGAAGAGGAATGACCAACCCAACACAAGATGAAACACTCAAAATAACCCAAACCCTTATGATCGAAAACTTGGAAACGCAATTGGAACGAAGAAATTAACGCAAACAGCCCTCTAAGAATATGATCCCTGACAGGCAAACTTAACCAACACAGAGAAAGGCACAAATGACCCTCATCACTAATCCTACTAGACATTTTTCACTATTCTGCTTACTCATCCTCAAACACCAAGCTAAATACCCACATGCCTCTATCGCAGCATAAACATAAAGCCACTGCAAACTGCACACAATGTGCAACACCCAACAAACCAAAGAAAACTAAAGCTCTTACACACACTCCATCTCACACACACCGATACACCAAAAACCATTTAACATCTACCAACTACACACAAACAAACCCAGCACACAGTGACAGTTTGTTCCGGAACTGAAGCTACCAGCAGCACATCAAAGCTGTCTAGAGCTCTCCTTCTCTATCCCATCAACAACACCCACCCACCCCTGATCCCTCCTTTCTTTTCTTTTCTGCCAGAGCACCTGGAGACTTTGAAAATGGAAGTGGTGCATGGTACAAATCACAAAAACATAACATAACATAAATCAACTTGCTGAAGGCACACTTGTTCAGGACATTTTTAGTACATCAAGAGCTGTTTTACAGCTGCAACTAAGCCATTGTCTTTCAGACGACTGCTTAGAAATACATTGACAACCCCATAAAAGTTAGCTCAAAGAGATCCCAGGAAACGTTTTGTGGTCAGAGATTGGGGAGCAGCAGATAGTGGGTGGGAATGGTGGTAGGGACTAGCAAGTCCATGAGCGGTCAATGGGTGGGTAAAAAGCCAAACAACACCATCTCATCTCTTTCCAATATTCATTTACCATACCATTAGATTCAGCTTCTAAGCATTGCTCACACCGCCACCTTATAACCAAAAGTAAAAACAGACTTAGGCAAATCCCAGGACTGGCAAAGGGTGACTCAGTTGACATGGAGTCATCTGGTATCCTGACTCTTAACTAGCTTGAGGCAAAGCTATGTCTTTGTTTTCCTGAGTGCACCTAGATAGTATGTTGGTTTGTATAGAGGAGAGATGTTGAGTATTACTAGGCTGCGGACCTCTGACACCTACTCTTAGCCATGGTCTGTACAAAAAATATGCATACAACTGAAGAAAGAGTACATACAATGAACTCTTGTATGCATCCGCCTTTCTCCTCCACCACTTTTACACCTTGCACACCCCACCGTGGAAACGTTTCTTCTTTATTCTGTGCTTTAGTCACAGCGCACTCGCCTTTCTCATTTTTACCTCCTTTCCCCTCCAACTCCTTCACACACTTGGGTACATGCTCTGCTTTCTTAGTAATATTAAGCACCTTATCCAAAGTCGGATCTCCCTTACTCCCGATCTCTTCCCTTATGTTGTTTATGCTCTCTAACACACAACATTAATTGATCCCTGGCATATTCATAGTATGATCTTACAAAATTGCAACGATTCGCCAACTCTCACATCCCAGTCACATCCTTGTCCCCAGTATTATTCTTTTATTAATCATTAAAAACTGTATAAATAAAATAAAAGGCACAAACTATGACCCGAGAGCATCTAGGCACTGCTGTTTGGTAGTTCAAAAGAAGACTCATCAGTAGGAAATGCACGCTGACAAATTAAAACAGGAAGGACTTGTGCCCTTCGGAGGGGGAGGTGCTCCTCCGTCACTCTAAGCCCCAAAGGGAGAAGAATCCACAGTGTAGGGGCCATGACCGAGAAAGAGCGACTGCCAAAATGCACCAGCTGAAATCTAGGCACTTTCAAAAGCACCTGAGTAGAGGTGCGGAGCTGCCTAGTTAGTTGGTAGCGCACTGTCTTTTCTTTCAGATACTCTGATCCTGTATTATGGTTATTATGGTTGCCGACTGCAGGTAAGGAGACACCAAGACACCCTCATTTGGTAGGCTGGTTTTATTGTAGTTGCAGGAATAACATGGTGGGTATGAAAGCCCCCAGAGCCTCCTCACAAGCCCTTTGCTTCTTCACCAACAGCCAATTCAATCCTTGACCCCAACATTCTGGAACCCTCAATCCCCAGACTTCCACACATTCTAGGTACAACATAACACTATACTTCAGAATTCACTGAAAAATACGTATGTCACAACCCAGAGAACCAGCATGTGGGATGTGAGGGTGGGCAAAACATCCAACAGGTGCAGCGAGGAAAGAGGAAGAGGCGCCAGGGCAACCCCCTTTTAAAGGGTGGTCACCGGAAGACAGATAAGTCCCCTTTTTCTGCCATGAGGACACCGTTCAAAGCATAGACATCAGGACCTTCTGCCAAAGTCTCTTTTCCAATAACAGTCTCTTACTGCAGAGGGCCTGTCGTAACATACAAATATCAAAGTTCCTTTTCTATTAGGACCTTCACATGCACAAGTTCTCGCTTCCAGTATTTATCATGGGGCTCCATCCTTCAGGCTTGGACCCCTTTGTACCACAATGTTTACTTTTAGTCTCCCTTGTTCAGGCTCGGATCCTCTTGATATCAAAATGAAAGACTTTCGAATGTCTGATGATTTTTTCTTAAACGGTTGCAGAACCACTTTGATTCACTTCATACAATATTCTCATCAATCTTTTGGCTTTTGTTTCTCTTGGCGGGATACCTTACAGAGACCTTTGATTGAGCACACTCATGGTGCCGGTCCACTCTGTTAATGGTATGGTATTGTTCCTTCTCAAGTTCAAACATTCATCAGCAGTTCAGCTTTACTCGCGTCTTTCATCACACGCATTTAACAATGTTAATTCCAGCACTCGTTATACAATGTTGCTGCTTGCAACCTTGACTTCAACACAGACCAGTCTTGCATCGGTCTCCCCAACTCACCGGCTGTGTTGATCTCTCTAATGTTTCTTTGTTCTTGGAGCCTAGGACGATACCCTGGTAGCTGCCGCTCCTCCCCACCTGGTTGGTTACGCGGGAGGGCCTTCGGTATCTCTGACACACAATGTAGCAGTCTTCAGTCTGGTTTCCTGGCCTTATGCTTTCTGCTTCGAAGGTTTCTGGAAAGTAACTGCTTCTTGCAGAAAAGGTGAAGGGCATTTCCGTCCTTGCAAACCCTTCTTGGTTTCCCGTCTTTCTCCCCTCGTTCAGCTGCTGACTCAAAACTGCTGTTCCTTTGCGTGTTTTGCCTCGCTCAGAGTGTGCTGTTGTGCTCCACCTTTTATCCATGTGGGAAAGTTTAATGGAAGTCAGGTGTGAGTGATTGTCAGTAATTGCCTGACTTCGCCTGATCATAGTAGTGGCACATGTCAGGTACACTGCTCGGGAGTGAGGCGGTTTTCTCTCAGAGCAGGCTGTCCATGTGAAAGTGTTAGTGAAGGGAAAGCGGGACAGGGGGGGGTAAAGTGCCCACGTTTCCTACCTGATAGGATGGGGTAAAGGTGTTACATGGGGAGGCATACCGCGTCTCGCCATCCGGTGTCCCGCTCCCACACCCCGAAGACCCCTCATCCAGGTGATCCTCCCGCACTGGTCCACCCCCAGGGTCTGGATCCAAAGACGATGGCCCTGCCCTGGCCACCTGAGAGAGAGAGGGTGAGACACCTTCTAGTTCCTCACACCCTCCCTGGAAGTGTTCCCCATCGGGACAAATACACAACCCCCAACACCACCGTCCGCTATGGCCCACAAGGCAGCCCCTAACGGTGTCCGCTCATGTAGGGCCAATGAAAGCGCCCCCAGTTTCTCATACCTTTTGTGCCCCAAAGGCGGGTGAAAATACACTATTTTGTTTTGTCAGGTGTTCTCCATTGAAGTGAATGGGCAGAAAAGGAGCCTAAGTGGGTGAGTGAACTGATTCCCTGGAAGATGACACCCACCAAAAGCGTGTTGGTTGGGAGGTATGGTTTCCGCATTCAGTCTCCTACCCAGTCAGCTCATTCATAAGAGCTTGGTTTTAGAACATATCTGGGAGTTTCCTGGTCCTCGGGGCGGCTCCTGCAAGGCAAACTCTGCTGTAGTTCCATTTCCTACCCCGTTCCTGGTCAGACTTTTCCAGACGGGTCACCCCGAGCCTGTCGGTAGAAGACCTGGACAACTGGCAGCCCTGACCTGCCAGTAGCTCAAGCCCCTACCGGCAGGCTTTTCACTGAAGCACCGGCACTGTTACTGTGACGGTGCTTCAGGGTTCCCATCAGAGGTGTTACTGGGGGGGTTTAGGGAGCTATAGCCCCCCGTCTTTTGGTTGTAGCCCCGGAGAGAATCTCAGGAGCTACAACCAAAAGGCTAGCTAGCCCCCAGTCCCGACAGTCCCAACATTAGTGTAGCCCCAGATCTTTTCCAGACCTAGCAACACCCCTGGTTCCCATTCAGGGTTCCCATTCACGTGGAGTCCCATGGGAAGCCATTGTTTAAACCGCGGGCCTCCACGGGAATAGGAACTTATCGTTCCTCCGCCGCCTGTGATATCCCGGTAGCACAGAGATGTCAGGTAGCGGAAACGGTAAGACAAGGTTGCCGGTAGACTCCCGGTACTAGCGGCAGCCTGCCGGCAACCTTGTAATGAGGCCCAAAGTAAGGGAATGATGACGGAATTCCATGAAAAGTAAGTTCCCAGCCACCTTGACCGCTGCTTCAGGTAGAATAAATCCAGCAGCCTGGCGTCTTAGCCAACATTGCGTTTGCATAATGGAGCGAGTCGGCCCATACTTATAATGAGAAGAGTGAAGACCACGGGATGCAACACGCCATTGGCTAAAAGCAAGGTCTAGAGTGCGTAGCGTGAAGGGCACTTTTCAGCTGTACATGCACTCCTTCCCAAACAGCGCGTTATCCTCCCCTTCCGGAGTACATGAAGGTCCCGAGGGAACACACACAAGAAACCGGCCCGACCGGCCGCGCGGCATTCTCTACCGCCGGGTGTCTAGGGCGACACCTGACACCCTCCCTCACTTCCCCACCCGCGCTCGGACCTGAGCGTGCTTTAGTATTGTAAGACAACATAATGTGCTTTGACCTTTAACCCTACAGGACACGCGCCATTCTGTTGGAGCCACACATTTTGATTCCTGTGACTCACGCTGGCGCATGACTGACTGTTGGCTTTTCAGCTCTTTCGCTACATACACCATTCACTTGCTTCTGTTTTGTTAGAAAGACTCATCATTTTAACAACCTCCCCCTCAGCTTAACTTGCTACCACAACCGCGGTAAGGGGCTTGTAATAACCGGTGCTACTTTCACAATACCATGGACTGAGTCAGCAACACCAGCATTCAAAGTGGTGACTTGGGGGTTTAATCACATACAGGCGTATGCACTGGGAGCATTAACTCGTTGAGCTATCTTAGCCACAGTGAAAAGAAGTTTCCAGTGTTCGTTTAACAGATACATACAGAGAAGCTGACAAATGACGGGTTTAACTGTCAAGCACTGGCACCAATCTCAGTTCCTTCATGACCAAATCACATCCCATCTCGCGAGACTACACTTTCTCTCACTAAAGCCTCGATAGAGACCCAGCTGTCAGGTGCCCTCATGTCATGCGTGACAGCTTGCGCCAGTCTCAGCCTTTTAGTTTGTATGATGGGACTGGGGGTGGGGGGGGGACATACTTATAACACAGGAAAGTCGCAGAAAGCAAAGTTAAAAGGCAAGACTGGCTCTTAACTGCCCTTGCTTGGGCCTCAATACATCTTCCATTCAACAACTGCATCTTATACAAAATGGCGGTGTATGCCTTCTCAGGGACTTTAAACCTTGCAATCACGCCTCTTCAGGACTTAAATCACTCAAGCCCTATCACTGACAAAATCACCCTTAAGTCAACGTGCCATGTTCGCAAAAGTCTCTAACACAAAGAGCCCACGTATATTGCCCTTCTCCTGAAACCATCCCACCTAGCAGGGGTGTTGCTAGGTCTGGAAAAGATCAGTGGCTAAGCTAATGGCGGGACTCGGGGCTAGCTGGCATTTTGGCTGTAGCACCTGAGCTTCTATCCGGGGCTATAACCAAAAGACCAGGGGCCATAGCCCCTTCAGCCCCCCCTTTAGCAATGCCTCAGAGAACTCAACCCAACTTCATTTAAGAAACAACGAATCAGAGACACAGCTGTCTCCTTCACTGTCCTACCAGCTAGAATGCCACCCCAAAAGACCCTGGAGTGGAAGTCAACTACTTGATAATCAAGAGAAATCTGATGAACTTGCTCCTTAACACCAAAACCCCCTTTGACTCCTGCTGCACTTCCAGCTAGGAAATCCCAGCACTCGCCCTTCCCCTTCACATTCTTGCCTGCTCCCTGAACTATCCTCCCTTTCTGTCATTGCAGCACTGTACCAGCCGGACCCCCTGGCCTCACCGGTCACTTTGGGCCTGATTCACGGAAGTGTTTTTATAATGGCGCAATCCCATAGGAAAACGCTCAGTGAATCAGGCCCTTTATATGTCATCTGATAGAACGTGTATATCACGAATGTACCTCCTCCTGTAACTGTTATACCCTCGGTTATACCACTCTCTTCATTAGCACTCTGAAGTACTATGTATACAATGTGTGCCCTAAATAAACCAAACCATAACATGAAAAATACAATTACAAACTGGTGGGCATTTACATATCTGAGCGCAATGTCCACCTCATGTAAAACACTGTTGATTGTGCCGTCGGACCACTTGGGAATGCATGAAAGCTGCAATAGCATGTGTTCAACACGCTGATGAAGGTAGGCTGCTGCAGTTTCAGAGAAGCACTTGTGAACAATGGAGAGGATCTTGAAGTTGATTCGCTCTCGGATCGGTAGCCAGTGGCCGTCTTTTCTGGCTCCTGAAATGTGCATGTGTTTGGTAACGCCAAGGGCAGCTCGGATGGCATTGTTTTGGATGGTTTGTAGCTTTTTCAGGTTGCGTTCCGAGGTGCCAGCAAAGATGGCGTTACAGTAGTTCAAGATGGCACCACCGCCGGTGCCGTCAGCGCTTGGTTGGTGGCGCACGCCTCATGCAGGGCCGTCGCTGGCCGTTTGCAGTGCAGCATGTGCAGCTGCACTTGGCCCTGCGCTGAGGGTGCTGTTTACTCCCTCTGGGCTGTAGCATGGGCCGCGTCCGTCTGCTCAGAGAGTAGTAAGCTGCAGTGTACTCTTAGCACATGGGCACAGAGAAGCTTACCAGCCATTTGGCAATGCCACTAAGTTGCGTGTGGGGTGTGGGCCAATGGGATAAATCGGGCAGTGGCGCCGGCGGGACTGTAATAATGTAATAGTTTGCCGGCGGTGCTGCTGCCGCAATGATTCATGTGACGTCACGTGCCCACCAGCACCATTTCAGAAAGCAGAACTTCTAAGGAAGAGCCTTGCTCCCTCGCCACTTAGTCTGAGTCGCTAGCAGTAGCAGCCCCCTGGACTTGTGTTATGTGCAGTGCTGTGCCGGCGGCGGTGCCCATTTGGAATGTCTGGCCTGCACGTCGGAGAGCTCGGCAGCGCCTGCAGAGGGGATTATTAGGCCTACCCAAAGCGTGCCGCAGTGCAGCCAGCAGCAGCAGGTAAGGTCAGGTACCCCACCTCCTGGGGATTAGCCGTTTCAGTGTTTTATAAATAATGAATTGACATTTATTTGTAAAATTTCCAGGTGCTCATTTGATTTAATAGCTACATTATAAAGAAAAAGGTTCAAATGGAAAAACGGACAAAGAATGGTGATTGAGGGACACAGGGCTGTGATTGATAGATGGGGACATCCAGAGTGCTGAAAGTCTTGTAAGGGCACCAAAGGGCAACCCCACAGGCTTCCAGAGAAGGGGACCCTGGCAGTCCACGGAACACCTGGGATGCAGTGTGAAGATGGGGCGGGCATGAGGCCTCTCAGGCTTGTGGTTCATGGGTGTGTAGGGCTCGGTTCTAGTGTTCCGTCAATCCTGCAGTAGCAAGAGGTTTCCAGGGCATCCAGTGCCAGGTCAGGGGTATGTTAAGTAATTCTTATCTAAAGCTAGCACTGCTTGCTTCGGGCATACTACCACACTTGCAGTGGTGGGGTGCGACCATCTTGTATGTCAAGGAGCTAGTACATTTTTTTCTGCAAATCTAACTTCCACATAAGATGCTAACATTTCACTTTGTCCGTTATTTATTATCTCTAATGCCTTAAATGTTGTTCAGATGTGTCCTAATTATCGATTATCCCACACACATAGTTAAATCCAAATAGGTGTGTTTGTTTGACATCAATTGGGCTGGGGAGCCAAAAGTAGCTCATAGTGGCTTTTTGGTGTCAAGCTAACCAGGCTCTTCTAGGCCTCAGGCAGGTGCTAAATAGCTCCTAGCTCTCCTCAATTTCAAACCCTGGATGGTGTGAGGCAATTTTCGAATTATTAAGAATTATGTTTACAGATGGGTAACCCTCACTTCCTGTGATGACACTTCCTGTGATGTCACTTCATGTGATGTCATCAAATGTAAATTAAGGGGCCTGCACTTAATTTGCTGCATTTGGCCCCACAAATGCTACAACCGGCCCTGGCCTCATGCCGTTTGTTTGCGGGCGGGGGCCACAAGGGCACCTGACTCTGTGTGCGTTGGTAGCACACACATCATAGTATATATGCGCACCGAGCACAGTGACTGACAGCCGCATCATGTCACATGACTTCGGTCGGCGCATCTATATACTATAATGCTGTGCTGCGCGCAATAACATACAAAGGCAGGGGGCGTTGCCTTAAGAGCTGGGCTGCTGCTGGCTGGTGCGTGGTGTGTCCCTCATTAGCACGTTACGCACACTGACTTGCTGTCATCAGGCTGGCGGGCTGCCTGACATTACAGGTGATTTCAGCCCGCCCCATGGAGCTGCTCTGCCACTGAGCCAGTCGAGCGAGGGAGGTCAGTCATGCAGTGCTAGCTGAGCTCCAGTTCAACTTACAACAGAAAGTTATTTTTCGTCCAAACTAAGAACATAACATACATTAGCAGCACAACTAAGGTGGGTTGCTCTCATCCCTGCCATTGGTTAATAAATAAGTCATCCACACTCACGCTCACCCTTGGGCCTTGGCAAACATCAATTACTTCAATGCAATAAAAATTGTCGCATTGAAGAAACTGATTGTGAGACAAAAACTGAAAAGAGCAGCATACCAAAATGTTCCATCATTGGGCACTTGTGAGTTGTGAAGGTTACAATCCTCCTCCTGGAAAATACTTTTTAGTTTGGGCTACTAAGCCAACCACTGTTGTATTAGAGTGAAGATAGGGAGGAATGGCATATGAGGAGGGGCAGTCTGTGGGTGTTGTTTGGTAGGTTCGGTGCCCACCCATTGACTGCCCATGGCCATGCTAATCCCTATGGCCATTCCTGACCCACCCGACCCAAAACACCTCTTCATGGGAACTCTTTGAGCTAGCTTTAGCAAGCCTTACCATCAAACTATGCACTCATGTGCCCATCAGTGTTTTTTCAAAGCAGTTTTCTAAGAGTTAATGGGCCTCATTCCAAGTGTGGCAGTCCGGAAACAAGGGTGCCGGTAAGCTTATCGGCACCCTTTTTCTGGACATCCACACTACGGGTCTGCCTGCAGGGGCATTGCGCCCGGCATGGTCCAACCTGCCAGGCGCAACGGCCCCTGCAGGCAGACTTTTCACGGAAGCACTGGCAGCTTTATCAATGGTGCCAGTGCTCCTTCTCCCCACTCCCATGGAGTCCTATGTGCCGCCGCCTGCCTTACTGCGCCACCGATACTTGTAATGTCCCGGAGGCACCGGGAAGTCAGGTGGCAGATTCAGTGTTTCCGGGTCGGCGGCAACCCGGCGGTGGCACTGACGGGTTCCCGCCGACCTCGGAATGAGGGCCAATGCCTTCACTGGAGTTGTAAACGTGCTACTTGTCATAAAAAGTGTCTTACCAAGCCTGCTATCAGCCGCTCTGTGTGTATCGTTCACTGAATTCCTGTTAAAACCAAGCATTGGCAAAGCCAGGAGGTTTGGCTTGTGTATAAGTATCACGCTTTTGCCAGGCATTGCTATTAGATGCCCAGCTAACTCACGCCATGTTTGCTGCTATCAATGGCCACTTAATACCACTACGGCTGTGCCTGGCAATTGCTTTCCCATGCCTATACTAAAGCCCAAACCTTTGCATTTGTGTCCATGCTCTGAGAAAGCACAGCCGGGGACTTCAAAGTGTGTCATGACCTGGGTTCGGCTTCCGAGTGCTTAGTCCCTTAACATTAACCAGCCCGCCCGCTATGATACACTGGAATAAACATTTCTTCAGCAGAGAAAATATGGCTTTGCTTTAGTTGATATTCAGTCATATTAATAATGTCTTATCATATCATGTTTTTGGTCTCGGGGGGATAGCTCTGGGGCAACTCACTCGCCTTGGAAGCAAGACAACGCGGCACACCACAGGCTCGATCCCCCGGTCCGCACTTAGAAACCTCTGGGTATTAAGCACGTTATAAATAACCTATCACATCCTAACCCATATTTGGTACTTGCTTTGCTCATTTGCGGTGCCGCTGGTCAAGTGCAAAAAAGAAAGGGGCCTCACCAAATTGTTTGCCCCGGGCCTCATCCCACCCTCTGACAGCCCTGGGGTTCTCTTCCTTCAGACTATTGGTATATTTGGGACTGATAGGTTAGGGCGCACCCGAGAGAATTTTTAAGTCCAGTGGAAACGGGAAGTTGTTGATACCCAGGCACAGGCTCTCCCCCGTCTTCCTTATTTAGTTATAACCTTGTACCCTCAGAGCCCAGAGTACCAGATCAGGCCTTGCCTGGAGTCTATTCAGCCAACCTTGTATGTTGGTGTAGACCTAAAGCTGCAACACGAGAATGTGTAGTGTTAACCTTAAAGGCGACAAGCTGTGCAACCGGAACACCTGGCCTCATAGTCAGGCTTCCACTATTTGACCCGTCTAATGCAATACTGGACAGATCAATTTAGACTACAGTGGCTGCAAAGAATGTCAAATTATTTTGGAGACTGGTTGCCAAGGGGCATTATGGCGAGCAGGGAGACCACAGTCGCCAAATGGACGACACACTACAAGGAGATCTTCATGGACTCCTCCCCCGAGAACACCATACCAGGGAATGAAGATCTAGAGTTTCATACTTTCTTTTTTTCACTGGATGAGGGATCAAAATGTCCATAGTCTCTCTTAAGACTGGGAAAACCCCTGGCGTAGACGGTCTGTCTCGAGAAATGTATACAGTGGTGCGCCTCTGTTCTAGCAAAGGTGCTTGGAGTAATCGGTAGCTCTGGAGTTTCAACAGTACCATTGAAATACAGATGGATAGTTCCTAAATTTAAAGGGGCAGTTTTAATGATCCACTCTGTCACAGACCAATATCTCTCCTGGACTCTGTATATAAGATCTTTGCAAAATGTCTGCCAGCAGTACTCCAGGAATGAGTTTGTGAACACTCTAGTCTGAAAACCTCTCAGGCAGGATTCAGAAGGGGTTTCAGCACCGTGGATCATTGTTTTACCCTGAGCACTATAATAGATAAGTATTGCATGGTGAGAGGAGGGGATGTATATGCAGCCTTTTGATCTCGAAAAGGCTTTCGATACTGTTGATCGGAACACTCTTTGGAAAAAAATGTTACATGGTAGGAGTACCAAAAGGTCTTTTAAATGTTACAGCGTCAGTCTGGTTAGCAAGGAAGGGAGACTACCAGGGGTCAAGTCCTAAAAATATAAGATTGGGGACTCATCAACAAACTTAATGGGATGTGATGTCTTCAGAAATGTGCATATCAAGGTGAAATGTGCACATTTCATTCAATTGGCTTTGCATAAGTACCCACATTGCACAGGAGGAATGGCATTTGCCTTTCATAAAATCAACACACACACACAAAACCAAGAGAGGATATTTTCTTCTAATAGTGTTTTTGAAAACGTTAAAATGTGGGCATGTTTTAAACTTCAAGAACCAATACAAATGTTTTTCCTGGAACTTGCAGTACCAAAATGGGACATTTTACCTTTAGTTGTTTGTTATCTTTCATCAGGTTATATAGTGAAGTGGTGAAGTGTCTGGCCTGCAGACCTAAGGTTGGCTTTAATTCATAAATTCAAGGAAGACTTTCACTGTTTCTCATTTTAGCTGGGGGGACTGAGTCCGCCCTCTGAAAAAAGTGGGTGGACTGCGCACACCCGCGTGTACCCTCGACTTTAGCACTGGAGACTACACCCATCCCCACCAACACCAGTTCCACTGAGAATGAGGTCTCTTCTTCGGATTGGTCTCTGTGGGGCAGGTGGCTGGTTTTTAAGGTGGCTTTCCAGAGGTTTCTTCCAAGAGGGCGTTCCTCTTAGCTCAGACGGTCGGTAGAAGGAAATCTATGACAGCGTTAGTCCCTATGTGAATGCATGTGCAGTTCTGGACTCCTTTATGCTGGAAGCTATTCCATGCATTCCTTTCTGTGGACAATACTTTCTGCTACTGCTAAACCTCCTCTACTTCGAAGCACACTGTGACCTTAAACAATGCAGTTGGGTTTCGTCCGTTTGCAAATGCGGATGTTAGGCTCGCTACCCACCCCCACGCTGGCTTTTATCCACAGTCAACAGGTTACATTCTCGCGCCACTTCTCATAGTGCTTACAGGCTCACATACGCATGTGGTTTGCCCATCTTGGGAGTGTCTTCAGCTACGCCAGTTGAATACTTGAAATATTCTTCACAGGGCTTTTGCATATTTGCCGCAGGACCTGCGTGTATAGAAAGCGTGAGTGCAGGGTCAGCTTATGAGTAATATACGTCAATGTCCACCCTGACCCTCTGCTTTATTTTGCTCCTTTCAAGGTTCATCCTTCTGGAGAGGTGGCCCCAGAAAGGGACACAGTGTTCATGGTGGAGCATCCACAATCAGGCAAAATACTGAAGAAGTGGACGCAACAATCCAGATGCTTCCCCCAAGAACTGCAGTCAATACATCAAGGGAGACCCCACGTATCACCTCCAGAGCTAAACATAATACTGCATTTGAGGGCTCCAGAAGTAGAAACAGCAATCCAGATGCTGTGCACCAGTACTGGAGTCAATACACCAAGAAAGCCCCTACGTTTCACCTCCAGAGCAAAACATAATACTGCATGTGCAGGCTCCAGAAGTGGAAACAGCAATCCAGATGATGCGCACCAGTACTGGAGTCGATACACCTAGGGAAGCCCCCACGTATCACCTCCAGAGCTAAACATAATACTGCATTTGAGGGCTCCAGAAGTTGAAACAGCAATCCAGATGCTGTGCGCCAGTACTGGTGTCAATACATCAAGGGAAGCCCCCACGTAAAAACATAATACTGCATTTGAGGGCTCCAGAAGTGGAAACAGCAATCCAGATGCTGCGCGCCAGTACTGGAGTTGATACACCAAGGGAAGCCCCCACGTATCACCTCCAGAGCTAAACATAACACTGCATTTGAGGGCTCCAGAAGTGGGCAATGGAGTCCAGATGTTCTGCTTTAATACTGGAGTCAATACTCCAGGAGAGAACCTATATATGTGGGGCCCAGAGATGGTTTTCAAGCTGTCTGCAAGGCTGACAGAAGTAGACAAAGCACTCACAGATGTTGCCCCATGTACTGTAATCAGTAGTTTAGGCGAGGCCCTAGATAACGGCTTCCAGAGATAGACATACTACTACATTTGAGTCCTCCAGAACCCGACACACCCCTGATGCTGTGCCCCAGGACTTGAGTCCATGCTACCGAGGCCCCAGATATGGTGTCTTGAGCTAGACTGCATACTTCATTTGAGGCCGACAGAAGTGGCCCCAAGATTCCATAAGCTGCCCAGTATTGGAGTCAATAGCCTTGGGGAGGCCCCAGATTTGGCCTCCAGAGCTAGATATAATGCTGGATTCGAGGTACCCAGAAGTGGAAACAAGATTTCAGTTGCTGCCCACGGACGGTAATGGTGTCAATAATCCAGGAGAAGCCCCAGATAATATATATATATTATTTTATTGTGATACTGGTTGTCCATACTCAACCTTACACAAAATAAAAAGAAACATAGCATTTACAAATGTGCAAATATATTACATACAGTATTCCATTTAAAACATAAAACCGGTCTAACATAATACATCCAATAATATTCATCATAAAGGAGTGGACAAGAAAGTGAGACGTTACCATCTTGATCTGATCAAATCAGCTTCATGCAAGATTTGGAGAAGAGCAATGGTAGCAACTGTTTCCTCATCACTAGTAATTCTTGTGAAAAAATACTCAGCTTCAAACAATGCAAAATTGTGTATAAATCGTCCCAGCAATAGAGTTCTAATCACTGCCAGGATCGGACAGTTCAAGACGATGTGCTCTATGTTCTGTATAACATTGTCGTTTCTACATAATACACAACCTTTTCCATAATCCATGCCCAATGATCTAACATGGCAAATTTCAGCAGTAGGGAGCAGGTTCTGCCGGTATCTTAGAAATTGACCGGTCTAATAGCTAATTGGACATTTTTTCAAATATTTAGGAATAGTTCTACGAAGCTTATCAAGAAGAGATAGGTTCTTATAGAGTTTATAATTTTTCATCTTTGTGATTGTGGATATCCAATCATGTCTGAGCAGGATAATATTTGTATAATTTGGATTGTTTATAAGGTCACTGGTTGACAGTTCTTTTCTATTCAGCACTTGATCCGCTCTTCTCCTGAAATTGGATAAAGCGCTCAATATCATGTGACTCAATACATTTGCTAGATCTTCGTATAAAGAAACCTTCCCTGCGACCAGTAGCCTTCGATACAATGAGAGAATTCTCCAGTCTAGTAAACAGCTCAAAGAGGTTAGACCCAGCTTGAATCCGGGTGCAGCTATTGGTACACAATCGGTTAAACCCAACACACATTTCCAGACTCAACCCTATCATATTCAAGAGACCGTAATCCATGATTGATCTCTGTGCCGTACAACAGACCTGGCACCACCTTAACTCTATAAAAGGATATCGACGGACAAATAGAGAACCTGCAATATTGGATCTTGATCTGAGCACTGGCGTGAGTCACCATTGTCATTAAAAGTATCATAAGAACACCCAGGCTGACGACTGCATCCATTTAGAAACCTAAATAAGTTAAGGTTTGCGTTGGTATTAATTGATGTTCTCCCACACACCAGCTATATCCCATTTTGCATTTTTGTTACTTGTAAATCTAATTACGTTGTTTTGTTTCTCCATTGACACACAGTTCGTTCAGTATGGAGTATTCTAAGACAGCATTCAATTGTTTCTGTAAGCCCACCTGGATCCTGTCCATAAGAATAACATTGTCTGCATACATTAAGTATTGGACGAATACAATAGAAGAAATCCTTGGAGGAGCAAATGAGGAGTTGAAGAGGAATTCTCCCAGGCCAGACAAGTAGAGGTTGAATAGGCAGGGAGCCAATACGCAGCCGTGGTGGGGAACCCTGCTCGCCCAGAAGCTCTCTGTCAGTGCACCCTGCCCATTCAACTATACTTGAAGAAATGTGTGCTGATGCAGGTGAACCAAGATAGATGATAGCGGCCCAGATATCTGCCAGTCCCTCAGCTTACACCATGATAGGCATATGAAGTGGCAAATTGCAAGGCCTCTCCGATTCTTCCTTTAGCCAGCCCACAACAAGAAGACCATTTAGTTCAGTACCCAGTCCCCTACGGAAACCAGTCTGGTACTTCTGGAGGCGGCTCCAGATATGGCCTCCTAAGATAGACATGAAAGAGCATTTAACGACACAAGAGATTATACAATATTCTAGATGTAGTCCCCATAGGTGCGTGCAATACATCACATGAGGTATCCAAATTAAGCTTCCGGAACTAAACAGAAGAACGCCAGACAAGGTTTCCAACACTTGATATAATAATTCCAATGATGCCACCGGAACTGGTCGCATTAGTCCAGACATAGCATCCATGGCTGCACAGAATACTTGAGGTGATGCCTCTACATCTCGGCGCATTTCTCTATACGAGACCCTCAGAACGTGATACAAGACTCCAGACAATGTGTAGAATGTTAACCTAAACCCAATTTCCTCTTCGTTAGACCAATGCTTATATACCCGGACATTTATCTCGCAGCCCCTTGGCTGTGTCACATGGTTCATCTTGTTTAAATTCACCCCATACAGTAACCAGTCTTGCTTGGTGACTTTTAAGAACCTCTCATGTCCCATCTGTCTCTGATCCTCGGGGTACAGTGTACCCTATTTGCTTTGACTTAAGCAAGTCCCTGTGTTCCACTTTCTTGGTCACTCTTTCTTCTTTTCTCAGTCACTGGTAGGGGCACAGTACGCCACTCCACAGACAAGCCTAGGCACTCTGAAACTACTAAGGTGGTGATTTGACACAGTATAAAAGCATGTTAACATAACATACGTGTTAATGTTCCCAGTCTGAAGTTTGATATGATCCATCTTTGCAATCTAACTTCTGAAGAGCATTGAAAACCTTACCTTGAGTATTAGGAACTGGAGGTAGGTATCCCAGTTACCAAAGTCACAGGTGAGTGCCACCTTTCTGGCCAATCATTCAATGACCTCTTGTAGAGACAACAGGTTAGAAAATTAGGTATAAGCTACTGGGTAACCTTCCTATCTATATGGCATCTGGTTTGTTGTGATTTGCATTGGTTACCTGGTGGCTGAAGGATCCCAACCACAACATGTCACCCTGGCCATTCGGGATCTCGCTATCAATTACACTTAGGTGTCCCTTTCCATGACACTTGCACCACAGCATAAAAGTGTATACAGTCTCAGGAGGATAGCTCAGGGGCAACGTGCTTGCCTTAGAAGCAAGACGACACGGAGCAACACAGGTTCGATTGTGCGTCTGCGCTTAGAAACCTCTGGGTATTAAGCATGTTATGAATAACCTATCATATCATATCATACTGTCCTTGAAATGTTCCCCTTAAATTGGTATTTTGCTTATCCTGCCAGCGATCCGTGTAACCTTTACTTTTATCAGTAGCAGTGTTTAGTAAATATTCACCTGGGCCAGTATGCTCTGTCTCCAGACTGCCTTCTACCTGTGTCTGCAGCAGCACGTCTCCTACTCAGCTAGACAGAAACATTGGTAGATCAGGTGTCAAGTGTCTTGGAGCAAATCCCATATGGTTTTGAAAACTCACTTTGTGGTATGAAGGCAAAGCGTGTCGAAATCGTGCAGAAGGCGTCCGAAGCCATCTAAACGATGTGTGCAGTATATGTTTAAAGAGGCGTGTGGGAGGCCCTCTACTGAGAATGAACATGGGTTAGACACCCTGTTCTATGGAATTTCTTCCACTCAAGAGGGTCTACAACCACGTTTCACTGCACTACACCCTTCACAGAGGAGAGATAACCATTTGCATATCAGTCTGCTCCCACCCACAAGGGCAGTGCATTACCATCAGCTACCCCAGACACGTGTTTCGGCATTTTTTGGCCTCCTCAGTGAAGTGAAGCTGAGCCTCTCTAAGGCACAGTGAGCAAGGGGTACATGTCTGGATTAGATGTAGCTAC
This sequence comes from Ambystoma mexicanum, assembly GCF_040938575.1. Classification (NCBI taxonomy): domain Eukaryota; kingdom Metazoa; phylum Chordata; class Amphibia; order Caudata; family Ambystomatidae; genus Ambystoma; species Ambystoma mexicanum. The sequence goes on from NC_090923.1 coordinate 969,919,762, forward strand.
TTAGGGTGAAACCCCAAGTTTTACAGAATTAAAGATGATTGTTGGATCCCCTCTACTGATATTTGAGCTTATGCACAGACCACTTTTAGGTGATTGCCATCCCAGAACAAGCGCTTTTGCGCGTGGTTGGCAACGTGTCAGTATGTGCTTGGCTGCACACATTGGCAGACTGGGAAAGCAGTGAATTTTACCAGCAGATGTAAGACTCAGGCCACACTAGATGATGCAGCTGTTAAGTTACGTTACTGTGCTTTTGTACCTGGGATAATCAGACCATAGTCTGCTGGGAATAATAGCAGGAGGAACAGTGAAATAAGAGGGAGAAATAAGACGGAGCAAAAGATGGAACAGTGTTATGATGAATAAGGACAGAGGATACAAGCTGAAAAGCATTGTTCTGTAGTTACCATAACCACACTATAACCACAATGATCTAATACACTAAGTCATATGACGGTTAATAGTATAGAAGGTATTATCGATATATTATGGACCTCATTACAAGTACAGCAGTTAGGAAAAACTGTGGTACTGCAGTGGTAACTCAGTTACCACTGCATTACCACCACATTACCACACTGCCGTACTTCAGCTTTAGGCGAAGGAAAAATCTCCAGCAAAACGCTGAAGGTATTCCGCCGCCTTACTGCCTAAAATCGGCAAATTCTGCCAAAATCCCAATGGAGTCCTAGTGACTCCACAAAGGGGGACTAACATCACCATACCGCGACTTGTAATCTGGCAGTAATTCCGCCAGACCAAGTTACGGTAACGGTAATTCCATTTGCTGGTATTCCAGCAAATTTACCACCGGAATACTGCCAAACTTACACTTTGGAATCTACATGCTGGTGGACTTCTCTTTATTCTTCCACAGCAAGATCTCCATGGCCAGGTACTCTTCAAAGTTTTTTTGGTTTGCTAAATTGTATCCCCTTGAAGTACACGGCTTGTAGTCCCAAAAGGACTGATCTCTGCCCATGTATATGTCCAAGTAACCTCCTTGGCCTTGAACACATTCCTGCCATTGCTATACGGCAAGGGTGTTCTGTTTTCTGCAGACAATACACCTGCAGTGTTCCAAGAGAACAAACACGCAGACGTGCATTACCCATAGCTGTGCAAGTTGGCGATGGACCTGTGAAACTGTGCCATAAACCAGGGGATGCCCATCTCACCCACACCCATCCCCTGTGTAGGCAAGTGCAGAGCACACCCATTAAGCATGTTTACTCTCCCACGGGGCTGCATGACCAAGCAGTGGGTTCCATCTTCAATCGGGGAGTGCTCGGCTCAATAGATAGGTTTGCAAATCATAAAAACTCCAACTGTTGTCCCTGTGCATCATGGATGACCAAGGCCTCTTTGTATTGAATGTGGATTTCTGGTACACTGCTTGGGATGTTCCACTAGGTGTTTCTAACTCTTCCACTCGGTCCTACCGAAGCTCGGGTAGGCACAGAATGGTGATCACTTCAACAACACCCAACTGGCAAAAAAGGACATGGCACCCAGATCTGTATAACCTTCCTGTAGCCAGCCACGCCTGCTATCACCACAGCAGTGCTTGGCTCTGCACCTCTGCTTGTTTAACATCTAGGCGTGGCTGGCTGCTGCCTGAAAAACTGTTCACTATTATCTTGGTTTTATTAGACAAAAACATGAAGATTTACAAGCCGTTAAAAAGTCTTCAATTAGCTCATAATACAAATGCAAGCACCCGAGATGTGGTGATACTTCTCTGGAGCACGAGCGTAACACACTATCATGCTCTTTGGATCATGCTTCGTCATTTAACTCCCACCTGATGAGGTCAAGCCTACAGGTGGAGGCATGGAACTCTTCCCTTCAGTGCTTGTAGGGCCGGTGGGTTCGCAAGTACGGCCTCGGGAGTTAATTGCAGTTATTTACATAGTCATAGATTAACCTGAAAATATTAGGTGGTTTGGGTTCTTAAGATCTGAACTTGCATAAAGGAGTGTTTTTTTCGCCTACAGAGTCATGAGCCTAAAGGGCACTTTGAGGTCACTAAAGCTCTTCCTTCTGGTGAAAGGACCTCATCCTTTGTGGGATTTAAATATTGTCCCGACAGCGCTGGTACACAAACTCTTATCACCATTTGAGATAGCCAAATCCTCATCTGAAAGTGTTTTTGGTCACGATCACATCAGCAAAGTGGAAGGACGAACTTCAGGTTTGTTTGGCTGGGAATCCACACCTAGGCCCTTTTCCATAAAGACAAAGGGGTTCTGTGAACCTACCTCGCCTTTCTACTGAAAATTTGAACAGGTTTTCATATAAGCCAGGAAATCATCTTATGTTATGTTACGTTACAAACATTTATATAGTGCAACTGTCACCCCTGAAAATCCTGGGTGAAGCCATCCCTTTTACAAACCCATACTTTGAGGTAGAGAGATCACGAGATCATTTGATTTGAGAAGATCTCTGAATGTTTCAACATCACGAGAACAAAAGACATCAGGCTTCCCTGGCCCACTGGAATGTTTCTTGTATCCTAGAAGCATAGCACATTCAGAAGCCACCTCTGGTGGCTATTGCGGGAGATGCTTTAAAGCACATATGGATCATTTTTATTCCAACGAGATTCTTCTATAAAGTAATGTCACTTGTGCTAAGCCACTAGCTTTTTAAGCATTACCACATGTGTTATCAAATACATTGAGCTGAGGCCAGAAGGAAAGCCTGAAGTCAAATGACACCCAGAGTTCTAACCGAGTCCACTGGGACTGTGGACTTGCCCAAGACATGTGGCCAGTGAAATGGAAGGTAGGGGGAAGGGCGGGTTGCAGCCGAGCTAACTCCCAACAGCCCTTTCCTATTCCTGGCAGGACAGGCCTTAACATTTGGATGATTACTAGGTGCAGTTTAGGCCCCATTGTGATCACTTTGCTGTTGTGCAAAGCTTTGTAAGGAACTCGAGCTTCAGAGATCCATACATATATTGATATCGGACTCGGGGAGGCTGCAAACTCGAGATTGCAATGCTATTGGACTGTACATCCTATCACCCCCCTCGACCCGCATTTATTTCACTGCCAGCATGCTTCTCTTCACCTTCCTGCAGCCGCCACATTCCCTTTACGCTAAGGGAAAGGGCACCCAGCTTCTTAGGGCACTTTGAATAATCCCCACTCCAGCTTCCATCTTTTCTGCTCCTAGAACCCCCTTCAGCATTACATTATCTCTCTGGAACTGAAGGTCCGGTGCAGCCTCAACACCTGGTGAGTCGTGGCCATTTGGGGTGGGGGATTTTCATTTTGGCATGTGGCTGTGTGCCCTGTTTGGGAGGAGTCATGGGGCTTGGCAACAGCAGACTAGACCTCTGGCAGAAACCTGCCAGGATTTTAGTCCCGATCCCAATGTCCTGATGAGCACCTTGCACCGCCCCCGACGGGCGTTGCCCTGTTGGGCAAAGCTCTCAGCAGGCCACTGAGCCTGGCTCCTGAGCATGTTAGGATGAGGTTTGAGGCGTCTCCCAGCCTGACAACCAACATTTTAAAGAATATAAAATGGGTGGCTGTGGTACTCAAATTTCAAGCAACCTTTTCTCGAACCAAAAGTTCTTGCCGATAACATTTTGCATGTAGCTTGTGTTAAGGAGTGGAGTTTCCAGATAGGCCGCTTTCCCTCATGTGCCAACTCGCAGATGCTCGTTTTGTTGCACATGTGGTCCAATATATAAAATGCATGTACTAATGTGTATATAAAAACGAAAGCAGCAGGCAGGGGAGTTCCTCTTCTGCCTGCAAGCGGCGGCACTCACTCCAATGGAATAAATATATATATACAAGACAGAGAGAGAGAGAGAGAGAGAGAGAGAGACAGAGAGAGAGAGAGAGAGAGAGAGAGAGAGAGGGAAACAGACAGAGAGGAGAGACAGAGCAAGAGAGACAAGGGAAAGAGAGCAAGAGAGACGAGGGAAACAGAGGAGAACAGGAGAGGAGAGAGCAGAGGAAGAGAGAGAGGGAGAGAGAGAGAGAGAGCGAGCAAGACGGGTTGACAGTGGTAATGTGAAATGGAGCCAGTCTGCAAGAGGCCAGAGTTGGGAGTGCAGGGTTGTAGGTTCCTTAGTCTTTAAGGCCCTCTACCCTCTTTCTCTGACTGACAAACTCTTTACCATTTCCCTCTTACCTGTTCCCCATTTTCTTTTTCACCCCACAGACTGCGGTTTGGTTTACACCTTGGGCGGGCCATAGTTCGCCAATACAGACAAGATTTTGGTGTTTTAAGACTACTCCAGTAGTGATTTGCACAGTAGAAAAGCCAATTAACATAACTACCCTGTAAGATCGCCTGTCACCTTACACTACATACAGAAATCCCCCACACGTGGCCACTGCAGGCCTAGCCGTTAGCACATCAGCACTAATTGAGCCATGACTAAGCGCTGCTCTTCAGCCCTATTACCCTCTCCCCTATTGGCGGGAAACTAGGCCCAGCGCACTGCAGTCTATCAAGCAATTTTTCCTGCATAACAAGTGCAGAAGTCTCTGTATTCTTTATTGGACAGAAGCCGGTTGCAGTTATGAAGATAATTCAGAAGAAACTGCTGCCTTTAAAATGTTTCCAAAACCAAAGTAGAGACGCTGCCATTCTCCCTAAAATGATTTCTGATTGATATTGGATATCCTAGGAGTTCCGAGGAAGCGAGGTGGAGTGTTGCAGTACGCACAAGTTCCTCCTGAATCATGTAGTGACTTTTGCCTGCAGAAAAACCACCCCACGCACGGTGACCAGTCCCTAGCCAGGCTCGAACTGGCCTATGGGGCAATAGGTCAAAACAAAAAACCAAAATGATGGTGTGGGCCAGTTTTGTGGGTCAAATTGGGCACTTTTTTGGTCAATATCGGCCAGTTTGATGAGTTACTTCCCTCTGTGGCGAGTAGTTTTGACCAGTATTGCTAAATAAATAATCTTTAAAATGCACAATTTGTATCACATTTTATCAAAAATCTCCCCATTGGACTATTCAAACAGTGTCACAAAAGGAATGAATAGCCATTGGAACTATGTGCCACTTTTTCATTGGTGCCCGAGACAATTGTATGGCCCAGTCCGACCATGTCCCCAACCCTTTATTCTATCAGTTTGAGATCAGGGGAGATGTGGATTGGGTTATGGGCGCGAGCATGAGTCTATGCAAGGCAAGGCCCGGGCGCGGGGGCGAGTAGCATCTCCGCACAGGCTTCCATTTTCCTATGCTTTGGAAACAACGTTCTGTTCTCGTTGACTGGGACCACGAGCGAAAGCCTAGCTTCCTACTCACTTGGTTTACCCCTGAGTCACCGGAAGTGTGTGCCATAAACTCAGGGATTCCACGGCATGTACAGGAAAACGCTGCATGTCCCAGAGCTGCGTCTAAAAGGGCCCTCATCGCCGCCCCTTGTCGGTTCTGCTTGATGAGCTGCCGGTGCGACTGGTCTCTTCATGCCCCAAGACGAGCCGAGACTGGCCGCCTGAACCTCGGGGCTGTCTCTGGATTGAGATGTCAAACGTGTCACTGTAAGTGGGAGGAGGGCCGAGGGAGGAGGCCAAGATGGAGGGGCTTAGAGAGCCCTGGGGAAATGGAGGAGATGGAGAAAGCAGGAAGAGTTAGAAGGGGAGGTGCCCGTGCGATCGCTGGAGAGGAGAGATGCTGCAACGCTATGCCATTTGCATATTTCAAACATTAACCACTTGGTTTTGGGGTATGTTTGCCTCAGGACATATTTGTATGGATAGTGCAGGGTTATGTTATGGCCAGTACTGGGCTCAGTCCCAACCTGACCCTTTGCTTATTTTGGACCTTAAAAAGCTTTTTACGATAGTCGTGTGCATGTAAACACTGCAAGATGCAAGAGAAAGAAGAGCCCCAGTGCAGGCTGGCACTGGCTTATAGGACAGTAAGGCAATGCCTGAAGTCAAGTGCCAGCCCATGGTTCTAGGGCGGGGCCGTTTCTTTTTTTTACGGAATGGACCACTTTTTGGTCCAGAATGGACCAGTTTGGTAAGTTACTTCAGGGCTCGAAATTGAGATTGGATAAGCAGGAGCTATCGGCAGCTCCTTGGTATCCAGCATTAACCAGAAATCAGGAGCTACCTCGGGCGAACAAGGAGTTAGTATGTAGTGTTCCACAAATCTGACTTTCACATCAGTTGCAAATGTATTCATTATTTAGGACTCCTTCTACTTTGAATGTTGTATAGATGTATCCCAATGCTTATTTATAGATTGCTCTAAACACACAAAGTTAAATAGTCAAAGGTGTATTTGTTTGGCACCAGTTGGGGTGGGGAGCCAAAAAGTAGCTCCTGGTACCTGTTCTTGTCAAGCTATCCAGGTTCTTATAGGCTACAAACAGGAGCTAAATAGCTCCCAGCTCCCCTCAATTTCGAACCCTGCACTTCACTCGTTTTAACCAATTTTACCAAGAAAATATGTTTTCAAATGCATCGTTTGCAACCTATTTTACCAAAATCACCCCCTTGGATATTACACAGTCTGTTCAGGACAGTAAAGAATTGTAACGTGTGATTTTGGGCCACTTTTTCATTGGTGCCTGGTTGGATTGTATGCCCCGGTGCGACTCTGCCCCAGCATCACACAGTGAAGAAGTTGCAGCTTTTCATGTGTATTCTGGGACTTGTACTATTGTGTTTTTCCTGTTCTGAGTAAGGCCTACAGATCCCAGCGTACAAAGTGAAATGCTACAACTGGATCAAGAGGTGCTGTATGACATGGGCTCCCTGGGCATCTGATCCGCAATGAAACACCCATAAAGGACAAGCAACACCAGTACAATAATTATTTTGGTGAGTAACGTGTACTATTTTGCTGTTTTGCTCAACCAGGCATAAACATGGTTTGCTCCAATGAGCCCTGTGCCCCATGGGTAGTTCCTCTTTGCAAGTGTGAGGGTGGGTTTAGATACAGATTGTGGTTGCCCCTTTTGGAGGAACAAAATTTGATCGAACTAACCCTTGTTGAATGTTGTTATATGACAGTTCAAATTCGTCCTATAACCCAAACTATTTTTCCCCAACCTTTCTTTTTGGAATGAGGTGGTATTATTGCCTGTCCATTGCCTTACCCTCCCCATCCTCCCTGCCTTGCCAAAGTATTACTTTGGCTCAGATACTAAATCCACACTATTCATTTCCTTTAAATGCAGCGCCTATTCAATTACGAAGTAATTCTTCTCTGAAGTCGTTACCAGGTGGTAAAGTTGGGAGGGTGGCATGGGGTTTTACCACCTGGCCTGATGAGGCGGAATTACTGCTATTAGAACATTTCACCTAATGAGAATAGAATGTTCTGTTTAAAACTCGAAAAGACAAAGGAGACAAGCATTGGCAATGCCAACAGTTTGCGCTTTTGTGTAGGCACGGGAAAGGCCCTGCGAGGTACAGCCTTAGTGGCATTAAGTGGCCATTGATGGTAGCAGGTGCAAAATGGTGCGGGTACCTGGGCATATAATAGCAGTGCCCGGCAAATACTTAATACTTATACAGAAGCCAAAACTGTTGGCTTTGCCAATACTTGTTTTTAACCGGACTTCAGTGAAGGACACACAGAGTGCTTATAAATCACGTGGCTGAAGGAAGACCTGTTAAAACAAATGTATTACACAAATAGCGAGTTTAATAACTCAAATTAAGTCATTAACACTTAGAAGACTGCTTTGAAAAAATGCTGGCAGCTACTTTGAGTAATGTAATGTAATTTGTCATTTGTATAGCGCCTTTTCCCATTTCCATGGTCTCAAAGCGCTGTAGATGAACACTCTCTGGGGACTGACGTCCAAGGTATGGGAAAATTCATCAGAGGAGTTTTGAATGCATGTGTGCATTTTAGCCAATGCGAAGGTGGGTAGGGGTGACCAAGTCACTACTAGCTACCCATATCGGGCTGGCATGTGAATGGGTGCTTTGAGGTCATCTGGAGAGATTGCGAGTGCAGGAGACTCATTGTGTGTCCAGCTAGGCTGAGTTTTTGTCGTGGGGCATGTCAGCATTCTAATGGCAGAGGAGTTGTGCGATTTGTCTTAAAAATGGTGTAGGATTGCAGATGCGTGCGGGTGGGCGGCTTTGCTTTCGGCTGTCTTCCATAAGCTTGGAGTGTGATACGTACCTGTGTGTTCTGGCTTGTTTTCGTAGATGTAGCGTGGATTCTGTTCTGTGGCCCGCTGACGTTTTATTCTCTTCATCAAACAGTAATTTCATGGTCGGTTCATTGCTGCCCCAGCCTACCAGAAAGCTGGTTAACTAACCAGAGGGGGGCATGGGTTTGCAGGATGAAGAGGGGAATAGCCAGGTCTTGGGGCCCTGCGGAAGGCAAGGTGGTCTTCTATGCTTCGGATGCTAAGGGGAATAGAGTTACAGATTCAGGGGGCTTGGACGCAAAAGGATGATCCCCCTATTCTAGTCGATTTGAAGGGAAGGATCACTGGGAGGAGTGCAGTGCCTGAACGCAGGTTTCTGTTGGAGGTATTCTAGGTCTGTTTTGTGGTGGGAACAGTGGGTGATACAGATGGCTTTGAAAGTGGCCCATCCGCCCAACAAGGAGCCAATGGAGGGCATGGAGTGTGGGCGTGATGTGCTCTCTGGGGCCATGGACAAGGAGGAGCCTAGCTATAGTGTTCTGGACCGGTTGGAGCTTTCTGAGTTGATATGAGGGGCACCCAGATAAAGGCAATTGACGTAGTCTAGGCAGGAGAGGACGATGGCCAAAATTGCAGTGACTCTGTGAGGGTAGGAGAAGTAAGGGAAGATGAAACTGAAAATACGAAGGTGTAGGTAGCAAGATTTAGACAAGTGTTAATGTGGTGTGAGAGTATCAGGTCAGCGTCCATGGTGCATTCTAGGTTCTTCACTGTGATGGATGCAGCGGGAGGGGCCTAGGGAGGATGGCCAAGGGGTGGGCTGCGGGAAGAGGCCTGTCTTCCTGCAGATCATGATTTCTGTTTTTACGGGGTTGAGGACGAGGTTGTTGGCAGTCATTCAATGGTCGATGTTTGTGAGGCAGGATGTGAGGTCGGGTGGGGGGAGGAGATGGATTTAGGGATCTTAAAGATGATTTGGGTGTCTGCATAGTTGTTGTAGGTTAGGCTATGTGAGCGAATAAGGGCAGGGAGGGGGCTCATGTAGAGGTTGAAGAGTATAGGAGATAGGGACGTGCCCTGTGGGAACCCGTTGGGGACAGGGCGGGGGCAAGCTGAAGGGAGGGCAGGATGATTTGTGATCTTTAGGTGAGGAATGAGGAAATCCACCTTATAGTGCAAAGTTTGATTGTAAGGCTTGGTTAAAGCGATCTGAAAAAGTTCCAATGATGAGGTGCTTTGGGTGCAGAGGGGCAAGGACTGGGTGGGAAGGGCCATAGGGATTTGCATGGCTATGGGCAGTTAATGGGCCTCATCAGGAGTTGGGCGGTATCTAGGCTGTAGTACCGCCCAACTGTAAAAGCGATGGAGCCTACCGGTCTGGCGATATTACCACCAGATCACTAGTTGGCCGTTAAATGTGAATCCCCATAACCCATTGACAAATTTTTGGTACTAATGCAGGGCGGTAAATGGGATTTTCATCTCCAGAAAAAATCTGGAAGTAAAACAGCCCATATAGCGCCCAACTCGTGATAGGGCCAGGCCTTAAATGCGGTGGTAATACCTTTAACGCCGCATTTTAGGGCTACAGTCCAACTCGTGATGAGGCCCCATGGTTTGGTACTGCCAATATTCAAATGTTCCAATTTTGCAATAATAACTGGCTACCCAGGCTGTACCTGTGGTAATGGTCCAGGGCCCGAGTTAACGAGCATCACCGGAAGTTTCAGCTGGTACAGCCCAGAGGACCCACTGATTATTGCTATTAGCATCCCGGGTTAATGTCCTGGGGTACTAATAGCAATGTATTTGTTTCAAACAATGGGTCGCACAGAGTGCACGACCCATTGTTTAATACAAATACTCAACCAACATGGCTGCCATGGAAATGGAAGCGAGACTCCGAGCAGCACCTTTCTTTCATTTCCATGGCGATCTCAGGGCGTGAGGGGAGCGCTGGGCAGCATTGCAAGGCTTAACAGTAAGTGGGAAGGTAGGTGTGGGGGGGCGGAAGGAGCGGGACTGCCGGGGAATGGGAGGGAAGATAGCGTGAAGATGGCGGGCAGACGCAAGCAGCTATGAGCTTGCTCGGAACATGGGCTTATACCATGAGATCCAGCCCACATTCCCACTAACCTGATTGGTTGCTTCTTCCAACCCAGGTGCTAATTACATTGAGAAAATCTTTGCTTCCCCAGCCTGGACGAAACACGTTGCCAATCTGTTAAGGAATACCACCCATGCCTTCTGTGACTTTATTTACAAGTGTTCTAAGTGACTTATCTATCAAAAGGCCTCATTTTTGATGTTATCAGGCAAAGGTTTTGATAGCCGGTTGCATAATAGCCACATTTCTCAAAAGACGTATGCACAAAGATATTATAGTGCAAGACTGTGTGAGTGGGATTTCATATTGTTAGACCAAAACCTTTGTATTTTAACAGAAAGAATGAACGCCCTGTGAGACCCTGTTTGAGCAAAAAGTGCTCAATGACAGCATAGCTCTCAACTCACACCCGCCAAACCTCACCCGCCTTGTAAAGGGCTGACTCACCCGCCAAACCTCCTGCACGCCCATTCATTCCAATGGACGTCTCACCCACCAAAAACAAAATCGGGTGATTTCACCCATCTTTGCAACACAAATGGTTGAGAGCTATGTGACAGTGGTGAAGCGTGCGAGTGCGTGGCGAAACATGACCTTCACTCTCAATGGTCGAGACCTCGCGTATCCATATAGAAGCCCCGCCCACCTAACCACTTGAAACCCCTCCAGAGGCAGCATGATCTCTGATGCCTCGACACCAGTGCTTACGTCATATCCGCTCGACAGTCTCTGTGAGATTTACTGGTGCTAGAGGGCCCCTAAAACCAATGTCTATGCAGTGATTGTGGAGAGATTTTCCTTATCGGGGAAATAGCTTTCAAATGACGTCCAATAACAAGTCACGTGTACTGTAGATGTTGACGCTGATTAGTAAACTTCAATCATGGGTCTTTGTTGTGACAGGATCGATTTATAGAACTCATTCTATTGGAAGAACGGGCTAAGTTTCTGGAGAGACGGTTCTTGGATGCGGAATGCATACATGGTGGACAAAGACGGATTCATTCATTTGCTCACTGACTTGTATTTGCACGGCGAATATTTTAGGAGTGAGAAAGTAAAAACAAGTTGAGAAATATCACTTGTAATTGTGAAAATCCCGAGTCCCCTTCCTGAATGGGGCGGGTACGGATGAGCGTTTGACGCAGTGTAACAGTCTTGTAACATAACATTTCCTTACAGCCGAAATGACTTCCATGCCAATGGTCAGGGCCGAGCTGTGAAACGATACCCATATGGTATTAGTATAGACATTTCTTCCACAGGGAGGGACAGGCTGGGGCTGTGGAGAAGTTCTTTCCAAGGAAATGCTGTTATTTTGTTCAGCTTTTATACTGCGTCATTCATAATGGTCTTTCCTGCAGTACCTTGTCATGGAAAATGGTACATAGAATAAATGGATCTCGTATGGTGGTAAAAGCTGGGATTATGGAGAAAGGTTCCCATAACCGGAAGTCCCCCCACCCCCATTGGCGTGGGGAGGCATATACTGGACTGTTTGGATATTTTCTTATAAGCGAATGCTCTTATAACAAACTCCTGGGTGGCGAGGTCACGAGGGAGGCTGTGGAAAGTTGGCCTGGTCCTACCTTTGGGCAGAAAGGGGGGCGAGGAGCTGTAATGGCGGGGTTTACGGGAGACGCTTTCTCACCAGCATGCAATTCCGGCTGGGGGAGGGACAGAGGGGTTGCTTGGCTAAAATATGTTTTTACTGAAGGGGGCTCAGCATGAATAAGATTGGATGCCACTGTTCTATAGGAAGGCACGCCTTGGTTTTGGAGAGATATTTTAGTTTTTCTGTGTTTGAAGTGTGAATCACATGCTTTTGAAGACTCCAAGTGTGTCACGGGGACTCGGGTAAACAGCTTGGCGTGCTTGTTTATAATCGGTCACTGAAACAAATATCACACTTGTTGATTAAGGGAGAACCTCTTGTAAAGCACATTGTGTCTGGAGTGGGAGGCGGAGGAGACTCTGTCATCTCACACAATGCGACCAGGCCGAGTGCGGTAATCACCCTCCCTGTTATCTGGAGTCTCTGGCCCCGCAGTGCGTGTCCCTCTGCAGCGATTGCCCCCTCGCCCAGCCAGAGCAGAGGAGCGGTGAGGCGTTTGTTATGCCCATCAACCACCCCGCACCCTCGCTGAATCAGCCTGAAGTTATCTGGTGTCAGCGGGTGAGAGCACATGACAATAATGTGGGCTTTATAAATGTAATCAGCAGGGACGCCATTTCACCAAAATGCAAGGGGTAGCGGAAGTGACATCACACCACCCTTGACCTCCAATGACATCACAAGAAATGACGCCATTTGACCCCATCCTGAAGTGCCAACACGCGAAGCGATGGAACACAATCTTTGACCCATTAACAAAACAGGAAGTGGCATCACATAGCATTATTCTTAAGTACACCAAGATAAATATGGTTATGATATCACTGTAATGTGATATACATGTCATACAAGAATTAATCACCATTTGTATCGTTAATATCAGTGTCCTTAGGGCCATATTACCAAATTACTGTGAATGCAAGCAGACGTAGAAGGCCAAATGATAATGATGTGTAATGCTATACATACAATATCACCCAATCTGTGTTGGTACTTAGTTATAGACCTCAGAATGATGAAAGGCTGAGTTGGCCTTGCCAGGATTCGAACCTGCAACCTGCAGATCACACACACATTGCATCAGTGAGCGCTCAAGCCACTGAGATATCTTACCAGCTATGGTAAAATGAGAAATTACATGTCTGAATGTTCTCAAAGTCTGAAAGCAAATTACACTCTATAGTGGATACCAATAAACTGTTAACTGAGATTTAACAGCAGGCCAGTTCATCTGCAGGTCTGGTGCCGAGTTGGCCACACGGCAAGCCTGCATGGATCTACTTTTCAGGCTTCGGAGGTTGGCAAAATACATACCATTGGGAGGGTTCATAACAGTGTATTAAAGAATTTAGAGTAGCACATGAAAAGCAACGCACTCGCACGGAATCACGTACTCTGGGCACTTGTTACCTCGTACATGCAAACATACATGCTGAACAGCATGCCAGGGAGATAGAAAAGATGGACACATTACAACAAAGCATTAATTGTGGCACAATGAAATCAAGGGCCACTTTATGTGCTATGGTCAAACATTTCTACACTATACACAAGCTTTTAGACACAAAGATTTTGTCAAGTGACTGCGGACACCGAGATGGAATGTCTTGTGATGATCGTAACAGAGACAACGGCAGAAAAAAACATGCTATAACTGCAACTTGCGAAAAGCAAAATACATATAGTTTTTGTCTGCATTGTGAATTTGAGATGTTTAAGAACAGACTAAACCCGTACTCACCCCCTGAAGTGTGCCTAAAATAAACCTTTAATGAGTCTAGCAATTATTGTATAGAATTTCAGAAATACTTTCTTATTTAGTGTCACTGCTCAAAGTGTTACACTTGTGGAACCCCCTGTTTTTTAAGAGGCCTGAACAAGAAAGCCAGCCACTTCAAAAACAAAGAGCCACATGGCGCTGGCCATAGCCCAGTAGCAACCGGCCAACAAAAAAAAAAAAGTGTATATATATATATATATATATGTTAAAAACCCTGAACCTAGGTCCAGGAAAGGCGGAAGGCACTCCGGGAAACAGTCTTGCTTGCAATAATCACAGCAAAACACTGAGGCAGGAAACCAAGTAATGTCAGCCAAAAATCAATACTTTAATTCATAAAATGTCCAGGACCGGAGAAACAAACACGAAAAACGACGCATTTCGTGGTAACAGACCGCTTGTTCACGTTTAGGGCAACAGACACAATAGAAGGACTATTTATACAGTCATCAACTCTATGACTTCTGTGTAAAGAGTCGTGCACACTTTCTTTTTTGTCTCTTATACAAGTTCGCCATCATGGAATGGGTTAAAGCGTATTAGAACTCATTAAGCTTAGTAGCAAAAACAAACAAAACATGCTTTTTCGGACATGCTTGGCTGACCTAGGGCGAATGATTATAGTTATCAAAAACCGCTTTATGTGAGGTAAGTTCTAGTCAAAATGAATAAATAATTTCATGCTGTATCTAAAATAAAGTGCGTAGTGCACACATTCTTTTAAATTCTTCGATTCAAGTGTACTTAGTTTAACCCGTTCAAATACCTTTAACAGTATTCACGAGCTGTGCAAAATTTGCAAAATACAACAGATGTTGTTAAAGTGCTATGTGCATTTGATAACATGAAAATTCAATTTACAGTTTATAAAGTGCCTAGTGCATTTAGCAGCCTCACGACATAATTCTATGTCGAAACATGATAAAGTGCTTAGTGCATCCTTAAAAACAGATGTATTTTACACTTGAATCATTTGTTACTTGCATGAATAAAAGCAATTTCCCCAAATCATTATTAGGGCAATTGCCTACACATAATAAAACCGCACTTACATAAAGCCCAATATGATGTAGATAACCCTAAAAAAAATAATATAGACCAATAGGAGTAAGAGACATATTAAAAATAAAGAAAAATGTGCATGTAACTGTTATTCCATTGTGTTGCATTAGTACTTCAACAAAAAATATCCGTTGGTTGCCCTTACAAGAAAAAGAAGTGAAAGAGTAAAAACTAAAAGACTAGAGAGGTCTGGAATTCTTGTAAATCTCAGAATGGTAAAAAAGTTAATAGACCCTCTAATCATTGTGATTGTGAGAAAACAAAACATAACACCCATGTTTGAAACAGACCAAAAACCGAAAACAGTCAAATACATTTTGCATGTGGGTTAACGCAATCCTTTAAATGCAATATATTATAAAAAAGCAATATATTTTAAACAAAGAGGAAAGTCTAGAATACGCGTAATATTTGAGGTAACAGGAACCCAACTAAGCATGCCTCAGTCTGGGATCATCTTTGGCAGATCGATGTTTTGCTTTGATTACTCTTGAGCCCTATTAAGTTCCTAGGAATGTGTATAATTCTTCATCTAGGTTGTGGCCCTGGAGTTTCTTTGTCTCATAGTCCAAGATGTATCTGGTTTCCATTTGTCACAAGAGGAGTTCTCGGTTAACCCCCCTTGCTGTTTTTTGGATAGCATGTATTCCAAAATATCCAAAACCGTCGAGTTTTCCTCCGTGCTTTTCTTGGAAATGTAGGGCCATTGGGTATGTTGGATCAACATTTTTGATTGCTCTGATGTGTTGCAAAATTCTAAGTTTTAACTTGCCGATCGTACTCCCTACATACCACTTATCGTACGGGCAGGAAAGGACATACACAACGTACTCTGTTTTGCAAGTGATTCTAGATTTTATGGTCACATTATTGTTCAGAACAGGATGTTGGTATTGTTTGATATTTTTTGCAAATTTGCAAGCCTTACATTTAGTACATCTTTGAAAACCCTCTGGGTTGGTACTTAACCAGCTTAGAGTCACAGGTGCTGTTCTAGGGCTCATATAGCTCGATACCAAATTATCTTTCAAAGAGGCTGAACGCCTATAAGTAATATTAACGTTGGGCCCCAAGGTACGTCCCAGATGCTCGTCCTGCCTAAGTACATGCCAGTGTTTGTGTATTATTTGGCAAATGTTCTTGGAGGCTTTGCTGTATGTCAAAATGAAACGTGTCTCTTGTTCTTCTGTTTCATTTTCAATATGAACCTTGGGCATTAGCAAAATCTTGCGATCCTTTTGCCGTACTTTGTGAAAGGCTCTCTCCAACACTTTTTTTGGGTAACCTCTTTGCTGGAATGCTCCATTTCAATGACATGGGGTGGTTGCTCTTTGCGTGCAATGGTGTGTTGGAGCTAGTTGGTTTTCTATACAATTCGGTCACCAAACTGTCGTTGTCCACATTGACAAGTATGTCCAGATAGACAATGGTGGTCTTACTGTGGCATTCGGTGAACTGGAGATTGTATTCATTTATGTTAAGTAACTTCACGAACTCCAACCATTCATCTGCGGGTCCGTCCCATATTACAAATAAGTCATCTATATAACGCAGCCACAAGACCACCTTATCTGTTAGGTGACTGGTGGAGGGGACCCACACTGCAGATTTTTCCCACCATCCCATCATTAGATTTGCATATGCGGGAGCAAACGTAGTCCCCATGGCTGTACCTTGCAATTGGGTGTAGAACTTATTGTCAAATAAGAAGCTGTTGTTTGTTAAGCAGAGATTGATCATTTCTAAAATCATCTTTCCATGTTCGAGATAATTCAATGATCTGGTGTTTAAAAAATGCTCACAGGACTTTAATCCATCTGTATATTTGATCGAAGTGTACAGGGAGACAACATCTAATGTGGCTAGTAGATATGACTTTTCCCAAGGTATGCTGTCTATTTTGTTTAGGAAATCCTTTGTGTCTTGTAAATATGACGGCAAGCTTGTGACACATTTTATCAATGTTTCATCTACTAGTTTAGACACATTTTCGAATAGTGCCCCACATAAAGTCACTATGGGTCTCCCCGGAGGTCTTGTTTAGCTTTTATGAACTTTTAGCAAGAAGTAAATTGTGGGCATAATTGGAAATCTTGGATGCAAATATTTACACATATCTTCTTCCAAAAGACCTTTTTCCTTCCATTTCATCAGCAATTCAAAAAGTTGATCATTCATTTCTAATGATGGATCCTTATCCAGCAGTCTATAACATTTCTGATCCCTCAGTTGTCTATTGGCCTCAGTAATGTAATCAGACCTGTTCATAATGACAATGTTGGTACCTTTGTCAGAAGGTTTGATGATATAATCATCCAGTTTTTTCATGCTCGAAAGGATCTCTTGCTCTCGTCGAGTTAAGTTATTTTTGGAAATGTTGGTTTTAGTTTTCCTTATCCTTTTGAGGTCAGTTATCACCAGATCTTGAAAAGCCTCTATGTTGCCACCAGGATTGAACATGGGATTAAATCGTGATTTAAGTCTCAAATTGCTCTTACTAGGCCAGTCACTGCTAATGTTCATAAGTTCCCACTGGGGGTCGCTTATGTCTTCGTCGTCTTGCCACCTGGTTTCTAGATGAACGAGATCTCGTAAAACATTCATGTCTTCTATTATCAGGGGAGTATATCCCGATCGGGGCTCCTCGTCTTTGGTTTTGGGTGGATTGACAGCAAAGAATTTCTTCAGGTGGATCTTACGCATATATTTGTCAAAATCTATTCTTGTTTCAGCGTAATTATATGACATTGAAGGGCAAAAGTTCAATCCAAGTCTAAGCACCTCTTGTTCTTCTAACGAGAAAGTACGTGATGTTAAATTTACAATTGACATATCTGTTGATGTGTTGTGTGTCATCATCAATTCTTTGTTCCAGAGCGTGTCTGTCTGTCTGTTTTGTCCACTGCTCCGGTATCTGAAGCGGTTGCTCCTCCTCGTTTTCCTCTCACTCGCGACTTTGTTGACTTTCCCCGTCCTTGTCCTCTTGTCTTTTTGTTGGTTCCGCCCCTGCCATCCATCCCTAAGAGTCTCATTTCTTCTAAAAATTTAATTTTCTTTGGGGCTGTTCATTTTCACTTTCCGTGGAATCTACATCAGAGGAAGATGGTATACTTAATGCTGCGTTTTCAACCTGAGATGTTGTTGTTGGAAATGTTCTCCGCAAAGTATCAAATCTTTTGGCAATTGTGAGGACTCTGCCCTTTTCATAGTCCTCTTTGTCATGGAGAAATTTTCATTGTTTACGCCGTTTTATCTCTTCCTCAAATGTTTTCAGTCCCTTTTCTATATTTGCTCGAATGGTTTTGCCTTCTTCACTTGGATTGGACTTGTTGAGTTGTTCTTCAATCTCATTTATTTTAGTCAGTGCTTTTAGACGATCAATCTTTGCATATTTAATCAGAATTTTAAGGAATGTGACAGAACATCTGTTACTTGATTCACCCCACTCCTCCAGAATGGCCGGGTCCTGCTCCTCAAAAGTTGGTGTAGTTAGTATTCTTAAGCCTCTTGGAATGTGTCCCACATCGATATAATTTTGTAACGAATATTCTTCCCACCATTTACTGATCTCCTTTTTCTGGAGTTTTTCCAGCTCTCTGAGAAGTCTCACTTCCTCATTACACTGGGTGTCTGGCGGTTTGTTGTTCGGCTTGCCTGCAGCAACACAGGCTTGTGTCTCACAAAATAAAAACACTGCTTGCTCTTTACGTGCGTTCTCCCTGTCCTTCTGCGCAGACATACTGTGTTATATGATGGCTGACAATGGCTTGCTGTCTCACCAGTGAAAAGATTCTCACTTCCTTTGAAAAAATGTTCAGATAGCCAAAGTGCTTTAAGAACAATCCTTCAGACGGCGGCCCAATTTAAGTGAAGCTTATTTCAATTAAAAACACAGGTAACCAAAAGTAACAGTGTTGGACCTACCCTTGCGGTCGATTGCGCCTCCACCCTCCGATGGTAGGATGCCTCCGGCCACAAATGAGGCAAGTACGTCACTGCACGCTCGAACTGATGCTTCACAGTACTTGCTTAAGTCTTGGGCAAGCCGGAGCGAAAATCCACAGCTCCTTTATAAGAAAAAAAAGCGAATGCTGCGTTTTGCTACTGGTAAGTGGAGCGGGTGCCTTTTCCAATGCCGTTTTTCCCTCGGCGTGTTGAAATGTTAAAAACCCTGAACATAGGTCCAGGAAAGGCGGAAGGCACTCCGGGAAACAGTCTTGCTTGCAATAATCACAGCAAAACACTGAGGCAGGAAACCAAGTAATGTCAGCCAAAAATCAATAATTGAATTCATAAAATGTCCAGGACCGGAGAAACAAACACGAAAAACAACGCGTTTCGCGGTAACAGACCACTTGTTCATGTTTAGCGCAACAGACACAATAGAAGGACTATTTATACAGTCATCAACTCTATGACGTCTGTGTAGAGAGTCGTGCGCACTTTCTTTTTTGTCTCTTATACAAGTTCGTCATCTTGAAATGGGTTAAAGCGTATTAGAACTCATTAAGCTTAGTAGCAAAAACAAACAAAACATGATTTTTCGGACATGCTTGGCTGACCCAGGGCGAATGATTATAGTTATCAAAAACCGCTTCATGTGAGGTAAGTTCTAGTCAAAATAAATAAATAATTTCATGCTGTATCTAAAATAAAGTGCGTAGTGCACACATTCTTTTAAATTCTTCGATTCAAGTGTACTTAGTTTAACCCGTTCAAATAGCTTTACCAGTATTCACGAGCTGTGCAAAATTTGCAAAATACAACAGATGTTGTTAAAGTGCTATGTGCATTTGATAACATGAAAATTCAATTTACAGTTTATAAAGTGCCTAGTGCATTTAGCAGCCTCACGACATAATTCTATGTCGGAACATGATATATATATATATTTATTTGCATTTTATTTTTTAGGGGTAGCAAGGGGGACCACAGGGGTAGCAAAGGAGACCCCAGGAAACAGATACAAAGACTCAGATGTTGCCTAACAATCAAGCGCCTGAAGGCATGTACACTTGGGCGAGGCATTATTTATTACACTAGGAGCAGATTTACAGCTCCAATTAAGCCATTCGTTTTCATAAGACTGCTTAAAAATAACAGTGTAAGCCCCAAAAAAATCCACAGTTTATTGCAGTGGTCTTCAAACGTTTTTTGGCCTGGCCCCCCCTGAACAAAATTTGGGCAGGCCATGCCCCCCACAAATTCCAAATGGACAGTATGTACAAATAGCTATGAACTATTGTGCGCCGTCACCACACCCTACTCCCTGTATAGTCCCTGGGCTCCCCCACCTGCTCCCATCACAGGCGCTGGGCTCCCTCATCCCACGCCTACCCAGTCACTGAGCTCTCCCCACCCCATCACAGACCCTGGGCTCTCCCCACCGTGCTCCCACCACTATCCCAGTGCTCCCGCCCATCCTGCTCCCATCACAGGCGCTGGGCTCCCTCATCCCACGCCTACCCAGTCACTGAGCTCTCCTTATCCCACCACAGCCCCTGGGCTCCCCCCACCCCGTTCTCAACACAGTTCGAGGGCCACCAGTGGGAGCAGGTGAAGTTATTAAGTGGAGGGGCATAAATATTTCCCACAAAAAATGCCATAGCGACTGAGTGCAGCCCGAACCAATCAATGGGGGCTCGTGTAGGGGTTGGGTGGGGGTTTCCAACCGTAAAATTTTTAAAAAATAATGGGTTAAAATGTTGCATTTTAGAGCATACTTAAAAAAAAAATGGGTAAAAAGCCAAACAATTTGCAATTGGCGCTGGGGGGCCTAGGGGAAAGCATGGCATTTTTGACTGGACCTCTATGATAAATATCCAGTAAAAAAAATACCACCCCTGTCCCCTGGGCTCCACAGCACCTCAGAAGGACAGCTGATTTTGGCAGGTTGGTAGGGGGATTGAGCAACAACGGCATTTTTAAAATGCTTTTGTTGTACAACCCTTCTTCCCCTCTCTACCCCCACTCGCCAAAATCAGCTCAATGGACCAAAACAAAAACACAAAAACACACACACACACACACACACACACACCCCTCCCCCCCGAATCACTCTATCATTCATATGAGCACCCATCACCATACACGCATCCATACACATATTTAAATAAAAAATAAATCAACATAAACATACCTTCTGCAGGCGCCTGTGCGTGGGTGCTGAAATGCCCCACTCCAGGTTGCTCTGTCCGTATGTGCGAGGTGGCGCAGGAGCTCCCCCTCGCATATACAGACATGCAGTGCACCAGCCAGCATTTCCAATGAGCTCTGCAAGGTGGACGCCCCCTCACCCATTATGGATGAGCCGCCAGGCTCTGACTGGTCTATAGGGCAATAGGGTGATGCACGTCCCAAAAATACAAAATGCTAGTGTAGGCCAGTCAAAATGAGACACTTTTTTGGCCAATGTGGGCCAGTTTGATGAGTTACTTCACTATGCAGCTAGTAGTTTTGATCATTGTTGCTGAATAAATATTCTTTAAATTTCACAATTTGCTTACATTTTAACAAAAAACACCCCCTTGGGTACTATTCAAACAGTCTGTGACTAAAGGAATGAATATCCATTTGCAAATGCGGGCCACTTTTTCATTGGTGCCTGAGACAATTTTATGGTCCAGTCCAACCATGTGAGCCAACTCTGCCCATTTCCTCCAATTGAGAAAAAAAGAAAATTGTTTAATGTTACATGTTATGTTAAGGTACTTGTATAGCGCACCATCACCAACGGAATTGGTCCCCAGGCGCTATGGCGGATCTGTAAATGAGAAGGTGGGATGGGTTAGTAAGGTGAAGAGGGGGTAGGATAGTGAGAGGAGTGGTGTACTGTTGGCAGCTTCAACTCGGTAGACACTGGGTGCTGAGCTTTGGTGCGAATATTGGATCGGTGTCAGTCTGCGTGTGCTGTTGGTGGGGCTTATGTTTTTTTGCTGTGTGGTGAAGTGCGTGCAGCTTGTTGTGCGAGAGATGGTTGTGTGAGGTTTTTTGTGAGATAAGTATGCAGAGAGTTTGAGCTTATATTAGTTAGTGGGTTATATTACATTTAACATGCTAACATTCACAGTTCTGTCTTTAATGTAGTAGTTGCTGATCTACAGAATTCCGTCTAAGAGTGGCACTCGCTAATCTTCACAATAATTATCTAGATATGGGGCAGGATAGTGTTCTCAATTATAAGTGTGCCAGATGCTAACATTCGCAATCCTGTCTAGATATGGCGCAGGCTGATGTTCTCGATTCTAAGTGTGGCATATGCTAACATCCAAGTTCCATCTAGGTGTGGCATATGCTAACATTCACAATCCTATCTAGATACGGCACAGGCTAATGTTCTCAATTTTAAGTGTGGTGCATAAAGTATTTTCTGCATCGTTCTTGTGTTTCATTTCGGTTGCCCTGGCTTTAGAGGTCACATTGTCCAATGTAAGGTCTATTCTTAATAATACATGTTTGCGGTAACCCTCCATTAGGCGGAATGGCCCAAGTCGGGCACGGGGACCGCCACGCAAAACATTCACATTTCTGTCTAGATGCCGCGCGGCTAGTGTAAGAATTCAATCTAAGTGTGGTGCATGCTAAAATCATGATCCCATCTAAATGCGACGCAGGCTAATCTTCACAGTTCCCCCCAGGTGCGATGATAGCTGACATTGGCAAGTAAGTTAGTATGTATTACAGGGCAACATTTACAGTTCATTTGCAGTGGTCACAAGTCTCTCTAAGTATGCATTATGTAAGCCTATGGCAGTCTATGCTATGGAAAGGTAAGGTAGAGTGGCAGGGGCTTTCTGGAGTAGAGTAATTGCTCTACCCCCACCCATGCCACACTCACAGTTTTTGTTGGTGTCTGCTGACTGGTGGCTTCATTGGCTTCCCCTGCAGACACCTGCAGACACTACTGGAGCCGCCTCTGTTGGAGCTGCCCTTTGCCTTGGGGCCCTTAGCCGCAGGGGCTGCCGGGCATGCGTGATAAAGATAGCTCAAATAGCTCATAGGAGGTTGTGTTTCGTGTGTGATTGGGTAGGTACTGGGTCAGAATGGCCATAGCCATTAGCATTGCCATGGGGGAGCGGAAAGGGGTCAATAACTGGGGTAAAAATCCAATCCAAATAACACGACTGGCTGCATGCCCCTCCTCACTTCTACCTGTACTAGTGTATGCATAGCTTTGGCAAAAGGTGGTGTTAAAGCTCCATCTAACAAGGTTCAGTCGTTGTCTTATACAGAATGGAAGAGTGGTGACTGGAAGGTAACCCCTGAGGCGGGGTTATTATCAGCAGGTAATGACCCGGGGGCCCAAACAAAGGTCCCTTTGGCATTACCTGCTGACAAAGCACCTCACTGAGAGAGCTATTACCACCCTGGCATGATTACCCATATGCTAATAGCCTTTTGTTAATTAAGAAAATGTGCAGTGGCTATTTCTCAAGTGATAAAAACTACAAAAGAAAATAACAGTCATGGAAAATGGAGAAGTCAATTATTCTTAGTTCCTTCTCCATGTCAGTGGTAGCTATTGTAGGAGTGTTGGAGTGGATAGGCTAGCAGGTAGGTGGTGTGTCACAATCTGCAGAAGAAGGTAGTTGCGAGATGCATGTAGGTGGTAAGGGGTGGGGGCCCCTTGAGGGAGGGCATGGGGATGCAGCTCAGAAGAGGATGGCAGACTCCCACTGCTTCGGGGACTTGAAAGGCAGGTAATACTGTGTGGCTATACCTGCCTTCCAAGGTCTCCGATTGGCTGGGAAGCCTCCTGACATCACCTTCCGGTTGCTAATAAGGGTTCAATCCCCACATACTGGCATCTTTGGTGGAGTGACTTCCACAAGCAAGGGAAGAACACAGAGTTATGAATTTGTGTTCCTGTCTATGGTCAGGTGTTTTCATGTTGTGTGACAAAAAGACTATTAATCTGCAGGAGTACATGGATGAGTAGCGGTTATACCGCCTACTCAGTCCCACCCTACTACTAAATTAGCGCAAATCCCAATCAAAAAGGTGAAACAGGCCCAACCCAAAAGATATACCTTCTTCATCGTGGATGGGTGTGAAGTGACGACGGTAGCAACCCAAACAATTTAAGTACAATGGCTCCAAAATAAAAGAATGTCCAATCAAGGTTCAATAAAAATACAAAATGTTAATCAAACAATAACATGCAGTCAACCAACTAAAAACACTAGCAAAACCCCACCACTGTAAAGAAAATGCAGACGGTTGTAGAATGGCAGCCCTAGTAGATGAGCTGGTATCTGTAGACATTTTGAAGAAAACAAAAACGAATGGTATATTTGTACGAATTTCGGCTGTAAAAAATTTCATAAAGCCGAAAATGTCGAACAAATATACCACTGAGTGCTATTATAGTGAACAAGGGGAGCAGGAGTTGCAGGAGTGTCCCCACACCCTTGTTCACTATAATGGCATCAGGGGTTGCAGGGGTTTCCCCCGCTCATGATTCAATAAAGTTAAAAGAAGAAAAAAAAAAAAAAAGGAGGGATGGGGGAGTCGACGGCACACAACAAGGTGTGCCGCCAACAGGTAAGTAGGGGTGAGTGGGGGATCATGATTTACTGCAGCATGCATTTTAAATTCATCAATGACGAAGTCGAAATTCGCGCCGCTGTTAAATCACGGATATCCAGGTGAGCTGAGGTGTTCAGGCCCTGAATTGGAAAACTATCAATGTTAAAGTATTTCTCAGAAATAAAATGCAGAGAATGGGGCTTAAATGTCACTTTGGTCCCAGAAGTGGACCAGGGGAGCAGGGACTATTCACAGAACATTAATTCTTGTTTTTGGAACCTTGATTATGTCGAGCGAGGCTTGTAGGAACTTCCTGAGGTGATGATTTAGCGTCGGGTTGGGGAGTTGGTCGACTGAGTTCAACACGCAGTGTATCAAAGCAGCAACAGCACCTGGCATGACAATGCTTGGGAAAAGCAAGCAATGTCCAGGTCAGTGTAGCTCTCAAGCTGTTCAATACGTGAATCAGGGCACATATCCGGTTCTTTACATCTGGGTTGATCTGAGTCCCAAGGGTCTTCAGGGTCAAGGGGAGTCCTTCTGTTGTGCATGCCCACTCTAGGGGATCCTTCACCTCTAATGAACAGGAGTCTGGGGCAGCCAGTAGACACACTTTGGTCCAGTAGCATTCCCCCTCACTGTTCCATGGCGGTGGTTAGGGGATAGAGCTCTACTCTTCCTTTAATGCGCTTTGTCTTCACCTCTACGGCAGAGGACTTTGGAATGTTCTGCACTTCCTATAGAGGTCCAAAAGTGCATCCTCCTTCTTCTCTTGATGGACGAAAGATGAATCAAAGAATGAAGGTGCACCACTCTCCTTTCAAACACAAAATGCCACAGCGGATTGGTCCAAAGCAATCCTGCTCCAAGGATTCAAATCCCTGTTGTTCTAACAAGTGCCCATTGCTTTATGACATCACACCCAGAGTACCTTGCTCGCAGGAAATGAAGAAGACAGGGAAAATGAAGCAAGTCCTAATAGAAACAAGATGCTGGGAACTTTTTTGAGGACTAGATTCCGTCTCCGGCTACTCCAACTCTGCATCCTTCGCATGCCTGCTGGCTTCAAAGGAACTCCAGCGATCAGCACCCTGGTGTGAGGCTGGTTTTGTTATGTCTGTGCTGTCTCTGAAGTACCGTTCCCAGGAGACCTCCTCTGGGAAGTTTCTATGCCCTGGGGGAAGGTGTTACCCTTCCTGTGGGAAAGGGGTGCACAACATGTGGCCTGTGGCCCTAATGTGGCCGGTCATGAAATTATTTTTGGCCCTCTAAGTCACATGGGTTTAATAATGATGTGTTGCCTGGCCAAAAGTCAGTCAGCCAGTCACTGGTAATGCTATTTAAAGGCTATATATCGCGTGTTACAGGAACAAAAGTAATACATTAAAAGTACACCATAAAATCCATTTTTTATTTAACTCAAATTAACAAACTGATTCCTCTACTATGCGGTGTGAGACAGGCATGGTATCAAGAGAGACACAGACTCAAAAGTAACAGTTTAAAAACCTTTATTTAATAAAGTTCTGGGATTCGTGTAATACCTAACTGGCCCTAACTCTAAAGGGATAGTTTCCTCAACTGCTGTTTCTAAGGACTGTCGAAGTCTAAAGGTCTAAAACCAAAATCAGTCTGTGTCTAAACCCATGCTTTCCCTCACTCTTAAACCAAATGTGATAGGGGATTTTCTTAAAGGAAAAATGGCGACTCAAATAAAAGGGAATGTAAACCACAGCTGGTTTCAGGTAGTCTTACCAGTAGGTGTAGTTCTGCCAGTTCAAAAATAGTTCAACTCAAAAGCGTTGCCTTTGGAACCTTCCACGTAGGGCTCTTGCAGCAAGTCAATAGAGTTCAAAATGTCTCTCGGCCTCTTGGGGGTCCCTTCCCCAAGCGTGGACCTCTCTGGCTTCATAACAAAGAGTCACAGTTCCTTCCATGCATCTCAGGGTTCCCTAGCCCTAGTCTAGGCCTCTCTGGGTCAAAAGATTCACAGTTTTTTACTTTATGACTCAACTGAGGATTCACAGTTCTATTCAGGCCTCCCAGGGTTCCCTTCCCCAGATCTAGGCCTCCCATGTAAACTTCACAATGTCCTTGTGGGCCTCTCAGGGTTCCCTTCCCCAAGCGTAGGCCCCTTTTATCTTCAAATAAACAACGTTTTCCTATCAGGATGTACTCTTCACTGGAAAGTTATTGTTAGGCACATTGGGGTTCCCTTCCCCAAGTTTAGACCTCTCTTCACAAAGTTCAACAATATCTCTTTTGGGCCTTTTAGGGTTCCCTTCGCCAAGCCTAGGCCCCTCTAGTGTCAAACAAAAGTTCACATTGTCAGGATGCACTGTTTTAACACACAGTTCTTTCCATGGGGTAGTGTCAGAGACTTTTGAAAATGTCGGGCTTTGGGTCTTCCCGTGCACGACCACTTTGACTTCTGACCCCTCTCTTTGCACTCTGTATCTTTCTTCTGGCATCTTTCCCTCCTGTGCCCTTTCCACTCTGGGTTTTCTTCTCTTTCACCTTTTGCTGTGCACACCTGCACCCTTTTCTCACTTTGCTGTGCCTCTTGCAGACTCCTCTTGTCTTTAATCGTGCCCCTGGCATACTCTGTTCCTATGTTTGTGCACCCTTGCACCTTCTTTTCTCTTTGTTGTGCCTCTTGCACTTTCCCTTTTCAACCTTTGGGTCACTCGTACCCTCTTGTCTTGCTTTCGGGTTGCTTGCCCCCTCTTTCCTGCTTTCGGGTCGCTCACACCCTCTTGTTGCTTTCTCTCACTTTTAGTTTAACTTTTCCAGGCTGTCAGGTCAGTCGCACCCTCTTTCCTGTTTCAAGTCGCTTGCACCCTCTCTTGGCTTTCTCTCGCTTTCTCATTTTCAGTCTGTTGGGTCGCTCGCACCCTTTTCGCTTATATTCTTTAAAGTTCACTTTCCTCTTATCTCTCTTTACGTCCACACCGCTAGAGCACCTTTCTTTCTGATTTCACTCAGTCTTTCTGCTTTCTGTACCTTCGTGCCGCTTGTAAATCTTGTCTGTTTCCATTCCCTATCCAGCCACCCGCACGCTCCAGAGTTTCTCTCTGCATTTTCATTAAAAACTCACTGGGAAGCACGGCGCTGGCGAGTGGTCTCCTCGGTATACACTGCGTCTAGGTCACGGTCTCACCACCTGCCCATCAGACACCCTTAGGACCGGCACAAGTCCCAAGGGAACACGCATCTCTCTGGACTCGGCCAGCAGGTCACAGTCTGCCACACTGTGGCTCCCTGGAGACACAGCTCCCTAGCCACGCTGCAGCCCCTCACGAACACCGGGCCAGTGCCTCAGCACACTGTTCCCCACCGGATTCTCCAGGCTTCACTTCTTGCACCTCCCTGCTCCTTGGCTCTTGTGGTCCAGTCAGCATTCCCTGCTCGCTCTCTGATTCGGGCAGAACCACCCTTTTTATACTGCAGATGAGTCTCAATTGGAGTCAGGTGTGCACAGTTGGGGAAAAGTGCCTGATCTTGCCTGACTCTTAATAGTGGGACAATTCAAAGGTGTTTGATGGAAAGCTTCACTTTGTATCCCTATGTTGTTTCTGTGGGTAATCCTCATTGCTACCGATCACCTCTTCCTCGTCCCAGTACTTATTGAAAATGGGGTGGGGGGAACGGGATGAGATTGAAAATACCCCATAAAGGCTAAGGGAAAGTGGCCTTTTGTGGGTGATGTTTTCTATCTTTAGTTGGGTTTATAGTATATTCCCTGGGTTTTGAGGAAGGAGAGACGAGGTTAGTGTCAGGGGTTGTGAAAGGGTCTGGTGTCCCTAGACGTTTTATCGTCCCTTTTCTTGAGGGAAGGTCAAGGGGTTAAGATGGGATTTGGGTGACAATTGACAGGGAAGGAGGGTAGTGGTACAGAACAGGGGAATACCATGTCGAACCTTTGATGCTCTCCCTGCAGTCCCCAAAGACCACCTGCCCAGGTGAACCTCCCTCGCTTGTCCGCCCCCAGGGTTGGGATCCAAGAGCGATGGCCCTTCCCTGGCCACCTGAACAACAGATCCCCAGGGACTACTTGTGAGAATGCCCTCAGGTTTCTCACAGCGGCCCTTCCTATGGATGGTTCAGCCCCCTTTATGGGACCTGTGCGGCACATGCAACCCTCCAGCAAAACCAGGCATAGGAGAATCAAAGGGGCAGCATCCTGGCTATTGTTCCACATGGAAGCTGTGGAGACAGTCAGCCTAGACACCAATATACATAAGTCGAGTCACAGCTGGCCCTGCTCACAGATCTGACACTGGTGTAATATCAAATTGCTATGGTTTTACAATTGGGTGTCCTTAGCAGTCACCATGCCACAACCAGACATGGTTTATATTTAAATATGTATGCGACACCAGACTGACTAAGGCGTGCATATTTTCATTTAGATCAGAGGTGCAGATGTTTAAAAAGCCACCTCAGCCTCCAGGGACTTTGTGTCCTTGTAGCTGTCAGGCATGAACATGCGACCTTTGAACCTGATCTGTGCAACTGCAGAGCTAAGGGTACATTTGTGTCATGACCCTTGCCCCTGGCCCGCACTGGCAAGTCAGCCTTGCAGTTAGGGCCATCTCAAAGGCCTTAAAACCTCATCCAAGACTCTCTTGGAGTCAGTCCTGGCGCCTTTGGCGCCAGGCTCATAACCATCATGAAGACCAACATTAGAATGGGACTATTTATTTGGGACTATTTAACTTGGGGGGTTTCAGCCAACATGGAGGCACATACATAGCTCAGTTACATGGAACTGAGCTATGCGGTCTAGTCTATTGGGTGTGGCAGGCCTGGGACTACTTTACCTGGACTACTTTGGGTGTGGCAGGCCAAGGACTATTTTACCTGGACTACTTTACCTGAGACTATTTAAACCACACCCAAACAGCAGAACATGCTTTGCGTTATTCTGCAATGGGCAATGTAATGCTCACCGTGTCCAGTTCTTTGATGCCAGCTTACCTGAAACCAAGGACCTGCAGAGAGAGAAAGAACACTACGAAACTCACCTGGAACAGTATCCTGTCTTCAATCCATCGCTGATCTCAGTTCCACTCACCTGAAGGTACAAACTCTATCATCCGGCACCGCATGCATCCTGGAATATCATAACCTTGAAAGAGGAGAAAGAAAGACAGCTTTAGTAAGCGTTTACTCACGTTTCCTCCCGAATGAAGAAAGCCACACAATTCTTACCTGGGTAGTCATCTCCTGGTCAGTATCATTGCTGGAACATTACGGCGCTCGGCGAGGAACATCGCAACCTGCAAGCAGAGAAAAGACGCAGGTTAGCAATATAAAAGGCAAAACAGCGCTGCGCATTGCGCATTACTCACCGGACAGCATTGCGCACACCGCGCTTTCGCCTACCGGCCCATGCTCATCTTCAAACTGCATGACACCACCAAAATACCTTTCCATACCTAAAAGGAAAGAAGCAAGACATTATTATTCGAAGTAAGAGAAACATAAGAACTGCATATAAAGACTGTAAAGCAGCAAACCCACGGAGTCGCAGCAGGCCTGGATTCCCACAGGTGGGCTTGCACCAGTGAAGTAACTTGGTCGCTGCTCGCCCCCCACATCTACGCGCCCCTGTCACGAGGAGCAGGACGGAGAATCCACCTTTTACAATATTAAGGTGAGGAGAAGGCCCAAGGGGGAGGAAGGGGTTGAGGCCAAGGGAGGTGGGAAAACAGACAATCTGGTATTGAATCCAGCTCTCCTAGATTGCAGACCCTTCTTTAACCAGGGGCCTTACTAAGGGACCGGGAGAGGGTTCGAGAGTGCAAATCATCCAACCAGGGCTGGGTGGCGTCCCCGTGGATACCAGGCGAGTGTAACAATATGTCAGTGGACTGGTTAAAGCAAAGGCACATGTATGCACTATCAGTTTGGTATGGAGCATTTCATGAAAGGGGTGCTTGATTAGTAGACCTCCCTTCTAGTAACAGAATTACCTGCATCTTCTTATGTGAATAAAAAAAAAAAAACGTGGTAGATATAATTGAGGAGAACAGGGAACCACTAAGTGGATGCGAGAGGCAAAAGAGAAATGGCAGATTCTGGTAAAACGCAGAGCTGCCAGTGAGTTTCTTGATAGGCAGGTGTGCAGGAGTTACCGGAACAAGCAATGGAGAGGATGTGACAAGTAGACCCTAGAGTGAGGAGAGGTTCACAGACACCTCCTGATGTGCAGAAGAAGAACTGAGAAGGCCACAGGCAGAGAGGCAAAATGCCCGGAAAGATTCTCCATAGGAGGACCTCCAGTTTGAAGGCTGGGAAGTAGACTGAACTGGGAAAAGTGGAATCCTAGAACATGGAAGCAAATTTCCTAGGACCATTGACAAAGAAATGAAAGTGAGAAGCGCTAAACCCAGAAATTCGGTGGGCAAGCTTGTCGTGCCATTTGAGAAAGAGATTAAATGGAGTAGCGCTGAATCCTGGAACTCCGAAGCAACGTTTCTAGCACCAGACGAAAAAGAGATTGAACTGAAAATTTAAGATTCCTGGACCTTTGAGGCAACGTCCTAGTGAAATTTGAGAAAGGGTCTGAACTGAGAAGCACCAAATCCTGGTACTTGCAGGCATGGTTCCTAGCACTACAAGAAAAAGAGACTGATGTGAAAAGTACTGAATCTCGAAGGCAAAATTCCCAGTGCCATTTGAGAGAGATTTCCCAGAGTATCTTGTAATTTGGAGTCAAGTTTCTACAGTCACAAGAGAGAGACTGAACTGACTGAGATAAACACCGAATTGCATGACAAGTCCTGAGGTCCCGCGTAAGAACACAAGTACTGTGGAAAACAATCTGACAGAGATTAAAGTTCATGACCACCTGCCAACCATTGTGAAAAATACATCATGTACCCATGTCCAGGCACAACAATAATTTGAAAGAAACAGACAACATGATTTGGGTACAGTCTCATGTGCTAATTATAGACATTTATACTGGGTACTGGCTATAATTAGCTACAGACATCCGTACCCAGCAACAGCTATAATATGCCTTTGTGAGACATGGACAGCCATGGTATACCCGTGTACTGTCATATTATGCCAGGTTCATGCTAAAATACAAAGCTATATGTCCAGATGCGTGTATGCTCATCACATGCTACTCACAGCATCACATGCTCAAGTAACGTCTTCATATGCTGGTAAACAAATATGTGCCTGTACTGCCATCATTTGTACAGGTAGACTCACATATGCTGCATACAAACTCATATGTACAATGTTAATGTTAAAGGATATTTGTACCGTGCACTATCACCACCGGAGTGGTCCCCTGGCGCATTGGCGGCTCTGAAAAAAAAGGGGATGCGTGGGCAGTGGTGGGGGCGGTGAGTTAGTGGGAATAAGCTTGAAAAGTGCAAGAGAGTAGTGATGTGCTGTTGGCGGCCTCAGCCCGGTGGGTCTGTTGGCTGGGCTGTTTTGTTGTTGTAGTGTAGTGAAGTTTGTGCAGATTGTTGTGTTGTAGGCTTGTGGTTGTGTTTGGTTAGAGCTTGAGACGTGTATGCAGACGGGTGAAATTGTTAGTGGATTGGTTAATTGGCATTGCTGCCCATTAAAGTGAGGTGCTGAATTTCTGTATTCTCTCCAGCTGGGTGTAGGAGCATCTCTGCGTCTCTGTCCTGGTCTGGGCTGCCCGGTACTCACTGTCCCTTTCACACATGGCATCCAGTCACATTCATAACCTTTCCCAAGTTCGGCCTCGGCCACCTACGTGACACCTGGCTGTATACCTGGCAGGCAGGCGTTTGTGGGTCCCTTCAAATCTGGCCCAGAGAGCATTCCCAATCCAGTCAGGGCGCGGCATTGACTAGCCAAGGCTACTCCATCCATATGTGGCGGGTGGTTGGCATTCATCATCTTATTCAGTTGTTTATGCAGGCTATCGCTTCCAGCCCCTTCCAAACGTGGCACATGCCAACGCTTACATCCAGGTGCAGCACCTGTCTTCATTCACAAGTCCACAAGGTCAATGCCCATGCCAATGTCCACAACTTAGTTCAAGTGTGGCAAGTGCTAACATTCACCCAACTCTATACAATTATGATAACTGGTAGCAATTATGGGGCAGGTGAGGTTGTTGACTGGAGTTTGCTAGGGATGCTGATTTCTGTCCACATGGGTGTCGCTTGTGTCCTATTCGACTTAGCATTGTCTCTCTTGTTGTAGTAAGAGTTTCTCTGGTTGGTTCTGTGTGTTGTCAGTGTTATCCTAAATTTTGTCATCCTTTTCTTTGTGTTTCCTGTTCGGTTGTTTCAGTTTTTCAGTTTGAATCTGTGGTGCTGAAGAGCCAGGTTTTTAGTAATTTTCTGAATTGTTGGTGGTCTTTGCTGTTTCTTATTTCTTTCGGGATGTTGTTCCAGGTTTTTGCAGCTAAGTGGGAGAAGGAGGAGCCCCCAAGTTTTTTCTTAAGGTATGGTTTTTGTTCAACGCGGATTTCCTTGCTTGATCCGAGTACTCTCGTTGCCTTGTAGATTGTTATTTTCTTTTGTAGGAATTCAGCTCCTTGTCCACTGATTGCCCTGTGTGTTATGCACATTGTTTTGAAGGTGATGCAATGTTTGACTGGGAGCCAGTCCAGTGTTTCTAGGGCTGGAGTGATGTGGTCTCCTCTGGATAGTTTGAGAAGCAGTCTGGCAGCTTTATTTTGGATCCGTTGTAGTTTGTTCAGGAGGTATTCTGGTATCTCGAGATAGAGGCTGTTTGCATTGTCGATTCTTGACATGATGAGGGTGACGATTGTGAGTGTTTTGTGGGTGAAGGAGAGGAAAGGTAGGATTCTTCTTGCCGTGTGGAGGAGGAAGAAGCATTTCTTGATGATTGCAGTTATTTGTGGTTCTAAGGTTAGGGTGTTGTCCATCAGGACTCCCAGATTTTTTACTACCTTAGATGGTGTCGGTGCGGTTCCCATTTCCGTTGGCCATGGAATGAAGGTGTTGTTCTCTTTGTTTTTGGATATAATCATGATTTCTGTCTTTCCTGGGTTGATTTTCAAGTTGTTTGCATTCATCCAGTTAACGACCTTTTTAGACACTCGATTAGGGTTGAGTGATCGGCTTGAGTGCCTTCGATTTTGTAGATGATTTGACTGCCATCTGCATAGTTGTAGCATGTAATGTATTTTTTGATGAATCTGATAACTGGAGTCTGGTAGATGTTGAAGTACAGTGGTGAAAGTGAGGACCCTTGTGGCACTCCACACACCTGGGGTGGATTTGAAGGGTTTTATCCATACGGTTTTTGTTCTGCCTGCTACGAATGATTTATTCCAGAGTAGTGGCATGTCCGTTATGCCTATGTCTTCTAGTCTTTTGGTTAGGGTGTCATGGCTAACTGTGTCGAAGGCTGCGGAGAGGTCGAGCAAAATCAGGGCTGAGGTTGTGTTGGAGTCCGCATTAGATTTTAGGTTGTCCCAGATGGATAGTAGTGCTGTTTCTGTTCCTCTTGCGGGTCTGAAACCGACTTCTGGTTGGTCTAGCAGGTGGTGTTTTTCTATGTGTTCTTGGGTTAATTGGTATACGTAGGTTTCAAGGAGTTTTGCTGGGTTGGGAATGTTTGAAATCGGCCTGTAGTTGGAGAGGTCTTCTACGTCGCTACTTGTGTTTTTTAAAAGCGGTTTGATATATGCTGATTTGAAGGCTGTTGGTACAGCTCCTGTTGCTAGTGAGAGATTTAGGAGGTTTGTTTAATATTCTGATGGCGTTCCTTGTGCGAGGATTGATTTGTAGATGTCGTGGGGAGCAGGGATCCAAGTGTGATCCTGCTTTCTTGCTGTGTTTTACCAATAAGACAAATGCCTCTGCTGATATTTCAGGAAAGTTTTGGAGTTTGTGCTGTGGCTCTGTGTTAGGTCCGGTCGGTTGAATGTTGTGGTTGGTTCGTCTGTTTTGGATGATTTGTCGGATGTTGTTGATTTTGTTCTTGAAGTCGTCCGCCAGGTCGTTGCAAAGTTTCTCTGAGGGGGTTGGGGTGTTGTCGCAGCCTGGTGGGTTTCTAATTTCTTTAATGATGTTGAACATTTCTTTTTGTGTGTTGGAGGCATTGGTGATTCTGTCATCATAATGCCTTCTCTTCGCCTTTTGTATTTCCTTCTTGTATGCACAGATTTGTTTCTGAAACAGTATTTTTTTGGTCTGGGTTGTGTTCTTTCCTCCCTTCCAGCTCCATTTTATTGTTATCCTTTTTCATGGTGCTTAGTAGTGTGGTGAACCATTTTGCCATTGCTCTTTTTTTTGATGGGGTGAATGGTTTTTCTGGGGCGATCTTATCAATTGTATCAGTAATCCATTTGTGTAGCAGCTCCGCTTTCCTGTCGAGGACAACCAGCTCTAGTTCTATAGTTGAGGGTTTGGCCATCTCCAGTTCTTTGAATAGGTTGCTTGCTTTGACGTTTTTCCAGTTTCTTTTTGTGGTGGTTGTGAGTTTGGGGGGTTGGATGCAGACTTGAGTTGGTAGTCTGATCACAAATGGGATGATGAGATGGTCGCTCTACAGTATTTGTATCGGTGGTGCCGTGGAGATAAGTTTTTCCTTGGCGGAGATTGCGTCGAGGGTGTGTCCTGCTGAGTGTGTCACCCCTTTGACCAGCTGTCATAGTTTCATGGTTGTAAGTTGTCCAGTCAGTGAGTTTTGGGAGTTGGCGTGACTTTCTTCAAACCAGATGTTGAGGCCCCCCAGGATGATTAGATGTTCCTGCTTGATGGCTATGTTGGTGATGGCTTCTATGAAGCTATCAACAAAAAATGCATCGTATGTTGATGGTCTGTACACCAAGATGAATGTGATGTTGGTTTTTGGGTTTGCCGACAGGTGTATGACCATGATTTCACAGTTGATGATGTTGAGAGGTTTGTTTTTATTTTAAGTTGTCCTTTGAATGCTATTGCGATGCTTCCTCCTTTTTAATTTTTTCTGTTTACATGAAGGCATTTGAAGTTGGTTGGGAGGCATCTTTGGAGTGTGATTTTGTAGTTGTCGTCCAGTCATGTTTCTGTGATAAATAGGATGCCAATGCCGTTGTCATCAAGTAGGTCAAAGATCTCTGTTGAGTGTTTTGACCTGGATCCTGCGTTTATTAGATTGCAGTGGAGTTTGGAGGTGTAGTTTGATTTGGGCTTTATTGTTGGGGTCTTCTTCTGATCAGTGTTGAGGTTTCCTCTATGGTCGATCTCCAGTTGAGGTGTTGGTACAGGTGCGTCTGTGTCGTCGAAAAGTTCTTCTAGCTTCTGTCTTGGGTTTTTGTTTTAATGAGGTTCTTCTTCCAAGAATTGTGTCGAGTGGAAGTTCCTCTTGTTTTGGTGATGTAAGGTGTTATCGTGTCGATTATGTTATTGTTGTTTCTAGTGTTGTCCGTCCTTCTTATGCGTGGTTGTGTTTGGTAGTCTGCTGTTGCTGTTCTAGCGTTGGGTGGGCTCGTTCTGGTGACCTGTTGTTTGCAAGGTATGGAGTTAAGTAGACGGATTTGCCTCTTCTCTCAGCGTTGGTTCGGTTTTCGTTCCTGTCTGTGGGAGTGTGTTCTGCAGTTGTGAGTCTTTGTTGCTGTTCTGGTGTGTTTGTTCTTTCTTTTCTTTTTCTTTTCCTTGGTATAGGTCATTTGCACAGCATTTTGAGCTTCAGAGTTGTTTTGGTCTTTATTTTGTTTGTTGATGCCGCGTTGATTTTTTGCTTTGGTCTGGCTGTCTTGTGGTGTAGTCCTGGGTGTAGAGAATTGTCTGCTACAAGTTTTTGGTTCTGTCTGTAGTTGGTGTTGTCATCTGGTGTTGCCGACTAGTTCATCCGCTGTCTTGAGTGAGGTAGGGGAGGTACTTAAGTTTATATCATTGGGTGTTATCGGTGGCTGTCCTTAATGTCCGTCTCCCTGGACGTGGTTCACTACGGCGAGTTGGCTATGTGGGGTTAGGAAGGATAGCTACTAACTACAGAATTGTCCTAATGGGCGTAACTAAGAATCACTGTGTCATTTTATGAGGCGTGAGCCCCTAATCACAGTATCACTCCACAGTAATCAGCCAGTGATTTCTGTCTCACTCTCCAGTAATGCTCTCTGTGTGTGAGTTGGTTAGTCACATATGAGCGTCCATTAAGGTGGGACAGAGGCCTACAAATAACAATACAATTTGAAGTAGGGTACTGCTAGGTTTGAGGGTCCTGTATAGTGGGAGAGAGGCCCGCAATCAACAATGCAATTTGAAGTAGGGTACTGCTAGATTTGAGCGTCCCGTATAGTGGAAGAGAGGCTTATGTCGACAGATCAAATGGGTGCAGTGCTAAACACAGTTAGGTTTGAGACACAGGTGACCAAAGAATTACAATACTAAACACAGCTAGCTTTGAGAGTCCTGTATAGTGGGAGAGAGGCTTAAGCCTAACAGGTCAAATGGGTGTTGTGCTAAACACAGCTATGTTTGAGATGCAGGTTACCAGAAGATAACTATACTAAACACAGCTAGATTTTAGACACAGGTGACAAGAAGGTTAGAATACTAAACACAGCAAGATTTGGGAGTCCTGTATAGTGGGAGAGAGGCCTATGCCTAACAGGTCAAATTGGTGTTGTACTAAACACAGCTATGTTTGAGACTCAGGTGACCAAAGATGACAATACTAAACACAGCTAGATTTTAGACACAGGTGACAAGAAGATTAGAATACTAAACACAGCAAGATTTGGGAGTCCTGTATAGTGGGAGAGAGGCCTATGCCTAACAGGTCAAATTGGTGTTGTACTAAACACAGCTATGTTTGAGACTCAGGTGACCAAAGATAACACTACTAAACACAGCTAGATTTGAGACACAAGTGACCAAAAGATTACAATACTAAACACGGCTAGCTTTGAGAGTCCTGTATTGTGGGAGAGAAGCCTAAGCCTAACAGGTCAAATGGGTGTTGTGCTAAACACAGCTATGTTTGAGATGCAGGTTACCAGAAGATAACTATACTAAAAACAGCTAGATTATAGACACAGGTGATCAAAAGATTACAATACTAAACACAGTGAGATTTGAGAGTCTTGTATAGTGGGAGAGAGGCCTATGCCTAACAGGTCAAATTGGTGTTGTACTAAAGACAGCTAGGTTTGAGACTCGGGTGACCAAAAGATTACAATACTAAACGCAGCTAGATTTGAGACAGAGGTGACCAAAAGATTACAATACTAAACACAGCGATATTTGTGATTCCTGTACGCCTGACAGGTCAAATTGGTGTTGCACTAAACATGTAACATCATCCTATGTAAGGTAGAGCTCATGTGTCAGATGGAGCCTCATATGCTAGATTCAGGTGCAAATGGCCTGGTACAACAATCACAATTAAAGGTGTTGCTGTCATATGCCCATACAAAAAACACCACATTTCATAATTCACCCCCATTTATTTAGTATATAGCCCCATGAGACTACATTTCCCAGACAGCACCTGGCTTCACTCACAGCAGACTTTCTGTACGGGCTACTTAATTCTAAACCCACTCTGTCTCCCTCAGCCCATATGTCATGCCCCAGAATGCACTCAGTGGCACTTAGTTCGCATGCTTTTACATGGCTACTTGCCTTGCAATGCACTCTACTCATCCAATGCAGGAGCACCAAAGAGCTACATGCCCCAGAATTCCCTCAGAATATAAGTCCGCACAGTGAATTACATGTTCCAGAATGCACTCTTCCCCACTCGGTGCAGGACTACATATCCATCATGTGCTGTGCACGGCTTAAAAATAAGAAGTGTGAATGGCTTAGTACAGGGGCCTCAACATGACTGCATGTATCAGAATGCGCTCTGAATTTAACAGTATTGATGCTGTGACAGAACTACTTGACACATTACGCATCAGGCCTCATCCATCACAGATATCTCATCATGACTATATGTCCTCAAAGTGACTTGTCCTTGCTCAGTCCTTGCTGAGAGACTGTCACGTGAATACACTCCCCATAATACATCTGCCTCTATTAGTGGAAATTCCCCCACAGGACTGCTCATCTCAGAATTCACTGTGTCCCAAAATGCACAATCCCTCACTCTGTATACTTGCCCAACAGGACAAGATGTCCCAGAATACATTACGCCTCGCCAGGGACAAAGGCCTTTAAATGTGTAAATGTCCCAGAATCTTTCACTCTGCACAAATGCAGCCATCACATCATCCAACATACATTCTATCTCACTCAGGAAAGAGGCCTCCAGACCACTGCATGTCCCAGAATGTACTAGGGGGAACTCTATGTAGAGCCACCCAAATAGTTACATGTTTCAGAATACACTCTGTTTTATGCGTACAGATGCAATAATGACTGTACTTCACAGAATACTTTTTGTTTTTCTCAGTACAGGGACACGTAGAGGACTACATTCCCTATAAAGTACTCTTCCTTGCTTAGGACAGGGTCCTGTGGGGACCTGGGATGAGGAGTCTGACCAAGTGAAGGCATATTTTTGGTTATAGACCTTTATTAAACAGAAAATGTGTAAACCTAGCTATCCCTAACTAGAGGTGCTTTCCCTACCCCAACACAAATAAATCTCGGGCCAATCAGCATGTCTGTGATGCCCAAAATAGAGGTATCATCCTAGTCAAAACTCCTATTCTTTCCCTGTCACTTAAACACAAATCACTAAGCTAAAGGATGAGTTATTATTCCAACCCAGGAGAATGACTCCCTTCTCCTGGGTACAAGTCTCTCAAGGATCGGGTTTTTATACAGTTCCACAAATATCCCAGGACTAGGGGAATGGCTCCCTTCTCCTAGTTTACACCCAGTCTCTAGCAGGCTTCTCTTGAGTTACTTCAACTTTGGCTTCTACATCAACTCTTTTAGTTCTTTCCACTGACTATGTGTTATCACTGTTTGAACTATGTGAAGGGTCAGCAATGCGAGGTGGACAACTGTTTGATATTTGTTCAAAATATGCCATTTTATTAGAACAGAAATGATATCCAAAGGCCTCACTTTCCCTACTCTACTGTGGCTTTCCCTACCTAACAAAACTAAGAGGAAACAGTCTAACACAAGAGTTCTGGCCCTCACACTAAACATCAAATACGAAGGAAATAGATGACAATTCAACAATGACATTCACAGTATCTTGGTAACCTTTTAACAACCTTCATGAACTCCCTACCCCAGGACTCAAGGTGTATTCATCTTCAATGTTCATCAAAAGGATATAGGAACAGCTGCATAGGTAGCAAGGTCTCAGTTCAATTCTTGAAAAGTCATTATCAAGGTAAAGATCTGTCAACCACAGTTCCAACAACAATACAAGTTCTTCTTCTGATGACAAAACGATCCACTTCCTCAGAATATCATCAATGTTCTCCTCTGCCACAATGCCCTTTTACCACTTCAAGAAGACTTGACACAGTTCAAAATGAAATACAACTTCTAGGATGTTAATGGAACAAAGGTCTTGTTTAACAATAATGAATCCTCTATTCAGGTTAGGATTCACATTAGGTATATTTGTCAGGATGACTTCTCAGTTCTGTAGCTTCTACTTCAACAACTTTACTTCTGCCACAATCTACCATGAAGACATTCTCCTTGGCCCCATAGCCTACCACTTCATTGGGAATACTGCATTCCTGCATCCACTGATAACTCAAATATACCTCCACAGCATCAGGAGGTTGTATTTCAAAGACAAGGTTAGACACAATTTGCTTCAAGGCACTGCAACATCTTCAATTAGGCAAGGCACTCTTCCTATGAACATCTCTTCAACAGGGGCAGCCTCTTTGCCTCTCTTGTCCGTCTACAACCACAACAAGTTCAGTATTTTATAGAAGAAGCAGGTTTTCCTTTCTCCAACGTCGCCTTCACCTCTTTGCCACAGTTAGCCACATAATTACCCAAATGCCCCAGTGCCAGTCTCTTGACTTTAGGTAATGCGTGCATACATGTATCTCAGGAAGGTTGAACTTCTATTGGGCTCACGCCAATGTTTATACCAGTTTCTGGCTTTGAGAAAGGCTGCTGTTACTCTAAATAAGGGTACACTCTTGGCTTGGGCAATGATTGCACTCTCTCCAACTGCAGATACCATTTTAAACACTTGCCTTCTTTTAGGAACAATGCTTGTTTGTTTGAACAAAGAGATAAAGTTCCCTCTTCACTTGGGAAACGAATCTAAGCACACGCAATCACTTCTTAATAAAGTTTAAAGACTTTACGTGTTTAACAATAGTGATCCCCAACGTTCGTTCTGCTTGGTAAGAGACACGCGACCACTTCTTAAAGTTTAACAAGCTTCAAATATTTAACAATGGTCTTTTGCAATGTTCGTTTGGTTCAATAAGAGACATGCAACCACTTCTTCTTACTGTTAAGGGCTTCACAATGTCTTTCGGTAGCATTCACTTTCACATGAGTAAAAAATACATTTCCATTCACACGCAAGTGCTACTTTCCATTGTTCCCTTTTTAACGAATGCAATGAACAACTTCTCGCTTTGACTTCTATGCGAGTGAAGATTGGACTGAATATTGTTACCGGCAGTAATCATGCAAGGAACCAGAACGCTAGGCTTGACTCCCAAGCTTCTGTGATTGTTGTTCTGCGGGTTGCTCGATTTCCACAACTTTGGGCATAGCTTCCACTGCTTCTGGCCTCACAAGGACCCACACCCTTCCTCTATTCAGGTGTCTCCAGTCTGGCCACTCATTCAAGGAGCCCCTCTCACTCCTGAGACCTGCGGCTTGCCCAGAGCTCCTCGCTTCAGTCTCCGACACGTTTTCTGCCAAGCAACCATAGCAATTAGGCTCTCATGGGGAAAGACAGCCTCTCTGCACGTCTTCCGCTGTGCAGCCTCTGCACTTCAGAGTTGGGGTAACAGGACCCTCTCAGAACAAGCAGGTGAAATCTGCTGCATCCATATTCTCGCATCCCTGTGGTTCTCCCACTTCTGCTTGGTTTGCCATATCTGTGCCTTCTTCTTTCTACTTCTGCTACTACTGCATGCACTATAGTCACAGTTCCATCTGCTAATTGCCTGCACCTGTGGGGGGCTTTTATGCATCCCAGGTTCCTTCAGGTGTGGGCTGTTCGGCTTAATTGCCTGGCTACAGCATACTTATTCAGTCCTTATGGGACATGTAGTCTTCAACAAAAAAGTCAGTTATTTCAACTTCTGCTGTTTGGCAAACAGCCATTAAAAGTGTGGGATTACGGGGAAAATTAAACAGGGGCATTCCCAGTCTTCCCGAACTGTCACCACCCCCTCACCCACATGTGATCCTCCCGCAGTACACCACCCCCAAAGTCAGGATCAGGAAGCGTCTGTCTTCCCCATGCCACATGAGAAGGGTCCCAGACCAGGTTTCTAGGAGGAATCATCATGGATTTAGCACATAACTGTCCTTCAACTTGCCCGCACTGGGACGAGGGAGAGACTCCCTGAGCTCTACTTGAGTCTACACCTTTTTACCAATATTCTTCAAAGTGCCCCCACTGGGATGAGAAAGAGGCTCCCTGAATCCTTCTTGATTCTTCAATACCAGAGGCTTATGGAACTGACCAGGGAGTTTCCTCATAAAATAATATATTCCTCTCTTGTCTTCTCAGGTTTTCCCTGCACCCTCTCGGATGTATTACTGTTCCCGTTACCTTCTCTCGGAAAACCCTTCACTGGTTTTGCCAGGGGTCACGTATTCGTTCCTTCTCTTTCTCCTTCTGCTTTCGTTCCGACTGCTTGATTTCACGGCCCATTACTGTTGCCGGTCAGGGCGCAAGTTTTGGAACAGCCCGTCCACCCGTTACAGGTCAAGCAACCACCACAATTCCTCATACTTCCCTCTGTAGTAGGCTAGTGTTGGAGGTCTCGGCGTAGTTCTTGGACTGCCTGGTCCACCCACCACAGGTCATGCCATCACCACACTGAATCTCAGCTTCAAGGCTGTCAACTCCAAGCCGACGGATGAGACACTTTCCACGCATGCCTCGGTTAGTTCTCACCACTCCACTTTGCTGCTTCGCTGCAGCCTTCTGAGGGCCTGTTACAAACTCACAGGCTTTTTGCAGCCTCCTAGCTCATCCACTTCTGGATGTCGCTTCCTCTCAAAGGTTGCTCTCCTTGTCCTTCTTTGCTGTTTACCTTAAGTAGCCAGTACTTCCCCAGCATAACATCAGTTTGAACACTCTGCATGCTTGACAGTAGCGTGTCCCTGAATGCACTGTAGCCCACTCACATTTCCCATCACAAATGCATAACTATTTCATATAAGTACCGCTGGAAGGGATATGACATGTGAGGAGGGACACACAAGCCTCTAGGTAGGTGTTGTTTATTTATCCAACCATTGACTGCCCAAGGCCATTCCAACCCACACCCTGCCCCTTCCGACCCAAAATGCATCCTCCTGGGATCTTTGTGAGCTAGCTCTTTAAAGCAGTAACATCAAACGTTGGCATGCCAGTGTTATTTGTAAGCGGTCTGCTGAGAGATAATTGCTTACATGCATCTGTTAGCGTGCTTTAACCAAGTGTATCTTCAGCCACTTTATTCATATCGGTTCCTTTCACGGAAGTCCTGTTAAAACAAGCATTGACAAGGCCAGTAGTCTTGGCTTCTGTATAGGTACTACATAGGCATTTGACAGGCATGGCTATCAAATGACAGGTAATGACCGTTTTTCAGCCTTTGCCATTTTATGACCAGGCAGTACCGTTATGGCAGTGCTTGGCAAATGCCTAGCCAATGCCCACACAAAAGCCAAAAC
This sequence comes from Ambystoma mexicanum, assembly GCF_040938575.1. Classification (NCBI taxonomy): domain Eukaryota; kingdom Metazoa; phylum Chordata; class Amphibia; order Caudata; family Ambystomatidae; genus Ambystoma; species Ambystoma mexicanum. The sequence goes on from NC_090923.1 coordinate 969,962,714, forward strand.
AGTTGGCTTTGCCAATGCTTGTTGATATACCTTTTCAGTTGGATTAGCTTTGACTCTGTTGGCTCTTTCGGCTAAATCTAACCAGGTTGGAAGAATTACGACAGCTGACATAGAACACAGTTTATAAATAAGTGCATTCTGGGTGTTGAATTATTTTTCTTTGCTAAACTTAGTTGCACAAATTGGAAAATCACCTGATACTAAAAGAAGAAGAGGGGCTTCTACTAAACATTGATCCAGAGACTGTTCTATCAGGCATGGCAGCTCCACGTTTTTGCAGCAAAGAACAGCCACTGCAGGCTACAACATTATCGGGAAGCACGTTCGTAAAACAGGATTTTCACAACAATGTATTTTTATTTATTTTTCAAAAAGTCTAATCCTACCCGATACTAACGATTTGTTTAAAAAAATAAACTCTAGGCCTTGGAAAGTGACGACTTGGAATCACCTGATCACTATACTCTACCAACACCCTCTCTTCCGTTTGTGTAAATCCCTCCTGTGAATTCAGCATACGATGACAAACTATAACCTTTAAGTGTTGAAAGGACGTGGTACACAGCCTCATTGGTACTAGTTCGATCCACCCTGGATTGAAAGAAAGGCTTATCGGGACACACTAGGTTTCAGAGCGGTCACTTGCCGAATATGGTATGTTATCTTGCATTTGTATAGCGCCTCCTGCCATGAATATAGCAGTTAGCTCTAGCAGGCACATTCATCAAGCTGGCTTAGCGGCTGACAAATGCAGAGCTCCCAGGTTGTCCCATGTCAGGTCGTGGTTGCCGTTGCCAGTCCAGTTTTTTCTTTGCATTCTGTTACACGCAGCCCTGTACTTAGAATGGTAAAAGCAAAGTCTGCACGAATTGATTGGAATAGAAAGTAAAAAGCAGAACTTAGTGAGCTCCTGAGGCAGAGCACGGTAAACACCTACCAAGGCCAACCTGTGGTGGAAAGCATATTTAATCATTCAGACCAGACGTGTTGGGTAAAAAACAGGCAGCATTGGCCACTTGCAAGAGGCATGGCTTCTTGGGATTTACACAGGGAGTCAGAGAACCTGTGAGGAACAAACTGGGAGAGCGACAGTAATCTTAATGACTATAACTGAGCTCCCACAACACCCAGTTCCACCAACTGTAGTCAGAGACAGGGCACATGAACCTGCAAATTATCCATAGCTTAAACATGAGTAGCATAAACCACGCTCAAGACTTCTGCCAGATGTACCGGTGGACGAATGACTCACTATTACAATGGAATTAAGAAATCAAAAAACAAGGATGGATTAATGCGATTAACACAGGGAACACTACCTGCCACCTATAGGAAGGAAGGATTCTGCCATCCACTCACCCAGGGATTTAAAACAGCTCACCTGTAGCAAAGGTGTGTTCTATGAGTGCACACGGCAGGGGTAACTGTTGACCTCAGGAAGGATGGGTTCATGCAGGAATGGAGAATCGGCCATTTATAAAAAAAGAAATTAATCTCAGCATTCTGTGCAGAGAATGGGATTTTCGCCTGTAGAGTGGATCGACATCTGAGGTTTCGCTCAGGGGAAATAGAACCAGTCGAATGCAGAACATATGATTTTTGGTTATTTAGCCCATAAAATAGCAGAGTTATGTGTTTGCTTCATATGTTTCTGCTTAGCCTAGAGAAGGCAAGTTAGAAGCCTGGTGAGTCCAACTAAGCCGTTTCCCAGTTTGATGTCTATAAATAGACTACAATACAATAGATAGTGACAGCACCGAGTATCACAGGACTTAGAGGTGGGAGGAAGCTGTGAGGATGTGCTACACAAAAACAATGTTCTTAATCTAGCAACAGAGAACCTCTCAGAACAGTATAGGCCTCTGGAATTAGTATATAGGTAAATAGCCTTCCATCTCTCAAGATGGAAAGTCCAGAGTATAGTCACAGGGATAAGAAGGCTCCCCCTCCAGGACAGGATGGTCTGAGGTGGTTAGCCCAGGAACACAGAGGCTTTCATCTATAATCAGGATGGGCTCTGTGTATCAGAGCAACAGGAATACAAAGTCGTTCACCTCAAATAGCAAATGGGTCCATTAAGACAGTAAAGAAATAAAGCGTTTAACAAAGAAACCAAACTTACTCTCTCTGAGAGTTGATAGATCCATAGCTGTGCCCAGGTACAGGGGATCTGTAATTATGCTCTCTCAGACAAAATGGGGTTAGGAAATTGGCACAGGGATCGAGATCCATATCAACACCACCCTTAATTAACAGTGGATGCATTTATAGGAACTGTATAGAGATGCCAAACTCAACACCCCACCATTTGAAAAGATCAAGACATGAAATTACCAGTTAATTGCTTCTTGGTCTCTTTCTGGAAGCCTCACATGGAGGTTGTTGAGTTTACCTGATCATTTATTGGCCTTTCACTAGAGACGTGAACTCTGTAAGGGTGCAGAAGTAAGACTCTGACATGGAGGGGTCAGGATGATTATTTTCGAGTGCAAAAAGGAAAGAAAAGCGACCTCTCCCTAACTTTAAGAGGGGCTTCCATGCCTCAACCAAAATAACTAGTGTCAGAATGTCCAAAGCAAAAGTCCCGATGCCCAATGTCAGAATCCTAACTCTATCCTTCACATTCTAGTTTTAAACTAAATAAAAATAGGGTCTTTCTAACCCAAAGGGGGTGGCTCCCTTCCAGTGGGGAAAAAAGACAGTTCTGACCTCTTCAGGTTCTGAGGTATTGGAGAATATCTCCCTTAGCCAGCCTTGTTCAGGTTCTTCCCAAAGTTCACACAATTGTTGGGGAAACCTCTGTTCCCTTGTTGGCCCTTCTTAGGCTTCCTTTTCTGTCCCTGGGTCCCTGGCCCTGCTTGGCAGACCTGGTTCCTCCCACCAGATACTGCGACGAAGAAGAATAGCTTGGGATGCACACCCCAAGCTGTGGTGGGTCCCAGATCCTGCTTGGCATACTTGGTGCCTCCCAGCAGATACTGGGATGAAGAAGAATAGCTTGGGATGCACTCCCCAAGCTGTGGTGGGTCCCTGACCATGGATGGCAGACGTGGTTCCTTCCACCAGATACTGCAACTATGAAGAATAGCTTGGGATGCACTACCCAAGCTATGGTGGGTCCCTGGTCCTGGTTGGCAGACCTGGTTCATCCCACCAGACACTGCAATGTAGAAAAAAAGCTTGGGATGCACTCCCCAAGCTGTGATGGGTCCCTGACCATGGCTGGCAGACCTGGTTCTTCCCATAAAATACTGCAACAAATATGAATAGCTTGGGATGCGCTCCCCCAAGCTGTGGTGGGTCCCTGACCATGGATGGCAGACTTGGTTCCTTCCACCAGATACTGCAACTATGAAGAATAGCTTGGGATGCACTACCCAAGCTGTGGTGGGTCCCTGGTCCTGGTTGGCAGACCTGGTTCATCCCACCAGACACTGCGATGTAGAAGAAAAGCTTGGGATGCATTCCCCAAGCTGTGGTGGGTCCCTGACCATGGCTGGCAGACCTGGTTCTTCCCATAAGATACTGCAACAAATAAGAATAGCTTGGGATGCACTCCCCAAGCTGTGGTGTCACATACATACTTGGTTTATGTAATAAGGAAGCATACACTGCAGGTGAGTGAAGATCCTTTATTGGTAACCAGCCTGAGCCAGCAGTAGTCAGCCTACACAGCACCTCTTCACTACAGCTTCTAACGGCCCTTAATGGAATCTCCCCTCTGAACAGAAGTAAACATGACATCAGAGAAAGAGTGGAATCATACGAGGTAGAATTCCACTCAAGAGCAAAAGACACTTTACAACACTTCTCCCCCCTTTACCCACAACTGACAGCAAAACAACTACACACACACAGCTACGCACGCTACCACAACACACAACAGCCAACACACACATTCAACACAACACACAACGAGAGCCAAAATGCAGCTAGAGGAGGGAAAGAATGATAAGGACCAGAACAAGGACCTTAATGTACCTATGAACTAGAAAAGTGCTAACGAACTTTGGCACCCAAAACATAATCATTGTACTTAGAGGGAACCTTCCTCCCCCTGACAGGATGAGCATGACCCTGGACAGAGACAGACGGCCCAGTAAGGGAGGACGCCTCCTCATCACGTTCACACACCGGAACAAGAGCAGTTTCACAATTGTGAGAAGGGGCCAGCATAGGAGGCACCTTATCAGCAGCCTCCCCATATGTAGAAGTGCATGGCAAGGGACACTCAACCATCGCCCCAGCATCGCCTGCAGCGCAATCAGGCTCCCCCCACGCACCACCAGCAGAATCCACTTTGACCTTGTCCACCACAACCACACGCCTGAGACTCCATCTGGAGCCATCTTCAAGCTTGACGTAACCACGACCACACTTGACAACTAAACGTGGTTTCATATACTTGTTAAGTCCCTTCGCTGCAAACCTGGGATTCTTAATCTGGACCCAATCACCCACCTTGACCGGCAAGGGCTTCCTGCGGGTCAGTTGTTCCTGCTGAAACCGCTGTTGCCTGCACCGTACTCGATCTAAGACTTCTTGCATATCCACTTGTGATTGAACCCCACCACCCAGGGAAGGAACTCTCAATTTGGAGCCAGGTTTCCTCCCTCGCATCAACTCGAAGGGAGAATGACCAGTGTAAACGGAAGGAGTAAGCCTGTATGCTTTCAGTGACTCTGACACCACTCTCCCCCAGGGAAGACCATTGGCAAGGGCCAACTGAACAGCACCCTTGACAAAACGATTCATGCGTTCTACCAGGCCATTAGCCTGTGGGTTATACAATGCAACCCTATGATGACGTATACCAAGATCATGCAAAAACTTTTGCATGTACTCCGACACAAACTGGGTGCCATTATCGGTCACCAGCCCCGCAGGCACGCCTTCCCTGTCGAACACAGCAGAGAGGAACTCCACCACTTTCTGGGCATTAACAGTAGCCAAAGCTGTGGCTTCAACCCATCGGGACGTGTTATCCACCAAGACCAGAATAAATCTTAGACCCCCCCGATGAATCTATGGGGCCCATTATGTCAAGCGCCATCTTGGACCACACTTCACGGGGCACTTCCACAGGATAAATGGGTTGGGGAGTTGGAACTTTGCTCTTGTCACTAATGGAGCAGGCCGCACAATCCTTCACCACATCCTCCACATCAGCGTCCATTCGGGGCCACCAATATTCTTCTCTGAGCCTCCTCTTGATCATGGACCTTCCTACATGCCCCTCGTGGGCCAAATGAATGAGCTTCCCCCTAAGGGAACAAGGAGGAACTAACCTCAGGCCCCTGGCCACACCCCATGGACCTACAGACAATTCCTCCCATACGTGACCATACAATTTGGATAACGCAGTACCAACAACCCCACTGATGAGCGCAGTCTTTATTTCCATCAATTCAGGATCAGCACAACATTCTGCACTCCATTCCAACTCTGACACAGCCGGCACCACAGTCGCAACCAAGGTGCAATCATCCCCCACTACATCCCGGACTACATCAACATAATCAGAATTGAACTCTGCCATATCAGCCATCCATCTCATAATCCTTGAAGACGCATGGGACAAGCCCTTGGTCGTCAAGACGTGCACCAAAGGTTTGTGGTCAGTGCGCAAGGTGTATTCAATTCCCCACAGGAAGGTCCTAAAGTATTTAGAGGTCCACACAGCCGCCAGTGCCTCTCTCTCTATGACAGCGTACCTGCCTTCAGCCTCTCTGAGCACTCTGGATACAAAGGCGATGGGCTGAAGCTCGCCCTCCACACTCTGCTCCAAGACAGCACCTATGCCATACTCACTCGCATCCACAGTGAGATATGTTTTCCTGGCCGGTAAAAAGGAACCCAAGGACGGGGCTTGCTCAATCTCCTCCTTCAACCTGAGAAATTCCGTTTGGCACTGATCTGACCATGCAAAATGCACACCCTTCTTCAGCAACAACCTCATGCCAACAGTCTTGTCGGCATATGACGGGACAAATCTGCTGTAGTACTCTGCGAGACCCATGAAGGATCTCAACTGATCTTTGTTTACTGGGGCCGGTGCATCCTTCAACGCTTTTACCAACTCTGCCCTGGGATGAATACCTTGGGCATCTAACGAATGTCCCAAATAAGTCACACTGGGAACGCCCACTTTGCACTTGCTAAGTTTGAGGGTGAGACCACAATCCCTCAAGACACACATCACCTCAAGAACCCTAACATCATGTTCAGCTCGCGACTTACCCCATACTAAAATGTCATCTTGGAAACATTCTACACCCCAAATGCCCCCAAAAAGTTTCTGCATTGTCCTCTGGAACACCGCAGCTGCGGAGGCCAAGCCGAAGGGCATCCTACAAAAAACGGAAGGCGCCAAAAGGGGTGACAAAGGATGTAAGTGGGCGAGATTCCACATGCAGATCTATCGGATGATATGCAGAGGAAATATAAAAAGTAGAAAAACAGGAAGCCCCCGACACCCGGGAAAGCATCTCTTTGATGTTGGGCAGGGGGTGTCTGTCAATCCAATACTTGAGTTTAGATCTCTGAGATCTACACACATCCTCATTCCTCCATCACCCTTGCCTGCCAATACTACCGGGGCCAACCATTCTGAACACTCTACTTCCTCTATGACCCCAGACTCTTTGAGTTTGTGCAACTCTTCCTTTAAGGCATCACGAGCCATGATCGGAACTCTTCTGACTTTGTGTACAACAGGCACAGAACCTTTCTTGAGAACTATCTTGTGTGCAAAACCCTTCAACTTGCCCAACTTTGAAGTAAAAACTGAGGGAAACTTGCTCTGCAAAACTTCCGCTGTGATTCCCACAGGCAACATGGCACAGTCATTCCCTTCACATACACTCATCACAGGGACAGGTTTCCCCGGTCTAATTTGCAGCTCCAGGGCAGCTTGTTCGTCCCAACCCAGTACGGGGTCACCTTTATGAGCCACATACAACTTACCCCTAGTCATTCTGCCTTCAACCCATTCAAACCCTAAAACTTGGATGGGCACACGCCCATATGCACATGGGTTTATATCAGAAGAAGAGAGTTCAGACACCTTCTTGTGGAACTTGGACTCATATAGTTCAGGGGATATCATAGTGTACGGAGAACCTGTGTCCACCATCATCTCTAACGGAACGCCATTGACCATGAGCATTGCCCAAGCTCTCTTCTTGCAGCTCCCCACACTCAACAATGTCCCTTCAGGCACACCTCCTTCACCCTTGTCGGAACAACCCATGTAGCCCACTATCGTCACATCATCATCATCATCATTCACCTCCAGCATCTTCACGGACTCCTTAGCGGAGGCAACGCCCCTGCACATGCAGGCATAATGTCCCTTGGCTTTGCATTTCCTACAGTCCACATTGGTAGCAGGACATTCCTAAGCACCCGCTGCATGCCCTCGCCAACCACATCGCCTGCACTGTTCCTTCGATGAGGGTCCTGCTCTGCCATCCTTGTTCCTCACTTTGGCCTTGACAGTCCTGCGGGGGATCACCGCATGTACAGTTTCCCCTTTATCAGCCATTTCCCTCACACTCTTCCTAGATTCTTCAATTGCGCGGGCAATCTCTATGACTTTTTCTAGGGGTGGGTCTTTTTCAATCCATAGTCTCTCCCTGACACATACATCACACGTGTGCATCATTATTTGGTCACGGATGTACTCATCGACGGTCCCAGTGAACTTGCTAGTTGCAAACAAAGTGCGTAAGGCAGTCACATATGCATCTATACCCTCACTGGAACCTTGAGCCCTCGAAAAGAAATGGTACCTCTCAAGAACAACATTGGCTCTCTTGCCAAACCGCGCTTCCAACTTGCTCAAAGCCGTCTCATAAGTGAGCACCACTGGTGGTACTACACCACCACCCTCACTGCCTTCTGCCTGGGCAGCGGGGGTAGCATGCACATTGGGGCCGGGTAGGTGCCTGAATAACCTGAGGCCCTCAGTTCCCAAGCAATTGAGCAATGCCGCCTCCTTCTCATTATCCGTGAATTTGGCACAACCCGTGGCTCTGAGGTACACTTTGAAGGTGTCCACCCACAAGTCCCACACGATAGGCGGCTCTCCCGGACTGGCCAAAAATGCAGGTGGCGGACTTGCATTATTGTGCTGCATGTCGAGAAGGGGAAGTCAGACAGGCTTGTAATGAACCAATATGCACTGCGCAACTTTGGATTCAATTAGTATCCTCTGTGCAACATCTTCGTGTGCCTGGCAGAGCAACCAATGCTGGAGTGTCACTGTACAATACAATGTGCCTGAGCAAAGACAGAGATGTGGCCAGGATACAGTCACGAAACACTTGGAAGACCCTCACAGGGTTAATTCTCTCTCTGAGCGGCTGGAGGGAACGCCCCCAAGGCAGGAAGGAGAAGGGAGGCGTCTTGCGTTTAGTCCCACCCTCCTCCAGCCGGCGTCGATATCCACTAAGGGAATGGGGCGGCAGGTACGGGCTCGCCATGGCCCCCAGCCCTGCTCACGCCGGAAAACAGGGATCCCTTCCCCTCTCACCTGCAGTCCGAGGGGGCACCGCGCTCAACCCTGGCTGGGGAGCACAGGCTGGAAGTACATCAGCTGTCCTGGTGCCGACATGCGCAGAGGGCCTCCCTTCCACGGGACAACAAGCGCTGCAGCCTACGGACGAACTGGCAGGGGCTGGGAATGCTGCTGCTCCTCGCTGATTCCAGGCGGTACTCGACGTGGACAGCGTCGGCGGGAGTGCTCACCTCCACATGGCCCCCGCTCCTCCTCTGTAGCAGGCACTCTCCCAAGGGCGAAAAGAGGAATGTAGGCAACTGCTGGCGACTGCAAAGGCAACGTGGGTCAGAGGCTGGTTACTCTCGTCGCCAGTGTAATAAAGAAGCATACAATGCAGGTGAGTGAAGATCCTTTATTGGTAACCAGCCTGAGCCAGCAGTAGTCAGCCTACACAGCACCTCTTCACTACAGCTTCTAACGGCCCTTAATGGAATCTCCCCTCTGAACAGAAGTAAACATGACATCAGAGAAAGAGTGGAATCCTACGAGGTAGAATTCCACTCAAGAGCAAAAGACACTTTACAACAGTTTACTCACCTGTCAAGTACTGTTTTTATTGTATGTGACTTTCACAGTTCGCTTTATATGGGTCCAGGTCCCAGACTCGCAGAGCGAGTTTCCCAGACCCATTCATGTGGCTCTTTAGGCTTATCTGCCTGTTCCCGATGTCTCTGCCACTTTACAGAGTTCTGGCGCTTCCCTGTTCATCAGCGTACCTAATTTCATGATCTGTGATGTTCCTGGGACGATACATACACTGCCGTCCACAATGGGGCTTCACATGCCCCTTGTCTCGTCTCCTCGGTCAGCGGCTCTGCCGTCCCTGCTTCCTCGTTGTCAGCCTGGGACCGCTCCTCCAGGGATGCCAGGAACTTCTTCCCTGCTGTTCACCATGCTGTCCCTGCACACCGGACCAGCTTGACAGCGACCTCCTTCTTGCTTGGCTCCCCGGTCTGCATTTCATCTTCCTAAAGTGAACTCCGTCTCGAGGTTCCTCCAGGATGGGCTTGACCCATATTCATGTCCTTCTTTACTTTTAATGCGGTTTCTTCTAATCTGCTGTTGAGAAGCACTAGAATGGGCAAAGTAGTTCTGGTTGATACTTGGTATTGCTCTGTGCCTTCTCCTCGTCCCAGTACTGATTAAGTTCTGATCTTGTTACTCACTGCAGATCATCCTCGATGCTAGGGGTGCAGAGGGAGGAGGTGAAGGAGAGGTGGGGGTGCCATAGGGATACTGCATTCTCCCGTCATAGTTGTAACTGGTCGCAAAGGGGGTCCCCCCCCATGAGTTCCACCCCCAGGGGGACTATCGGGTAGAAGCCTGGCCTCCCTGGCCTCAGAGAAATGGGTTCCCATTCTATGAGCAGTGATAACTTCCTGGGATTCGTCACGACTCTCTCTGTGATTTTGGATGCTAGGCCAATGCAGCTCCTGGCCGATTAATGCAAACGTCCCTCTAGAGATGTGGTGCTCCTTATTCATTGTGACTGGGGTTAGGGTCATGACCCTGTCATGGGGCGGAGGCCAGTGCCTGAAATCCCCCATGTGCCATGAATGTCATCAATGGTACCACTATTTATCATCCAGTGCCATCCAGTACACTTGCTGGCCATGGTTCTCTCTTTTCTGTTGCAGGACTCAACTCCCTGAGTGCAACTGGTGTCATGAACCATCGGACGCGTCCTTTCTGGACTTCCTGGTCCCTGACCCATAGGGGCTTGCACTGAGCAGTACTCCCAACATGGTCGCCGAACGCGGAACACTGTTTACCAGTTTCCGCGCCGTACACATTACGTTCTATAAAGCGGACACGCCCCCGCACCCCTGCGTGTCTCAATGCTACCGCTTGCCGTGGCTAGACGTGTGCTGCCGTAGTTTGCTTGTGCTTATCCTTTGATTCCTGGTTCCCGGTTCCCCTAAATTCCTCCTCCTTCATTCCCCCTCATTTTGTCCTCTATTGCATCCCGGATCTACGTGCACTCGTCTTCCGTGTGCACTCTTTGCTGTTTTCCTGGATTTCCTCGGACTTCCCCAGACATCTGAACGTTCCCAGGAGTCAGAACGCTGAACGCACGCTGGAACCCGAGCTCCTACACACAGGGTTATACAAGACCCGAACTGTGCGAAAGAAGACTCCATCGAAGAACTCCAACAAACAACATAGACAGGTGAGAAGGGTCAAAACCTGTGACAGATTGAGACGCCAACAAACTGATACAGATACGGACATGGAGGCTGCAGTTCAAGACCTCATGCACGGCATGCAGGAGTTAAACACAGAAGTTCAGAATCTCAAAGCCGAGAATGCCGCATTAAAACAACTAGTTCTGTCACGTGATTCCGCGACCAAGGAAAGTGTATTGCTGGGCGGAATAGTGGATAAATATGATGGCTCCTCAAAGAACCTTCGTGGCTTCCTTGATTCGTGTTTAGTGCACTTTACCTTTAAGCCCTACTACTTTTCCACCCCCAGGGCAAAGGTGGCCTTTATGATTTCGCATCTCTCCGGGAATGCATTAACCTGGGCTACGCCCTTAGTTAATTCTGGAGATGCCCTCCTGGATGATTATGATGGGTTCATACGGGTTCTAAAGACCATGTTTGACCGCCTAGTACAAGTTTACAGTGCCCAAGAACGTCTATTGGATTTCCAACAAGGGTCCCAGGATATGTTTACCTATGTAACACGCTTTAAGCAACTGACCAAGGAAGCAGATTGGTCCTCGGAGGCCTGCTTTACCCTATTCCGAAGAGGACTAAACAAAGAGATAAAAGACGAGCTGGCCAGGGTAGCTCGCCCAGGTTCCTTCCAGGCCCTTATGGACCTCTCTTTACAAATAGACTTTCGAATCCAGGAAAGGAAGGCGGAAAAGAAGAAAACAAAGATGCCTTACCAAAAGACCTCTATAGAATCTCCCTCTAAACCCAAGCCCACTCCTGCCCCGACCACAGAACCAGAAGCCATGCAACTGGGGGCCTTCCGCGGACCCATATCCCCGCAAGAAAGATTACGACGGATTCACACCGGGCTGTGTATGTACTGTGCCTCAGATAAACATCTTGTGAGGGAATGTCCTTTGGCCCCTCCACGGCATTCGGGAAACGCCAGCTCCCGAGAGATGTTTGCTCCACATCTATTCCATCCTTGAACTCTCCTGGACAAAACAACCTTGTGATCTTGCAGGCCTTTCTATCGCCGTCCAAAAAAGAAACTTACCCCATTCTGGCATTAGTGGATTGTGGAGCCATGGGGATTTTTATAGATCAGGATTGGGTCACTACCCACCACATTCCATATGAAACTCGAGACATCATGCAACCTGTAGAGGCCATCGAGGGACGACCTCTCTCTTCAGGACCAATAACCCTGCAAACCAAAGAGATCTAGCTCTCGATAAACTATCATCAAGAGATGATCAAGTTTGACATCATAAAGTCTGCCCATTATCCAGTGGTACTGGGTATGCCCTGGTTACAGAAGCATAACCCATACATCAACCGGGCAGCAGGATCTTTGTTTCTTGGCTCTGAACATTGCATGTCTCACTGCCTATCCCTGGATTCCTCGTCAAGATCCTCTGAAGGTACGCTGACAGACCAGCAAGGCCCGCTCACGGTCTCAAATATTATCCAGGTCCCCAGGGCATATCAGGATTACACTGATGTGTTTTCAACTGCCATAGTTCAGGCCCTACCCCCTCACAGACCTGAGGACTGTGCTATTGATACTGAACCCTCAGCAGTGATTCCCTTTGGAAGGATGTTCATCCTATCAGAACCAGAGAAAAGGGCCCTCCGAGAATACTTGGATACTAACCTAGAAAATGGCACCATACTACCACCCAAAACCCCGGCGGGAGCTTCGTTGTTTTTCGTTCCCAAGAAAGATACTAAGGAGTTTAGGCCTTGTCTTGATTATCGTGGTCTTAATCAATGCACCCTCAAGGACCGCTACCCATTGCCCTTAATCTCGGCTATCCTGGAAGCAGTGAGAGGAGCTGTAATCTTCACGAAATTAGATCTCAGAGGTGCCTACCATCTGATCCGTATAAAGGAAGGTGACGAATGGAAAACAGCCTTTAGAACACCCTTTGGTCACTTTGAATACTTAGTGATGCCCTTCGGACTCGCCAATGCCCCAGCGGTCTTCCAACGTTTTATGGACGGGGTGTTCTCCGATATGCTGTTCCTCTTCGTCATAGTTTACCTGGACGACATACTGATATACTCCAAGGACCATCTTAAGCATGAAGAGCATGTCAAGGCAGTCTTACAAAGGCTATGCGAACATAAACTCCTGGCTAAACCTGAGAAATGCATTTTTCATGTCTCTACTGTTCACTATCTCGGATTTGTCCTTAGTCCAGAAGGAATTGGAATGGACCACTCAAAAGTAAATTCCATACTATCCTGGCCTGTTCCATCTACTGTGAAACAGATTCAATCCTTCCTGGGGCTTGCCAACTTCTACCGGAAATTCATACCTTCCTTTTCTGAGATAGTTCAACCGATCAATACATTGTTGAAGAAGGATACCCCCTTCCTCTGGACCGCAGCCCAAGACGAGGCGTTCCAACGTTTGAAGTCGGAATTTACACAAGCCCCCATCTTGGCTCAACCTGACATTGATCGACCTTTCCTAGTGGAGACTGATGCCTCCAACTACGCCATCGGAGCAGTCTTAAAGCAGGAATTAGAGGACAAGTTAGAACACCCCATTGCTTATCTCTCGCGAACCCTAACTCCTAGCGAGACCCATTATTCTGTTCTGGAAAAGGAATTGCTGGCCATCCGTCAAGCCTTCACAGAGTGGCGTCATCTACTCCTGGGAGCTAAACATCCTGTTCAGGTCCGTACGGATCATCGGAATCTCCAAGTTCTACAATCCCTGGAATGTAGGAATAGTCGTCAAGCCCGTTGGGCCTTCTTCTTTGCCCAGTACCAGTTCCAAATTCATCATGTTCCTGGAACACACAACATAATTGCTGACGCCTTATCCCGACGTCCCGACTACGAAACTCTTGAAGATCGATCCTTCCCAAAGATGTTTCCCCATACAATTTTCGTAGCCCAATCAATCACTCTCCTGGAAGACATTCGGATTCAAACCCAGTCCTCTGAGATCTGGAAGGAATTTACTGGGAAGAATTGATGGAATCTTAAAACCAAGGACGGGTATTTGTTCAAGTACAATGGCCTGGTCATTCCCACACAGAAACTGCGACAAAGGATTACAAGCCTCTGACAATATACCCTTCATTCAGGACATCGTGGCATTACCAACACTCTCCGTTTAATACAAAGACAGTTCTGGTGGCCAAAGATGAAAGTTGACGTCCAGCAGTACATCCAAGCCTGTGCAGTTTGCAATCAAAACAAGCATGATAACAAGAGGCCGGCGGGTCTCCTACTCCAACCAACGCTACCAACAAGACCCTGGGAATTTATTGCTACAGACTTTATTGTGGAACTACCACCTTCCAGGGGATACATAACTATCAGAGTTACCATTGATTTATTCACTCACATGGCTCATTTTACACCCTTGTATAAACTACCATCTTCCTCACAACTCGCTGGAATCTTCTTGGAACACATATTCCGACTTCATGAACTCCCTTCCAAGATCATATCAGATAGAGGTCCTCAATACATATCTCAATTCTGGAAACACGTATGCCGTATACTAGGAATCCAATGTGCCCTCTCCTCAGGTTATCATCCACAGACCAACGGAGCAACAGAACGTGTGAACGCGACCCCGGAGCAGTATCTTCGTTGTTTCACCACCAAGGTCCAGGACGATTGGTCTCTCTTAATACCTGTGGCTGAATTCGCCTACAACAATTCGGATCACTCGGGTGTCAAGACCAGCCCCTTCTTCTGCAGCCAAGGATTCCACCCTTCGGTTCTACCATCCCTTCTCCCACATCCTACACCAGTTCCTACAGTCGACTCCTGGATTGAAACCTTCCTCAACGTACACAAGGAAGCCAAAGAACACCTCGAAAGGGCCCGAACTAACATCAAGCACTATGCGGACTCCAAAAGAAGACCAGGACCTTCCTATGCAGTGGGTGATAAGGTCTGGCTATCCTCGAAACTACTGCCTCGATACTTATGACCTAATAAGTTGGCTACTCGGTACTATGGCCCCTTTTCCATAAAGGAAATCATTAACCCAGTGGCCTTACGACTCAACCTACCAGACTCCTGGAAGAGGATCCACCCAGTGTTTCACACATCTCTAATGAAACCATACGTCCAGACCTCCCGGACTGTTCCAAGATCTACCCCTGTGGTTGTCGATGACCAGCTAGAATACGAAGTGTCCAGAATATGTGACTCCAGGTACAGATGTGTTCAGCTACAGTATCTGGTTGAGAGGAAAGGCTATCCACCCAGTGAACGCACCTGGGAACCAGTCTCAAACCTAAACGCCCCCCAGACTACTTCAAAGGTACCACCTTATACACCCGGGCAAACCCGGAGGAACAGGCCTTCGGAGGAGGCATGCTGTCATGAACCATCAGCCGTGTCTTTTCTGGACTTCCTGGTCCCTGACCCATAGGGGCTTGCACTCAGCAGTACTCCCAACATGTCCGCTGAACGCGGAACACTGTTTACCAGTTTCCGTGCCGTACGCATTAAGTTCTATAAAGCGGACACGCCTCCGCGGCCCTACGCGTCTCAACGCTACCACTTGCCGTGGCTAGACGTGTGCTGTCGTAGTTCGCTTGTGCTTATCCTTTGATTCCTGGTTCCCGGTTCCCCTAAATTCCTTCTCCTTCAGTCCCCCTCATTTTGTCCTATATTGCAACCCGGATCTCCGTGCACTCGTCTTCCTCTGGATTTCCTCAGACTTCCCCGGACATCTGAACACTCCCAGGAGTCGGAACGCTGAACACACGCTGGAACCCGAGGACCTACACACAGGGTTATACAAGACCCGAACTGTGCGAAAGAAGACTCCATCGAAGAACTCCAACAAACAACATAGACAGGTGAGAAGGGGGGGAAACCTGTGACAACTGGGAGCAACTACGAAAACCCAGTCCTGAGCCAGGACAACAGAATGAAGCTCAGCAAAGGAATGGACTGGGATTTCCATGCCCAACAGAAGTGAGATACCCAGCACCCGACCTACCACTCCTAGAAGGGTCACAGGCAAATTCTGAGGCATCAGAAAACAAACTGGGAGTGAGGGGGGTGCCAGAAGAGATGCAGAAACCCTCCCCAAACTGAATTGACACCACAGCTCATCGGCACCTGAAGAAAGCCATGGGGAAAGAGCAGCCTGAGCTCCTGGCTGATACCAGGCAATCAAAGTCGGTTTCCAAAACCGTGCTGGAAAATGCAGAGGGGCTTAGAGGGGTTTTTCAAGCCTCTCACCTGTTTAACTCAGTCCTTGGGGAAAAGATGGGCACAGATTAGTTTCTAGAGTCATTTGAGCGCTGCGGCCAATGGAAGAGGAGGGGGAAACAGATCCAGCAGGACCACAGGATCAAAAGAGAAACAAGTGAAAGGGAGAGCGTGGGTTGCAGGGGTGATGTCAGGAGGTGTAAATGTGGACCAAGAGATCAGGCAGAGGACCGGATGGAAGGGAGACATGCTGGAGCGTTGGTAGAACTGGAGCAGGTGTGATATTTCTGAGAGGGAGTGGTGCCAGTTGTGTGTGTAGTGCAGTGTGATGGGGTCTGTGTAAAAGGTGAGTGATAGAGAAGAACGATAGGGAGAATGAAAGGGGCAGTTAGAGAGAATGACAATAGTTTGTATGGTGGTTGGAGTGGAGAGAATGCAAGACAATAGTGGTAGTAGTGGTGAGGGCAGAGTGAGACAGGAGTGGGTTGAAGGTAGTTTTATGTGAATGGCAGAGGGTGTGGCAAGGTATACATGGAGAAGAGGTGTGTAGTAAGAGTTGCAGAGGGTTGTAATGAGAGGAGTACAGTGAGAGTTGAGGAGATGGGTGTACTGAGAGGTGATGAGTGGGGTATAGTGAGAGGTGAGGAGAGGGGTGTAATGAGGTGATGAGCGGGGTATAGTGAAAGGTGAGGAGATGGGTGTGGTGAGAGGGTGATGAGTCGGGTATAGTGAGAGGTGAGAGGGGTGAGAGGTGATGAGCGGAGTATAGTGAAAGGTGAGGAGAATGTTGTAGTGAGAGGTGATGAGCGGGGTAAAGTGAGAGGTAAGGAGATGGGGTAGTGAGAGGTGAGGAGAGTGATGTAGTGAAAGGTAAGGGAAGGTGGATGGGAAAGGTGAGAGGAGAGAGACAGAGGGTAGTAAGACCAGAGGGAGTAGAAAGGGAGTGGAGCTGGTGGCATAAAGGCACAGAAGATGGTAGTAAAATCAGGAAGAGGAATGAAAGGGAACCACTGAGGGTGAGACTGAACCCGAGCATCTGAGATGGGCACTTTTCACATAAAGCCACATTGGCAATCCTGGTAAGAGAGCCTCTGTAAATATTCCCTGGAGGGAGACAGATAGATAGGACTGTTGCCTTCAGGCCCTCATTACCAGCTGGAAATAGATAGTAGGTGTTGCTGATTGCTCGTGGGGAAATCTGAGATTTAGGGACACCTGGGTTAGGGAGGGAAAGCCCTCAGGAGAGGAAAGAGGGACGCCCCCTAGCATATTTCCCCACCCCTTTTCCAGCCTGATGCGTTACATTGAACAGCTAGCTGCCTTTCATAATATTAAAACACCTGAACAACCTGAGAATCGTTACAGGGAATCTGCTCAGTTTCTGTTGTTAAAATACAAAACCCTGGAACTCTATTGGAGACTATTCGTGAATTCTTAAGGCCTTCTGTGACATCATGCACATTCAGTACTTGTCCTCTCTGTAGGGATCTCATTCAAAGGTCGAGATGCACACACTCTTTCCACACACATCCCCTTGTACCAATTCATGTCCCCTCCAGGGGGACTCCTCCCCCAACCTCTTAAGCTTCTGTGACATTCTCCTTCTTTGCTCTCTGCCTACCCCTTCCAATGACCACCTCTCCAGTATCCATCAGCATTATCCATCAGCATCACTCTACATGCACTTCGCCAGAACAATCCTGCTGAGCGTTAGGCTCCTATTATGCCAGCACGTTATTATTCTGCACTAGCCCCTGTACTGTAGCAGTTGATGGGTTATGGGTTTAGGGAGACCCTGGGAGAAACTCATGAACTGAAAACAAAGAATACTGTACTGCAGAGAACATGTACTCACAAATGTACCCCAACAAATGTGTTTTTGTCTCATAACTTCCCTGAACACTTTCCGAGTTGGAGGGTTGCTCAGCTCAGGCAGTTCGTTGTATGGTTCAGAACTTGGAACACATTTTCTTTCAACTCGAGCATGAGTTTATGTTGGGTGGGCTGTGGCTGGCAATGGTACGGCACTCTTCTGCCTTAATCTATTGTCTGACTGGTACTAACTCTCTCTCTGGCTTAGTAGCCTGGCACTGTGGTAGGCCGGCAGCTTGTACCTGCTCGCCAGAAGATAGCGATGGGTGAATATGCCCAGCTCATAAATACGTGTATCAATTTTGCCAGACCCAGACTGGCACTTTTGCAGGCTCTCTGCAGCACGCTGTGTGTAGAGTTTGTAAAGTAACTCGGCGCAGTAGCCGAGGTTTCGGTAATACAGTCATCAAATGTGGAATATAGGCAGTATCATGCTGAAATGAAGATGTGCGGATTTGGATGTCTCATCATGCCAAGGGTATCATCTGGCCAGCAAAGGACCCCGACTAACATTAATGTCTGTGTTACAGTGTTGTAACATAAAATGAGGGGGGCCTGTAAGCCCTGGTGAGAGTGCCCCAGTGCACTTCAAAGAAGCGCATGCTCCATCACAGACTGCCATGCTGGCTTGGGCAATCATGCAATCTCAATGCGCATGACTAGATACTCATGCTGCAGTAGGAGCATGCCATGTTCTGCAGTACGTGAAATATATGAATCAAGCATCACATCTTTCACATAGCGTAGAGACAAGGGTGGGGAGGGCAGCACCTAGTCCAAGCATACCAGGCAGTGCACAGCCAATAACATTATTATGTGTAGAACAATGGCAGAGGCAGATTTTGCTGCCTAGGCGGTGAGTGGCATCTGTGGAGGCTACTGGCATTGTAAACAATTTAAGGTCAGTGGTGGCAGCGGAATATTTTGAGTGGAGGAGCATTAACTTCTCCCATGAATTAGAGCAAGTGACTGAGTGCAGTGAGGGGGCTCTAGGTAATGTAGTGTGATGAATTTGATGATATCTTCACTCCTTTCCCTGAGGCAGCCCCTCCTCATGTGGCCAGGGGACGACATCCGCTACCTGATCCTGAACCTGGGGGCGGCTATCTGAGGGAGGAACACATGGGGGGAGGCAACCCTCGGGGGAATGACATGACATCATCAGGTGAGACATTGTATCCCTGTTTCCCTTTTATGGATATTCCCTCCATTCGTCATGCTTTCATTGCACACTTCCATAATCCCCTTCAACAACTTGCCAAGTCTATTGACCATACTCTTCAATATCAGATAACGAACAAGGTGACAAAAACCTAGACGAGGAAGAGGCAAGGAGCAACGATGATTACTCCCAATGAGAACCAGCACCAGCAGCCTAGTAGCTGGAAGAATCTGGTTGGCCCCGACACAGTTTAAAACCATGTAGAGAAGAGAAGTTTGCAGTTTGTCATCTTCTTCATCCTGGTGCAGATCGAGGATGCCGAGAGAACGGGAGATCCAACCAGCTAGGCACTGCTGGGGAACCCAAGCAGTCCCATTGACAGGCGAGCAGAGAAACCAGGAGTGCAGCGACCGGCGGCAGTGCAGAAGAAGGAGCGGCAAGACGTAGCAAAAAGGCAGCCTGGTGAGTGACACGCTCAGGGAAGCTCTGCAGAGGCTGTGGCAAAGCAGGAGGAAGTAAGGCGTGCTTCCTGACAGTCGAGGGACCTGGGACACCGACCGAGGACCGAACGCCTGCCTGCACGAACTTGGGGAAGACCACACCAAAGCACCTAATTCAGTTTACTAGTACCAGAGGCACCTAGTCTGTACCAAACCCATCCCCTAGACACTCACTGGGAGTGAACAAGGCCAGTAGAGGGCCAACATCACCCACTTACTCATTTCTATTGTGTCCATATCCTGGTCGTGAGAGCCATGTATTTCTTTAGGACCACGAGAATGAGCCTCTAGAGATTGTCTTTGCCTTGAACTCTTCTGTGCGGAGTGCCAGACCTGCCTGCCTGAATCCGAGTAGTTTTCCAGGGACGCCTGAGAATTGTACTAAACACTCCTTTTGGAAGTGGGCCAGTAGCTTGCCATTACCGTGCCCCCTGTCCTGCAACAGTTTATCATCCAACCCTTTCCCTAGTTGAGCACCTGCAATTGTGCATCTGTGAGTGCCTCTGAGCAATTGTGAGTGCGCTAGAGTAACCCTGGATGACAAATTTGGATAGTAGGGACTCAGTGGTGATGACCTGCGCCCAGTAGTGATTTAGTATTTGTCAAGACATCTTAGTTTGTGTACAACATCTTTTTGGCTCTCAGAATGGGAAATTCTGCAAGCCAGGGAGTGAGCCTTTCCCGATTCCCCTGTGTCACTCCTGGCTACAGTGCATGGCCAGACATTGTCAGGTTGATGCCAGTATGGCATAAACAGACCAAGTGTCAGAACCTTCTGGTCTAGAAGGCTCTTTTGATGAGACTCCGCTAGCTGCAGTGTGTGAGGTTCTTAAAAAGGGAGAAATGGCGCTCACCAGTTAGGCAGTCATTGTTCCTACAGAGTGGCAGCTGTGGTTCCTACAGAGTGTGTCTGTGGCAAGGAAGAAGTGGCTCAAACAAGTGACCCTAGAGAGGAAGCTAGAACCACCTAATCTAGAGAAAATGAAAAATGACCAGTTATGGGTGTGACTCCCGCCTGTTCCCAGTGTTGCCCACAGTGACCCCTTCTGCCCCAGAGGACGTAATTGATTTTTCTGCGCTTTCTCCCCTACCCAGTTATTCTGCTCCCTTACCAGTTCCTGCCCCTTGGGTGTATGCCCCTTCTGCACCAGCCCCTGTACTGTCACCCTATGGGGGCCAAGGTGGGGCTTCTAGAGGACCGCACAAATTTAGTGGGGGAGGAAGAAGAGGAATCATTCACCACTCACAGATGCCCCCTCTGAACCCGCAGTACTTTGGCTATCAGAGCACTTAGTACATGCCTCAGCATGGCCCAAGCCAGTATCCATCCCCAGCCCGGGGCCCATCTCAGTTTGGTCACCCCATGCATCAAGACCAGTGCGCCTATTGTAAGGAATGGGGCCACTGGAAGTACAACTGCCCTCAGTGGATTCAGCATCAGCAGAACAAGGCCACAGCCCTGTCTGCTCAGAGCAAATCGCAGTTCCCTGCATCATGCCCGCCTGGTCCCTTTTACATCCCCACTCAGCCTAGTGTCCCAGATCACAATGCTGGTTCTGGCACAGAACCCTAGCCTGGACAACCCCAGGCCGGATCCCAGACCAATGCCTCTCAACTCTCAGCCAGTAGTAAAAACAGCCAGTGTGCCTCTTCTGGCACCACCTTGCAACCTTGGCCCCAGCAGCCAGGCCAGAGTCCCTTCCAGTTTCCTCAAGCTTGACGGGAACTGGACCCAGACTATGTACCCCTGGCACCCCAACTCCTTGCCATCCCCTTCCCATCCAGTGGCCCCTACGTGACAGCAGAGGTAGGTAACATGTGCCAGGATGCTGCTGGATTCAGGAGCCATCTTCAGCACACTGAGACTCAGGTGATCCTGGATTTCCCAGTGTCTGGCTGGACTGTCACCACTGTAGGAATAGAGGACATCCCATTTAAGGGGCCTGTATCATTCTGGAGCACTGTGTCCTCTGGCCCACTACAGCACTCCACTTGACTCTGTTGCCGCTGCCCTATCCTTTTGCCTGCGCTCTGTTGGGAGTTGTGTGTCCCTGGTCCATTCTCCCCAATTCTTCAGTACAAGCTCCAGTAGCAGAACTGACAACATTGCTACACAAAATTGCAGGCTACCCTACGGACGAAATAGAACAGGGAAAAGGGAAAGGAAGAATGGGGAGCTACAAGCTGGCAAAAGTGTGCACACATGGGACTAAATTGGCCAGATGCGTTTTCCCTTGCCGTCATGTACATGAGGCATACGCCCAGCCACTTCGCTGGCCTCTCTTTATTTGAGAGCAGGATGGCAAGAACAATGCCTCTGCCCGCTGTAGCTCCTCCCTCTATAAACAGGTTGCTTTTGGCACAGACTGATGATTCTTTTCTGGCATATTTCAAACACCTTACTTCAGTCATGAGACAGATCTAGTACCTGGTCAGCGAAGCACAACCTGTTCCAGGCCAGCCAAGATTGCATGTAGTGCAGGAGGGAGAGATAGGGCACTGTACCCCAGTGCACAGACTATTTCCCCCCAAAATCTGCCCTCAACCCCGCTCAGAAAACCTGCCGGCATGGCAACAGTCTATCAGATATTTTCTTGGACCGTGGTCCCTTGAACTGTGATTTTGTTGGCCCTTAGTATTTTAACAGTGAACATTTAGTCTTTTTTTGTTTAAATGTTTAAAATAATTTTTGGCATTCTCCACTTTGATATTTGGATTTTTTAGAATTTTAATATTATTCCATTTTCATATTTTATATTTTAATGTGCTTCCCCTTTAATTGAAGATTGTGTTCTAATTTTAGTATTTCCAATTTAAATATTTTAATTTTTTTAAATGATTTTAAATTTTAATGTTATAATAATTTTTGCTTTTTCTAGCTTTCTCTTTTTGAAAGCAAATATTTTCCATTGTTCTTTTTGCATTTGTGATATCTGGAGTATTTAATGTTTGGAGGGAGTATTTAATGTTTGGAGTTCATCCTGCAATGGAGGAGTAACAGATCAGCTTTTGAATGTCATCTAGGATCTCAATGTAACCATCAAGCGGGTACAGTGTACCAAGCTCATTCTGTTGTGCCCCCACTGCCATCAGGGTCACCAGAGAATGACATCCTGGCAAGATCCAAAACGCCTGTGACCTACAACAAGCCCCTGACCTAATGAACACCTACAGTCCTCTGATGGACGCACAACTGTATGGCACTGCATTAATACCCCAGATGGGTGTCATGAGAGTAGGTTGGACTAAATATCGGTGGCAAGCAATTTTGGAAGTGGTGGTGAATGAAACTGCTGTCTCACTGTGAACACTGGCCGCTGAGCAGAGGGAGTTGAGAAAACTGGCTCTAAGAAACCACATGATATTGGCTTCCCATAGCGGAATGGTGCACTTATTCGATTAGAGCAGTGTGTATGTGTTGCAGACTCTTTCACCTTACCAATCACATCACTTCCTTGGGCCCACCCCCCAAGGATACGGCCAAAGACTTTCTGAATGGAATTAAAGACTGGTTCAGCTCGTTCTGGGGAAAACTGCTTTCATATATACTGTATGCTGTTGGGGGGTTACATGCACTAATTGTCATCTGCAAACTACTATGTTGCTTCATATCAAACTGTTTTTAACCCCCAGGACACTACTTAACCATGGCGCATATCCCCCTCACATCCTGGAATCCAGACTGAAACCAAGAACTTTCCAGTTGTAAAACCTGTTCCCCACCCATCTACCACACTTCCAGAGCCAGCAATCTGGCCTGACCTTTTTACCCACTTGTCCTACCCTGTAACATCCACCCCCACTTTGTCCTGTCCTCTCTGAGCCCTGCAAACAAGTTCCACTTGTGTCCATCCTGGGTGGGGGGCTTCTGGAAAGCCACTTGTCCCACACCCGACCATTACCTCCCCTTGGGGCCCCAAATGCTCTGCACTCTATAATTTCATCTGCCCATACCCTACAATTAACCTCCCCTCTGGGCTCTTACTGCCAACTCCCCTGACCGGGGAATCACACAGAATACTTGAAAGTGTGTCCCCCACTCTGCATCCCATCTCCCCTGGAAACGCCTCACAACAACCAAACAAACACGCGCCTGGGTGAGGAGCGCTGGCCCTGGAATGGGTGGGGCAACAGCCTTATATAAGCCTGTGGAGAGAGGACTGGGGTCACTTTTCTTGGTTGCTGTCGGTGTTGTGCTGATGGGGAGAGGGCAGCAGAGCCCAGAAGGCCTCTTCCACAGGTACCCCTGTCTTCCCTCTGCATCATTTCCTTCCTTTCCTCCTCAACCTGCTCTATTTTTCCACCAGTGGGGCTCCTGGCCTGTATGCCCCCCTGTCTCTCTCTCTTTCTTGGTTGCTGGAGGTGGTGTGCTGACGGGGGGCAGCAGAGCTCAGGAGGTCCCTTCCCTCTTCATCTTCCTTCCCCTCCTTTCCTCCTCAACCTGCTCTATATATCCACCAATAGGGCTCCTGGCCTGTCTGCCTTCCCCCGTCCCTCCCCCTCCCCCGCCTCTCCCTCTCCTTGTGTCTCTGAGCCTATTCCCTTCTCCCTGTGTCTCTGGGCCTCATTCTAAGTTTGCCAGTCCGGAAATAAAGGTGCCGGTAAGGTTACCGGCACCGTCATTTCTGGACCAGCAAACTACGGTTTGCCTGTCGGAGCCGCAGTGCCTGACAGGTCTGATCCAGCCGGGCACAGCAGTCACCGCAGGCAAAGCCACCACGGAAGCAGCGGCACTGTTAAGAACGGTGCCAGTGCTTCTGTGTCCCCATTCGCATAGAGTCCTATGTGGGAATGGGGATTAACGAAATTGCCGGCGCCTGACTTCCCGGCCGCTGGACTTGGAATAGCCTGGTGGCACCGGGAAGTCAGGTAGCACTGGCACGGTTACCGCTGGACCCGTAATGAGACCCTCTGTCTCCCCATGTGTCTCTCTCTGTGCCCCTCTGCACCTGCCCACCTCTCTCTCCCTTCCCCCTCACCATCTCCATCAGCCTCTTTCTCCAACTCTCTCTCCAACCCTTCCTTTCTCCCTTGGTGTCCCTTCTCCCCTTGCATACAAGGGTACATCCCAGGCCTCGTGTTCCATGCCATTGGGAGTGCCTAGCTAGTCCATTGTGTCTAATGTATCCTGCTGGCAATTTGTGTATTCCTCTTCCTGTAATAAATCTGTTCCTGATTTCTACAAAGACATTGGTGGCTTCATTGTGTTCCCCCTTTTCAGTGCAGCCTGTCTGTTATTGCCAGAGGGGGGGAGGGGGCCCAGTCCGTCTGCATACACAACGCACTTCCACCGGGTCTGTTGATTCCCTGTCCAAAACTGTGGCCCTATCTGGGGGTCTCCCTCACGGCTTCCCCCATTTTTGCCTGCTTCCCACTTCCACAATAGGACCATTCACAAAGGCTCTCTTCTGGCCTCACTCTCCTGGGGGGAGGTCCCATTGGGACAGTCCCTAGCCTGGGGTGGGGGAAGTGTACCAGGGGTTACATTGGACTTTTCCATCAACCTAAAACAGTCCTTCCTGAATCCCTCCAGACACTTGGTCCATTGGGCATTCCTAGATAAGGAATAAGGCAAGGAATGTGCCCCCTTCAGTGAAAGTGACAAGCGTTCAGACCATGGTAACCCTCTTCCAACTGAATGGGTGACTCTCAGCTGAGGTGTTCCTGAGGATGTTAGGGCTCATGGCATCCTGCCTTTTTATAGTACCGGAAGCAGTACTGTGCATGCAGGACATTATCTGGGTTTCCCCACGGGCCTCTGAGGACCTGTTTTGGTGGGCATCAGGTAATATTGTCCCCATCCATATGGTCGCCATACATAATGTCGCCGGGAAAAGGTTGTAGCAACATTGACCATATATATGGGGTGACTCCCGCCACCCTTGAAAAAAAAAGGGTTTGAAGTTTGAGCGTTTGTCCCCCGCATGTTAAATGTAATAATGTCCCCACAAAAAAAATGCTATTTTTTTGCGACTTTTGTGCCAGGTGATACTTTTGCAGGGATATTATTACACGGAACCCTTTGGTGGGCACCCACGGGCCCATCTCCTTCTAGGGAGGCCCATTCCAAGAGTCATGGCCAGTGTTCATGCTGGTAATGGATGCAGACTCCAGAGGATGGGGAGCTCATCTGCAGGATCTTTCAGTGAGCGTTCTGTGGGATGTTTATGGGAAGTCCATCCACGTCAATTTGCTGGAATTTATGGCAGTTCATCTGGCATTGCGATCCTGATCCTTCTTACCATCAATCAGTGTTTAGATTGTCCAGGTGGTGTGGGGTTCCTCAAACTGTGCATGGAGGTCACACACTTATGGTTTTGTGCAATCCAGAATGAGGGGACATGGACAACATTAAACGGTGGTGGCAGCCTGAACACTATGGCAGAAGCTCTGAGTCCACTCAAGGGGAAAGATGTTGCACAAGTGGGAGCTGAACAGGGAGATTGCGGCAGTGATTGTCTCCTTAGAGGGAACACACCAGATCGACCCATTCACAACCAGCTCAAACAGGAAGTGCAAGATTTTCTGCTCCAGGGTGTTTCCTGCTGGGGAGTGCATGAGTGATTCCTGGGAGTTTGATCTGGTGTGCGCATTTCCTCTGTTCCTGCTGATTTCTTTAGTGGTGAGGAAATTGAAGCGGATCACGAAACAACCATTATCTTGATCACTTCAGACTGGGCACAGAGTACCTGGCAACTAGCCGTTTTGGACATTCTGCTGTGTCCTCCCTGAAAGATCCCTTGGAGGGACAATGTATTGACCCAATCATGCAGGAGAATGCTTCACCCCAAAGCCAGGAATCTGAACCTTCATACCTGGCTATTGAGAGATTGAGGTACAAGAATTGAGATAGTTCTATGGGGGATCTTACTGTGATGCTCTCTGCAAAGTGCCTATCCACCAAGTCTACCTGCACTTTTCACTGGCGAAGGTTTGTGAGTTGATACTAGGACAGAAAGCTTGACCCGTTCTTGCACTTCACTGGTACAGTTTTGGAGTTTATGCTTTCATTGGCTAAGTTTACCCTGAATGTAAATACTGCTAAAGGCTATTTGGCCATCGTCTCAATTTTCATCAGGACTCCTGAACAAAGTTCCTACTTTGCAATGTGTATGGTGTTCCGGTGTCTGCAATTACATAATTTCTTTCCTCCTAAATCTTTTGAAGTACAAACCTGGGATTTAAACCCGTTTCTGGCATATCTGAAGGCATGCATACTTGTCCTTTGAGACTGCTTTTGTTTAAAGTTGCTTTTCTGATCGCTATTACCTGAATGAGAAGAGTTTTGGAGCTCTGGCTCTATTTCGTTTTTCCACTTTTTGAAAGATACAGCAACTCTCCATGTCAAACCTTCCATCTTAACTAAAGTGGTTACAGATACCTCTTATCGCAAAAAAGTACACTTGTCAACGTGTTTTCCTCTACCGTATCCCTCTAAGGCAAAGGAGAGGCTCCCTAGGCTGGACCCTAACAGGGCTCTGAAACTCTCTCTCTAAGACAAGGGAATTCAGACAAGAAGAACAACCGTTTGAGGGGTTTTCTAACTGCAAGAAAGGTAAGGCCATATCTGAAGAACAATATCAAGGTTTTTCAATCCGTCAGAACAACTTGTTACAGAGTACCTAATAATGAAGTGCATGGAGGCGTCCTTGCCTACTTCACATTGGGTGTGGGGGCCACATCAGCGCTACGAAGGGGTGTTTTAGTTGTAGATATCTGTTGTGCAGCTACTTGGGCATCAGATCACTCTATCTCTAGGCCTTACCTGACGTTTGTTTGGGAAGGGAGGATGCTTCAGCGGGAACATCGGTGCTGCAAAATGTCCAGGTGTAAGAAAATTAATTGAACCACACCGCCTTGGGAAGGTAGCTTTGGGATCCTTTCAGAAGATGAGGAACCTGTGTGAGGCATGCTTCCATCAAAACAAACGAATGACCTTCACTAATGTTCTTTCTGGTGGAAACATGAATTCCTCATCATCCTCCTGCCTTCCCCTCCAAATTGAACTCATCCCATTTGGAATTT
The DNA here is from genome assembly GCF_040938575.1 of Ambystoma mexicanum. Classification (NCBI taxonomy): domain Eukaryota; kingdom Metazoa; phylum Chordata; class Amphibia; order Caudata; family Ambystomatidae; genus Ambystoma; species Ambystoma mexicanum. Next base: position 969,990,200 of record NC_090923.1, read on the forward strand.
TTTTCAAGGGTGACCGAGGTTGTTCCCTCTAATAGCCAGCCATTCCTTGTATTGCTGATGAAAATTGGGCAGAACTGAGGGGAAATGGGGCAGGTGGCTCTGATTGCATGTATATGCACGTAATCAAGTATGAGATACCGCTGACGAGTTGATGGCGCCAACGTCGAAGTCGAAAGGTGCCACCTGGTGGCTGACAGAAAAGTTCCCGGAGCCAGCAGCATCAGGAGGATATTTCAGAGATGAGTCATCTGTGAGAGGAATGTGTCCATTAGAAGAAAAAATGGCTTACCTTTTTGGTAATGTTCTTTCTGGTGGACACACTGATTCTTCACACAGATTCCTCATCACCCTCTTGCCTTCCTCTCTAAATTGAACTCTTTCAATTTGGACGTTTTTTGGAGTGTCACTGAGATTTTTCCATCTATTAGTCTGCTGTTCCTTGCTTTTCTGAGGAAAATTGGGCAGAACTGAAGGAAAATGGTACAGTTGGCTCTGATTATATGCATCCGTGACATCGCCCAGCATGAGAGGTCACTGATGAATGGCGAGAGTAGATGTCTGAGCTGAGCTACCAGTTGGCTGAGAGAAACTTTTCTGGAAAGGACTGTGTAAGGGGGCTATTTCAGAAGATGGGGAGTCTGTGTGAGAAATGAAGATGTCCACCAGTAAAAACACCTCCGTAGATAAGTAAGTTTCGCTTTATAGATGTGACTTGAAAAGTACACAAATCACATGCTAAACCAGACAAATATACAAATCCTCATGGAAGCACTAAAGCAAAGAGTATGATTGTAATTGTATTTTTACTGCCCGGGTGGGAAAGTAATGTGAACCTTGCGCTACTAAGACTTAAAGAGAACCATGAAAACAAGTACAGTGGAACCTGTTTTTTTTGTCATTGTTTGGCATAGAAATCCAGATTGTGTATAAGCAAGTTAGAAGTTGAGCTTGAAAATACCAACAAGCATATACACCATTGAAATAAGGTAGTTGTTTAAAAAAACAGAAATGGCAAATCTTTTTGCTAGCCAACTGGAGCTGCATCCCCGCACACGGAGGTGTCGCGGTTAGGCTGCTCGCCATTCAGGTCCTCTGGTTTCATGCAGCTCCTGGCTCGGCCATGCGATGGCCTCAGTGATAAGCGGGCTAAGCTCCGAAAGAGCAGGTAGTTTCAGTCTGGGCGGGGCCGCGGGGAGGGGAGGAAGTGCTTCCTGCATACAACCGAGCGCGCACACTAAGCTACCCGTGCCAGGACCGGTCTAGGTGGACCACTGACCTGCGAACCTACATCGGTTCTGTGGACTCTGTCCCCTGCTGGCGCCACACCCCTGACCACACACTGCAGCCCCCAGGACCCCAGTTGCAGCAGCGAGCACCTTGTACCAGGCAGTCCAACCTGCTCTGTTGTGCGCCAGGCCTCGCTGGCTCCTCCCCTCTGTGCTAGCCCGCCAGACAGGAGCCCCGTGTGCACAGTCATCAAGGTGCTGCGGCCCACTAGAGACATCTGCACGCCTCCCAGGAAACGCCTCTTAGAGCTGCACGGGAAAGAGCGGTCGACACACCTCGTGCCGCACGGGGAAGAGCTGCACGCAGCCTGCGCGCCGCATCCCAGGGAGAACTCGCCACAGCAGCTGCCGGGTCTCTGCGCGCCGCGTGCGGGCACCACAGAAAGGTATCGGCACACCCTTCCGGCATCCCAGGGGCGGCGACCCCTGCTCACCACAGCTGCATAGGAAAGGCAGAGGTTGAGTGTCACCTAAGACGCCCTGCTGCCCTGGAAGTTCACTCGGCGCCCCCTTTGGGCCGGGAGCAGCATTGCAGAACTGTATTACCCGAAGCCCCTCACGCCCCCCGCTGCCCTCCAAGCTTTTAACCCTCTGCTGCCCGGAACGCCCCCCAAATACACCCCTGCTGACACCCCTGGGTGCCGAAGACTCCTGAACGTCCCCCCATCCTGAGACCCTCCCCCCAACAGCACGTACTCGGTTTTCTTTTGCTGTCTCCGGCCAGCCCCGCGCAGGACTCCTCCAGTTCAGAGGTGGGGGGAAGCAGGAGTACCCCCTCACAGGCCTGCTTGGAATTGAAACCACATTCCTCAAGATTTCTGGAGTCGTTTTTCTTCCTCCCGATTCTTGTTTGTTTTTAGGAGGGAAAACTTAAAAAGGAGAGAGTGGCTCTCTCAGGATTCCTGGATCCCGCGAGCTCGTCACTAAATTGACTATTAAAACAGATCCACACACTTTTAAAGCCTATGCAACGAAGATCGCTCGATGCGGTGCATTTTTAGAATTTTAAAAAATATTTTTTTTTTGTGAGGCGGGCTTCTCATCGTTTTTAGCACTAAGTGGACCCATTCGGACGTCTCCGAGATCCACGATGTTCGAGTCTGCACAGATGGAGGTGCCCCGGACGCCCTCGTCGCCAGGGCTGTCTCCAGCCGCCTTTGTGAACGCAGCACAATATGCCAGCGTCTTGGAGGGCCGCTTCAAGCAGCTACAAGGTAAGGCACCGTAATTGCTGCTCTTTTATGTAGCGTGAAAGTACCGTAAACAACAGCTGTTCCGTCTACCCACTGGCACTCCGTGTTACTCGTCGTAGAACGAATATTTCAAACGGGACGTGCAGGTAAGCACAGATATCTCTGCAGCAGGGTCATTAACTCGCGTAGAGCAAACCTACAATCCACATGTCACTCCCCGATTGATGCGCCCGCACTAATCTTCATGGCTATGTATCAGTGATTCAAACTCGCGACTCAGATCGCCCACAGATCTCTGCAACAAGAGCCTTGACCTGCCGGTCTATATTGCATATTGAAAAGCGATTCACTTGAATTCCATTGTTTGCACCGCATACACTCGGTGAGCGTCGTTGGGTCAGAGCAGTAGAAATAACTAAGCTGGGTGTGGTAAACAAGGTCTGCGGTCGACGACCAGTGAGTTCGATGCAGAAAGTGCTCTTACCCATTGAACTGTCCTTACCTGCCTGTAGCATGTCGCCTATTCTTAATCAGACCCCAGGTTCACCTTTCAACGGGAGATTGCTGGATTTCTTGGTTTAAAAGGTCTTCCTGATTTTAGGCCTTTTTCGTTATGCCCTAATAGCACAGCAGTTCAAAGTGTAGAACTTTGTATGCTGCTCTCTTTTGATTGAGTTGGTGGAGAAGCATGTGGCAGTGTGATGAGTGAAGCTACCTGTTCTGCAATCTGTGGAGCATAGAGAGAAGAGTTGTCTTTCATTCTGAGCTGTACAGTGTGTACAGCCGGATAGCTCCCATGTCAAGACTAGCATAGCCCGTGATAAGTGCTCAGCCTGCGTGGGCCAGGTGTGAAGTGCCGGCTAAATTCAGACCATTACATTGGATACTTGCTATAATTACAGCACCGAGAAGCAAGACCGATCTATCTGGCAGGAAGCTTGTTATACTGATATACTGGCATTGTGTAAACGGAATATATTGGGAGTTGCAAGTCTGGTAGTGTAGCCTACCAACACTATAAAACTGTGAGTAGCCTTGGATTTTGCTAACTGAACAGTTTAAAACTTGGTGTCTACTTTTTAATGGCAGTTTGCTTTGATTTTCAAACTGGGACTATGAACCAATAATGAATAAATAAATACATTTAGCTAAACTGGTAGGTTACTGGGATTCAGCAAAATGGGGGAATTCCCTTGGGTCTGCCCAACTGGAAATACCCAACAGTAATTTGGTAATTTAGCATCTACTGTTTTTTTTAAAAAAAAATGTCCTCAGACTGGGAGCACACTGGGCTTGTGTAGATTCTAAATATTGTGGCATTATGTAAACTATGCTGGTTTTGCCTAACTTTGGAAAGAAAGTATAGTGGCTTTTTTCAAAATGGCAGTACAGTGGATTTGTGTGCTAGTAAACTGGAGTATGCTGTAATGGTAGCTGGGGTACACATACTGTAATTGTATACAAAAAGATACTGAACAACATGGGAGAATACTTATGTCTTTTAATATGCTCAGTAGGTGGGATGCTGCAAAGTAGGATCATGTTATCGCTGTTAACCTGTGAGTAGACTAGGATTGTACACACTAGGATTGTCTAACTGGTAGTGTACTTTGACTGTCCATCTGAGAGTACATTGAGATGATGTATGCTGGGATTTTGCAAGGCGGTTCTGCGCTAACATTGCGCAAAAGCAAATTGTGGTTATGGTAGTATTGGGAGATTACGGGGACTCTATACTGCATTCTGCAACTGGAAATATAATGGGATTGTGCATCTCGGAGCACTTTGTGATTTTGCAAACTAGTTCAATCTGAAAGCATAGTTTGAGACTGCCATACATTTACAGTAAATGCCCACATGGTGAAATCTCAGATTATTTCCAAAGTGGATGCATGCGAAAATTGTCTAACCTTGCGCTGAGAATATACTAGAATTGTGAACACCGGCAATGCAGTGGATTTGTGAAACTAGATCTGACCTTCATTTCTCTGGAATTGGGCAAACTGACATGAAATGGATATTTTGAATACTGAAAGTGAATGGGAATTTTGTGTTCTTTTGATGCTCTGCAAAATGGGAGAATACTGTGATACTCAAACGGGTAGTGTACTGGGATTCAGTAAACTGGAAACCCCCCTGGATTGTAGGACTAGGATTATAGTGACGGTATAAAATGGGTGCTCTGGCGTGTTAAATTGGGACTGTGCTCTGTTTAATAAAAACTGGGATCATATTCTAGTTGGCAACCTGCAGGAGTACTTGAATTGTGCAAGCTGGATGTATACCCGATTTACTGTGATTATAACAAGATTGCCAAACTCCAAATGTATTGGATTGTGGAAACCTGAAACGTACCTGGGTTGTCAAAACTAAGTATGGCGTGTTTGCCAAACTGGGAATATATATCTGGGTTGTGCGAACTGTGAACATACTGGAATGCTACTTGAATTGTGCCCAATGGGATTGTAGTGTCCAATTAAATATATTGTCATTGGACAAACTGGGAATATATCCCGGGGTGGTAAATCTGGGAACATACTGTAATGTCAAACTGGGAAATGGCTAGGATTTTGCTCACTGGGAGTTTATTTGTATTGTCAAACTGGGAATATAGTGGGGTGGTGAACACGGAATATACTTGGATTCCCATACTCTGGCTGTGTTATGATTGTCCGAGAATTCCCTAACATTGTGTAAACTGGGAATGCACTTGTTGTGTGAACTGGGAGTGTACTGGCTTTGTCGAAGTTGGAGGCTACTTGGATTGTCATAAAATAGATCTTCTGGGGTTAAACGAACTAGGAATGTGCTGGCTGTGACATACTAGGATGGTCAAACGACGAATATAGTGTAAACTGGGAAAGAGCAGGGCATTGTGCACATTTGAAGTTTATATACAGTGGTTTGACATTGGAGCGATGCTACAGTGCAGGGTTTGGAATTGAGGGGTGCTGGGAGCTATTTAGCTCCTGCTTGTAGCCTAGGAGAGCCTGTTTAGCGCGACGCCAACAGCAACGAGGAGCTACTTTTGGCTCCCCATGACAACTGGTGCCAAAAATATATACTTGTGTGACATTTTCTCTCTACGTTTCCTAATCTATAAATATTAGGACCCATCTATATAACATATAAAGCATAAATAATTAACAGAATGTAAGTTTTGATTTTATGTGGAAGTTATATTTCTAGTACTAGCTCCGCCATCCCCAGTGGTAGCTCCTGCTTATCTGTAAATGCAAGATAGGCAGGAGCTGCTTTTAGCTCCTGCTAATCCAATCTGAATTTCCATCCCTGCAATGGCAAAATTCTGAAATTATAGGGATTGTGCAGTTTCCTTGGGCCGGACTAACGTGCAATGTACTTGGTTGTGAATACTGACCCTATGGTGGAGTTCTTAATATTTCTGTATACTGGATTTTTCATAATGTTAGTTTACTGGCAATGTCTCTGTCAGTGTACTTTGGTCCTAAATACTGAGCGTATAGTGAGTTCTTGGTGCATGCAGGGAAAATCAATATGAAATGATCCTGGGATTAGCCAACTGTCCAATTCTGGTATATGGCCACTGGAAATCTACTAAGATTGTGTACCAGTGCATTGGGAGTTTAAAAGAACCATCAAACTGCAAAGTGGGGTAATGGGGAGTATATACAACATATATATTTTATTCGAAACAATAAACTGTAAGATGAAATTGCGCATATCAGTACTTTCCCAACATGCACAATCGGGTAATATACTATAATTCAGCAAAGTGGAAACCTACCAGGATTGCAAAAGTAGGAATGTACTGAGTTTGCCAAACTGGAATTGTTGGAAGTGAAATGTTTGTGGTTGTCAAACTGAGTTTAGTGGATTGTCAAGGTAGAAATAGCATGGGACTGTGCCAGGGGCCAATATAGTGTGGTAATTGGAGGATTGTATCTATGGCCTACATTATTTCAAAATATGGTGGTTCCAGCAACATTGCAATGCTCTGAATTGCGTTCGTCTTAATGCTGGGCTGGCTCAATGACCATGTTTTTTGTGAGAGTTGGGGATTGTGCCATGACCAGGGTCAGACTGGGCCATAACATTGTCTCGAGCATCGATTTTTAAAAAAAAAAAAAAAAAAGTGACCCACAGTTGCAAATAGCGAATTCATTCCTTTTCTGACATTATTTTAATAGTTACTGGGGGGGAGGTATGGAGTTTGAAGGTTTTGGTATGGTATTGTTTATTTATATAGCACCTAAACAGCAAGTGTTCAAAGTGCGGGAAGGAGGGTGGGAAACATGGGGGGTGGGGGGGAACAACAGTCACTCGGAGCCCTTGAAAGTCTGAGACGATAATAGTCTGCACAGGCAGAGTAAGTGCGTAAAATACATTTAACAGTTTGAGAGACCACAAATGGGCCTGACGGCGATTCTGCAGCTTTACTAGTGCAATTGAGGGTGAAGACAAGGGAGAACAAACAGACTATCTTCAGGCACAGTGCGTGCGGATCGTGTAAGTGCAGCGATGGTCACAGGGAGGGGGAGGTCCAAGTGCACCCCGTTGGTGGAGACTGGGGTAAGTGCAGAGGGAGCCACCCTCTTCGGTTATTTCTCAAGTGCAGTGAGTGTGGGTCAGATGTAGAGCCCCGAGGCAAGTGCGAAAGAGGACTGGCGGGGTGCCAGGGACCTATAAGACTCTTGAGGTACACTAGGCGGTCAGTCAGCAAGCTGTAGGAAGAGGAGGGAGAGGGGAAAGAGCAGAGAACTAGGTTAGCAGGGTAGGGGGAGAGAGAAGGAAGAGGAGAAGAGGAAGATCTTGAGGAGTTTCCAGAACTTCAGCAGATCCGGCTCAAGACGGAGGGTGGCGGGGAGGCTATTCCAGAGGGAGGCACCTGGATCTTCCTTCAAATCTCTGCTTGGAGAACAGGCTCACTTGCAGAAGGTTGGAGGTAGATGTGCGGAGGGATCGTGAGGGACAGTATTTAGGAAGGCAGCGTTGCAGGTATGTATGTCCCAGGTCCCAGAAAGCCTTGTGAACAATGCAGAGGGTCTTGAACTTGATCCTTGCTGCCACAGGGGGCCAGTGAAGGGATATCGGCGCCAGAGAGATGCAGTCCCTGGGCTTCAGGCCAAGGATAAGTCTTGCAGGTGTTTTCTGGATGAGTTGCAGAGGGCGCAGGGCAGAAGAAGGGAGTTTGAGGAAGAGGTTGTTGTAATAGTCCAGCCTAGAGAGAACTAGGGCTCTGGAGACAGTGATCCTGTGGGGGAAAGCAAGGAAAGGTAGAGTACCTTTGAGGAGGTGTAGCTGATAGTTAGACTTTTTAGAGGTGTCCGAAATGTGAGAGGAGAAGGAGAGGGTAGAGTCAAAAATGACCCATGGTTTCTTGCCTCGCAGGTGAGTGCGGTGCAGGGCCAAGGGAGGCCGGCCAGAGTGATAGTGGGAAAGCAGGAGCAGGGGTCCCAATGCAAACTATCTCAGTCTTACTGCGATGAAGACACATTTTTGATAAAGTGTGATGCAAGTCGGGCATTTTTAAGAATATTTATTCGGCAACACTGCTCAAAACTACTAGCCGCAGAGTGAATTAACTCATCAAACTGGCCCACACCAGCATTTTGTATTGGTTCGGCCATGGGCCTATTGCCCTATAGGCTAGTCCGAACCTGGCCATAACCACACTTTTTGTGCTTGTGTTCGTTCCAGCAATAACACTGGTGGAAATGTTATACTAGCACCAGAGCCAAGACCAGCTATAGTTGTCATTTTCCCAAGGTTCCAACTAGCAGCGACAGTGTAGTAACCCAATTTGCACGATTGGTCTTATCTCTGACACAAAGATTGTGTGGTTGTTACCACCAGCACAATGAGCAAACACGCACGCACTGCTGTTTGCACAAATGCCAACAGCATGTACCGGACTATTTTACACAGAGACATCCGTGCACATCTTTGTGCCACCTAAAATTAGGCAGGCGTTTCCCACAATGTATGCTACTCAATTACACATCACTATTTCTTAATCCTCCAAAATCCAAATGGTAGAGAGTCCAGAAACCAGTGAACAGAATGGCACATAATTTGAATTCCTAATTTTATGGGCAGTAATGTGGGTGACATGAGTGACACATAGGTTCACTTGCATAAAAGGGAAAACGCAGCGCAAGAGACGGCATAGTTTAGTGAAAGAGTACTCCGGAAGCTAGCGGTCACAGTTTGAGGCTACGTGGTCGGGGCCAGGAGTAGTCAGGTTGGACTGTAAAAATGTTTTTAAATGGGTTTTTTTTAACCATATTTGGTCCGTAACATTGGCCAAAACTATGTGTAAACCGTGCAGTAATTCAAACAGTCCCACTTTGGCCCAAAAACCCTTGCTCACACTGGCATGTTGGGTCAGCTTTTGGGGATTGTCTGATGTGCCAGGCGAGCCTAACCATAGTTAAAAAAACAAACGGTAGTTTTTGCATTAAACATCCTCCCTGCAGGAGTATCACAGTCCACAGCAGTACATTAATTAATTTTAAAAAATGGTTAATGCGAATGTAAAGCTGGAGACCCTGTAGCACCTGGGTGTAAAAATCCAGTGACTTTTAGTTAGGAATATGAGGCGCAATTCTGATTTTGTTAACTTGATTTTGTCATTAATCAGACACATTTTCAATAAGATAGTCCACTTCAATTCATCATTTGTGGTCGGCGGCAAAAAAAAAGTCCTACCAAAGGGGCTTTGAGCACTGCATTCCTTAGGCAGCTTTTGTGTTCCTTGATTCTAGTCTTAGCTTTTCGTTCAGTTTTGCTTATGTCAATTTTCCAGCATGGACACTAATTTGCATATATCACCCACCTGGTATTGCAATTTGTAAAACCCTGTTGTTGCCACGGTTTAATCGGTCCGATGTCTACCTTGTAGCTTCTGTCTGTTTGTGCACAGCATTTATAGTTACCACAAGGGCTGTGCCCTGTTAGATTTGGCATGCACCATGTCTCAGTGAGTGTAATTTGGGTATTGGGTTCTTCATAAATATCGTTACATATAACTAATTCTTTCACATTTTTTGCAACTTTTTGTAGGCGCGTCTCGATTCTTCCAAAGCGTTCTTACTTTGGCCAAAATGTGCCAATTTCTCAGAATGATTTTCTTAATCGTATTGGATGTGTTATACGTGCTGACATATGTTATCACTGGTCTGCTTTTCTTTTCTGTGTTCCAGCCTGGCCCCCCGATTTTTTTTTTTTTCATCAATACAACGGTACAGTGCGTGCTAACAGACCACCAAAAGGTCTACCCCCCTCCCCTGAGGGAGGAAGAAATCATCAAACTACAACAATATTACTCTTATAGCCCAGGCAATTGAGGTATAGTTTCTTAATCGCAGTTCAGTAGGCAATCCCATTTACTTATTCAGTTACCTTCACATATTCTCTCCCCCAGCAGTCTTCATTTCCAGGGATTCTCTTGGTTGGAGGTAAGGGCGCCTGAGATTGAACGATTAAATGGTGTATGTATGGCCCCCATATGTCTTTAGGTCCGGCCTGAGGGTGTACTATTCTGCCATATTCTACCTCCATGTCGTTACAGTATTGGATGTAGGCGTGCCACTGATCTAGTTTGGGGGGATAGGATTCCTCGCCAGATCATTGCCACTCGCCTCTTTGCAAGGAGCGGCAACAACCCTGCCAGCCGTCTCATACCTCGGATTTGTGTCTAGTATCACCTAGAAGTGCCATCATTGGGTTCTGATCAAGCCTTTCCCCTGTTATTTTCCCAAAGTGCTCTGAAGACCCATCCCAAAAGGACGGGACCATTGGACATCCCCACACCATTTAGAGGAAGTTGGCCGGCATGTCTCTGCATCTCGCACAGTTCTCCGAAACCTCTGTGTAGAATATATGTAGAGCAGCGGGTGGGTGGTAAAACTGGTGCTAGTATTTAAAGGGAATCGGTTTGTATTTAGTGCCACCCTCTTCGTTTCTTCACAGCAATATTCCCACATCTCATCTGATATCTTACTTCCTAGAGTGATCTCCCACCTTTCCTGAGGGTTTATACCTGTTTGTAATTTGGTTTTAAGGCATAAACTGTACTTGGCAGAGACACCTCTGCCGTTCTGGCCGCCCTGGAGCATCTTTTCTAACATCAGAGCCACCAGATGTTCCCCGAGGATGGTCGAAAACCACTGTTTCAGGGAGCTTCTTGGTCTGAAGTATTGAAACACATCTAGAGATGCAAGTTCTCCCCTGCCCCTGAGCTCACCCAGCGTTTTAACTTTATTGTCTGGAAAGAGATCAGGAAAACAGGACACCTTCATCCGGTTTGTAAAGGTGACATAGCTCCTTTCACTGGTCAAGGGGATTCCTTGTATGTATATAAGCGGCAGGGTTGGGGAGTAAATTACCTCTCCCTTGGACTTGGGTTCGATCCAAGTCCATGCACTACAGGTCAGGTCTACCCTTTTGTTTGCCTGTTTAATTCTGTCAGGTGCCGTCAGAATAATCGATCTTAAAATAAATGGTGACACCAATGCCCCTTCCACATGTATCCTATCTACCTCGTCCCCGTGCCAGTATAGAAGGAACCCTGCCCGGGCCACCTTGTAGTATGTTTCAAAATCTGGAGGTGCCAAGCCCCCCGCAACCCCTCCATCCCTATTGCCGCAATGAGTTTATCCCAAGAAATACTGGGTTTTTCCCAGCACAGAAGAACCTCAGAATCAACTACCTTAATTCCCTTAAATACTCTCCGAGTACCTTTTTAGTTGGACATTCAGAAAGACGTATAGAAACCGAGGTAGCAGTACAATCTTGACTAACGAAATCCTCCCATAGAGGTTTAGAGGAAGATCCTTACTACCAATAATTTGGCCTGTTCAAGCACTCTATGGTAATTGTGCGCATAGAGGTCATGCGGGGTTCGGGCAATTAATATCCCCAGATACCAAGTGTTGTCTCCCTGCCATTGGAACTCCTACTTGTCCATGTAGTGTTCAACGTTGCCATTTGGTGGAAAAAGGACTGACTTCGTAGCATTTATTCTAAGCCCGGAGGAATCACCAAATGCCCATACATCCAGCATGATTGGGTCTAGGTTGTTCTTGGGGCCTGTGACAAAGAGTACAATGTTGTCAGCGTAGAGGGAAACCACCACCCTGTGTATGCAAAGTTGAGCCCCCCTGTTAATGTCGTTCCCTTAACCCTTCCGCCAGTGGCTCAATTGCCAGTGCAAATAGCGGTGGTGACAGGGAACATCCTTGTCGAGTGCCTCTCTCCAGCCTTATGGTTGATATTAGTTGCCCATTTACTCGGATCCTAGCACATGTTTTTGTGTAGAGCAGTGAGACTAGTGAGATGAGCTGTTCGCCCATTCCCATTCTACGAAGTACCGTAATTGGGAACGCCATTCCACCAAGTCAAATGCCTTTGTGGCGTCCAGAAGTGCGACCACCACAGGATCGCCCCGCTGCAATGCTGTCATCAGACCAAATATCATGCGCAGATCGTAGGAGGTAGAAGGTCCTGGAATTAATCCAGATTGATCCGCCCAATGCATCAGCGGTGCCAATCTGGATGCCAGTATTTTAGCCAGGATCTTATTGTCTAGGGTAATAAGGCAAATGGGTTGATAGGAGGAGCAATCATCGGCTTCTTTCCCGGGCTTAAGCAGCACCACCACCACTGCCTCCCTCAGGGATTCCGGTAGCTGACCCTCCCTCAGACACTGATGGTACATTTGTAGCAAATGGGGTGCCAACTTCTGGGCATAAAATGTATAGAATTCAGCTGTATTTCCATCAGGCCCTGGGGACTTGCCCCGATGGGAGCGATTTAATTGCCCGTCGCTCTTTCTCCCAAGACACGGGCCGGCCCAGCCATTCCCTTTCCTCGCCCTTGCACCAGTACAGGGCCACTTGATCTAAATAGTCACCTATTTCCTGCTGGGACACCGATAGACGAGAGGAGTATAATTGGCCATAGAACATATATATAGATTCTGCACATTTCTCGTCACCCGTTGCATACCTTATTGACAGTAGAGGCCTCTGGTCTGGCAGCTTTCGCCAATAGTCTCCCGGAGCGTTGCCCCTCCCCATATTGTAGCATGGCAGTTTTCCCCAGAAGGAATTTCACCTCTCTATGAGCGCGTTCATTAAACAATATAACATGTAGATTTTGCCTAAAAGAAGACGAAAACTTAGAACATCTAATTATCACCTGCAGTAAACTGAGCGAACATCAGGAGACATTCCTAAGGAAGGAGATGTACAAACACTGAAGAAGAATGGTGGCGCCAGCTCCACAACTGTGAGAGTAAATCATTGATGGTGGCAATAATGAAATTTCTAGCACAACTGCAGCTGCTGTTGGATCAGATTTCCCCCAGCACGATTAGTATATAAGCCCTGCCGGTAATTGTACTAGATTGAGAGCAAAAGGTCTCCACCCTTCACTCAGAGACTTATCCCTCTTTCTCTTTATATTGTTTTAAGATATATGTAACTTAGTGTAGGGTTTTTGTGAGAACCGTAAAAATGTGTTTTTTTTTTTTTCTTCAAAAGTTTGTTTAAACTATATGAAAATGAAATAAAAAAATAAAAAAAATAAACGTGTATCTGCCTCTTGATCTGTTCTGCCTTTTGATCTCTGTTCTATCAGTGTGGGATAGGCCATCTCCGATTGTAATTCTCGTATACGAGTTTGAGTCTGAGTCTGCGAGTTCCCTGCGGATTTGTTTCACCACCCCAGCTTCCTTTGCAATGCATTCCCCCCTGATGACGCATTTGAAACCTTCCCATAATGTCACAGCTGACTCCACCGACCCCTTGTTAATTTCAAACAATGGGTCTATTGCCTTTTGTGAGTCCCTCTCGGAACACCACATCCGACAACCCAGCACTTTAAAATATCCATTGGGGCCCCCCTTAACTCGCCCAGGTAGTTCGATTGTCAGTAGTACTGGGGCATGGTCTGATAGTGTATGCGCCAGAATGGATACCTCAGTGATGCCCCCAGCCAATGTATCGGAGATCAGGAAGTAATAAAGCCTAGATGCTGAGTTGTGACCTAAGAAGTGGAACATGTATTCCCTTTCTCGTAAATTCCTGGTACCCCAGACATCATTGACTTCCCACGCTCAGCACCTATCTTGCCGTTTGCCTGTGACCTTGGAGGTCAGCCAATTGACGATTGCTCTGGGTTATCACAGAGGGTGTCTTCCCCCCCCCCCTAGTATTTGTTGCCTCTACTCCGCGGGACTCTCGGCAGTGAAAAAACAGCACTCTGCCATCATGTTTGATCCTGAGTTTGGAGGGAAGCATCATTGCGTCTCTCTGAGTCTCTTTTTCACATCAATAAGTTTTTCTGGATGCTTCTACCTTGTCGGAGAAATGCATAAAGATCCGGATCTGTGTATCGCAGTACTTCAGAGAGCCTTTCTCTCCCGCTTTCAGCAATACTGTGTCCCTATCTCGATAGTTCAATAACCGGGCTATCAATGGGCGAGCAGGGGTGCTTGGCACAGGTTTCCTCCCACTCTGTATGCGATGGACCCTCCACAATAAAGACCGCAGAGAGTCCCTTGTGGTCCAGGACCTCCTTCAGCAAGTCCTCCACTTTGACTCCATGTTGCGTTGGTCCGCTGTTTCGGGTACCCCAATTATCCGCAGGTTGTTCTGTGGGACCTGGAATCAAGGTCATCTTCTTTCAATATCCTTAAGTTCTGTTGGGTCCCTCGCTGCGGAGCTGGTTCCATCCTCAACCGCAGACATTCTGCCCTCAACTTCATCCAGGCGCTCCCTATGTCTATCCAGGCGGTCCTGCATGTGATCCACCTTGCAGGTTAGAGTGTCTGTATTCCTGTCCAGGGACTGAATGCTTGTTTGGATCTGGGAAAGCATTTGTTTGATGTCACTCAGCACTCCTCCCGGATCCGACAGAGTAGTCTGAGGGGTACCCTCCTGGCAGCATTCCTCCACAGGCGATGGTTTAGCCAAGTGTGAGGATTAAAAATGCAGTTTAGATTGCTGTTTACTTGACTTGGGTGGCTTGGACATGATGGCCTCTTCAGTTTTCGACCTGTTTTGCCTGTGCTGTTGGCTCAATCCCAGGTTTTGTCGTGTACCTGCCAAGCCTCTCGTCACTGTGTCAGGATCCCAGCCCCTTCCAGTATCTTTCCCGTCTGCTACAGGAAATACCAGTCGACTAGGCCATTTCCTCAGTGTCCACGTGTAGAGATTGCCACGGTATGTGCAGGTCTGCAACAGAGGTGGCGTCCACAAGTGAACTTCATCTCGAAGGGAGAGTTGTTTCCTCCCCCAGGCGGCACTCCTTGCACTCCCTCTACTGACTGCTCCAATGTGTCTCCATGTTCTGCTCAGTGCTGCAGTGCTTTATTCGAAGGGGCCAACCCTTCCCTGGATATAGCCACTTCAATTGACTGGGGCTCGGCATGTTCAACCCCCTCCCCCCCCCAGTATTCCCGCACTCACCCTGCTCGGGGCTCACCAGTAGTTTAACGCCTGGGTTTGGGTGCCTCGGGCATGTCTTCTGCCTCCTCTTCCCTCCGTGGGTCAGTTGAGCATCCGCAGCGGCCTCACCACTCTGATATTTGCGGGAACAGCTGGCGCCACCGCTAGCCCGCTCGATGCTTTGGCGCTGCTCTCTACACCTGTCTCTGACAAGGGGTCCGAGAATCTACCGGAGCCTCCTGCCAAGTGGCCCCCGCTGCAGTTCTTGCCCAGGCAGCGGTTGTCGTCCCTTGTTGGCTAGTAATGCGGTGGGCCGCCTCGAACGAAGCCTCTTGTCCTCAACCTCACAGCTAGGTCGAGTCGAATGCTGCTCTTCACGCTGCACAGGGGAGCCGTGAGCACCCCAACCCCACAGGGTCTGTAAGTCCACTTCCCCGGCCTGGTGGAGCTCTGGAGTTGCTTCTAGGTAATCACTTGTGATCTTACAGTGCATGAGTCCCTCGGCAGACGTGTAGCTGTGTGGATGATGCAGGATTATGTCCGGATTCATTTGAGTCACTCTGGAGCTCATGGGCCTGCGGCCATCTTGACTGGGCTCTCTAGCACCCTCTGCCTCCTTATTGTTGGAAGCTCGTTTAAAAGCCTTCCTAATCCATTTTTTTTTTTTTTTGGGGTATCCTCTCGCTTTCGGGTTAGTGCTGACATTTCTTTTTCAGACTCCTGCTTGCTAGTGCTGTTGCGTTTCAACTGTAACATTTTACCTACAGGCATATTTTCTCTAGTGTGCTTTGGATGGAAAGTTATGAGTGAGTTCTTATCAGTTTCCTTATGAAAAGTTTTCACTGTTAATACTCCATTGATTTGATCTACATAGATGGTTAGGTCTAAGAAATTGATCTCACAATCACTATGGTTGTTAGTGAATTTCAGGTATGGGTTCTGATCCTTGATCCACTGGAATAATGTTTCTATGCTTTTCACATCACCCTGCCAGATAACAATTATATTGTCTATGTACCTCTTCCATATTTTTTAATGGTGTTTAAACTGGTTGTCGTCAGACAAGATTGTATTCCTTTCTAAGCTTTCTACATAAAGATTAGCCAACGTCGGGACTACGGCAGAGCCCATTGCCATGCTGTGAATTTGATGGAAAACCTTGTTGAACATGAAATGATTTTCGGTCAGGGACATCTCGGTGCACCAAATTATGAACGAATTTGGTTTGGGACCACCTTCTCTTTTACTGTAAAGCAGTTCTTCAACTATATTCAGTGTTGCCTCTTGAGGTATTTTAGTGTACAGCGAAATTATATCTAATCTCACTAGCAGTTCTCCGTTAATCAAACGGGTAACCCTCTATTAAATTAATGACATTCGTAGAATCTTGTATAAAAGAGGGCATCTCTTTGATATATGGTTTCAGACAGAAATCTGCAAATTTGGCCAGTGGTTCCAACACAGCCAGAACCTGAAACGATTGGACGAGCAGGCGGATCGATCAAGGTCTGATGTACTTTAGGTAATGTGTAAAATGTTGGTATGCTGGGATCAGTCGTTAACAAGAACTCGACTTCTTGTTTTGAGAGCCACTTTCGATCGACAGCTTTCTCCACTTTGTTGGCTATTTCTTGTTGCAATCTTTCAGTCGGTTCACCTCATAGAAGGAAGTGTCTCTGAGTTGGCGTTGGCATTCCTTTAATGTGTGCCTTTCTTTCTTGTAGGACGATTGCTCCCTCGTTGTCCGCTTCTCTTGCTACTACCGCTACCTTCAATCATTACTCTGAACTACTACTACCAACTCCACCAGTCCTACTCCCACTCTTCTCTCTCATGCAAACACTCCACATACCTCCCTCTCACTGCTTTCTGCCCTCGCCTCCTGTGATCTCGTGGATGTCCCTCTCCACCACCTGGCCATACTGCTTTATACTGGTGAATGTGGACCTAGAACTTTGGTTGCTGTTGTGAGCTTTGGCCTACCATTCCCTCGCAGTTTCACACCTTTACTTGCATTGTTGCGCCTACAAGTTTATAATGGAGAAAGGTGTGTACTTTATAGGAATTTCAACATTGTTCTGAAGTTTTAGTATACTGGGGTTTTTTTATTTTTTATTTTTAGACATAACTGTTTTTTATGTAATATATGTTACATATTAATGTGAAAAAGGATTTTTTAAACACCATAATAAAAAAAGAGCATACTTGGAAGGAAGATAGCATGAAGAGCAGAGGAAACAATAACTTTCTAATAGAGGGGTGGGCAATAAATACCATTTATTGAAGACCACGGTTCATATAGTGGATATTTCAAAGATTTATCTATAGTTCCTTATGAAACAACCTCGGATTTCAAGCCAGGCAGATATTTTAAAATATCCCTAATTCTCCTGGTGAAGCAAGAGATGGCTTGCTTTAATGGGTTACTTTACTTCATTCTCTCAGGGGCAGGGGGGAATCCTTTACTTCCAGTGTTCTTAATCCTCCCCATGAGTCCTGATTTCTTGAGGGTACTACCAATTTTATTTGTAACTGCATGACAGTCATCAGAGATTGGGTGAGCTTGTAGATGCTGAATTGCAAAACCGTGTTACTGGTGATCAGTTGGTAGCAACAGCCTCTATAACCCTTATTCCGGGTTCGAAATTGAGGGAGCTGGGGGCAATTTAGTTCCTGCTTGCATCACCGAAGAGCCTGGCTAGATGGCAAAAGGTGCTACTTTTGGCTCCTGAGGCGAAATGTTGCGGAACAAAGACACCTATGTGAATTTAACATTAGGACACATCTATGCAACGGTTAAAGCATAATGGGTCCTAAATAATGGATACAGTGATATGTTTGCATCTTAGGTGGAAGTTACATTTGAATAACTCTATGTACTATGTATTTCCCAGTACCAGCTCGTGGTCACTGGTTAATGCTGGACACCCAGAAGCTGTGTTTAGCTCATGCTTGTCAAATCTTAATTTCGGCCCCTGTTTATTCACCTGATTCTATGGGCATGTGTCCAGTTCTGGAACACACATAAGATGTTAGGCAGCGTTTGAACTGAGGGGAGCTGGGAGCTCTTTAGCTCCTGCTTGTGACCTAGAAGATTCTGGATAAAAGCTACCGGCAGCTACATTTGGCTCCCCGGCCAACTGATGCTAAAGAAACACCCCTTTGTGGATTTAACTTGGTGCATTTGGTACAATCTATAAATATGCATTAGTATAAATCTATACAACATTTAAAGCATAAAGGGGTCATAAATCATGGATAAATTGATATGTTTGCTTCTTATGCGCAAGTTAGATTTGCGTAATGGTGTGTTCTAGCACCTGGTTCCTGGGTGGTAGCTCTTGGTCACTGGTTAATGCTTGATACCCAGGAGCTGCTTTTATTTCCTGCTGATCACATCTTCATTTCACTCCCAGTTACGCCGCCTGACGAGCCAGAGCGGACCCTTTTGTGGGTGGATAATGCTGTACCAAAGCGTGCCTTTTCAATTAGCTTCCCTGTCGCTTGTTCCACTGTGGCGCCGAGTCTGATAGTGGCCCCCTGCTGCTAATGAAACTTAGCAGCAGGGGTCCTGGCGCCGCAGCGGGGATGTCCATTGGAGGTTGTTTGTGCGCGATTGCTCGAGTAGCTGATGTGCTCACATTAGGTGCCGGGGCAGGTACCTAACTGAGCACATCAGAGGCAGCGCCAGCACCTGCTGCCTCTACTCCAGCAATCGCGCACGGCCCAGGGCAATGGAGCTCGTCCCACGGCGAATGCGCCCCCAGGGCAAGTCCAGCCCTCACCAGTGTGGGCGATTGCACCCCCGGGCAGTCGCCCGCCTCGCCCGGGCCAAGAAACGGACCTGGACATAGGACACATGGTAGGGCAAATGTGACCAGACGTCCCGGTTTTGCCGGGACTGTTCGAGGATTGGGTGCTCTGTTCCGAGAGTTGGTTTTTATTTAAACATTATAAGTAGTTATACAGCATATCATTTTCAGAATTTCGATGTGGCATGTTGGGATCAAACCCCCCCACCTTTTCAGGTACCACCCACTTGCATTACCTGGGTACCACCCACTTGCATTTGGATGTGCCACAGACACACGTTGAGATACAAAGTTATATCGTATCAATCGGAGCCATAGCTTGTATTAAACCTCCCTACATCCTGCACGTTTTATACACAGGATCACTGTTAGAAATACTGTGGGGGTAGAACTGGGTGTTCTGATTGAGAGGCGGAATGCAGGGTTGGGGGCCTTGTGAGGGGGTAGTCCTTCACTTATGTTGTTGGCCGTCTCGTTTTTTTTTTTTTTCTGGTCATCCTACCACATGGGTATATCCGGGGCGTGAAAATGTATCCAAGAAATGCACTTTATGTGAGGTTCATTTTCTGAATTCCGGGCTAGATGTCGTGTAGTGGGCATGGCGCGGTCTGCAGGGGTGGGGAAAGAAAGCTGACTAACCTGGTGCACACTTTACAGGAAAATAAACAAGAGTTGAATTGCCGCCCTTCTGTGCAGTACACCACACTCCAGCAATGAACCTCCTTGTCTGACCACGCCTACTACGTGAGGCGCTTATCTTGTGAAGACTGAAGACACGCTGAAAGAAAGGTGGGCCCAGTTCATGCACTGAACCCTGTCTGTCGCCCCTCCAGGAATGCAGGCGAGCTGTGGAATTCGCTGCTGTTTGGGAAATATTTTGCTGCCTGAACCAGAAAGTTTCTGAGCTCGCGAGAGTGAGACGCTGTGTCACGTGGGTGGTTGGGGGTTATACGGGCCGGCATCTCAATGGAGAAGGTGTCGCGCGTTTATAATCTCCAGGAGCAGAGACTGGACTTTGCGGAATCTGGGGTACATGTAGTATCGCTAAATAAATGCTAAAATAGGAGGAGGAAGGATTCGAGGAATCAATAACACTGCGGAGGCAGACGGAGACAGGCCGACAAACTCGCCGACCAGTGAGTCACACAGCATGGAGCCGTCCGCAGCAGTATCAACAGTGCACGTCTTGTGGATGTGGTCAAGCGATGGAATTGTGAATGCAAAGCAAGTGGTCACTGACTCCAAGCAAGCCTTGCTTTCATTCCCGCCCAATCTCTCTTAAATAAAAATCAAAGCCTTCCCTTCTCTTGACATGAACAGGACATGGGCATCATATTGGGAGGGAACTAAGACCAGAGAAAAGGCAACCGAATACCTGGCAGCAAGTGACAATACACGGCTCCCCAAAAGACCAGGGACCTACCACACAGACATAAGGAATGTATGTAATGTGGTTTGGCAATACTTGTATCTTTGTTCGTGCCAATAAAGCACGAGTATATTGTATGTCTGCACCACAGTTTCTCTCTCCTCCTTTTTGACCTTTGCTCCATCTTCAAAACGGTTTGAAGTTTCCTTTCGCTGCCTCTAATGAAAACAATCTCTCTCACAAATGGAGTGGTTTTAGATTAATGGTGCTGTTGGCCCTGCATTTCCGTTTTTGGCATGCATTTGTCAATCAGACTAATGATATATGGTAGATAGGCAAAATACTATAGTTTGCAGTGGTTTAGCTGCAATTTAAACCCATTGTTGCACACAATTTCACATTTTGGCTATTTTGTTCGGAGTGCAAAATTACTACTACAATATGTATTGTATCCTTTTCTAAGCAGTGTGTTCTCTCTACAGCATTGCACACAAATCTAGAGTACCGTTGTATTTTGCTGCTTTCATAGCCCGCACTTGGCAATAACCCTGCAGTGGTGCAGACTTTTTTTTACTTTGCTTGAACACTGGTGATTACTATTAGGAGGATATCTTTTTAATCTATCCTCCATTTTGTGTACTCTGGAAGTCACGCAATCGACAGAGGCCACCGGGCCAACAAAAAGGGGACTGCTTCATCACCCTCTAGGGTGACGGCAGTTGGGTGGTGCAGCTGTTTTCCCTTACTATCTCACCTGAAAAAAGAGCTGCAGGAGTTAATTTTGAGCCGCCCCAGCACTGATCACTGGCAGTCTTTCAATGCATGCAAATCTGACCACGTGTACTGGGAACACGCCACAACTGTGAATTTGCATGTTTAGCTCCATGGGGATAAGGAGGTAATCTCTGGAGAAAGAAAAAAAAAAAACGTCTCCACTTAATTCACACCCACGTCCTGAGGGGGGAAAACACAAACAACCTGAAGAAAAGCAGCGTGTATTGCTCTTGTGTTCACGCTTTGATCTTTGACTACCCACCCCACGAAGGAGCTAATATTCCAGTTTTCCTCTTTTATAATCGCCTGAGAAGTGAATGGCTGCTTCATTCAATGCCCTAATCCCTGCTAAACTCTTTGCCACATTGTAGAAGGGTCGTAGAAGGTCCCTGGGAGAGCGGAGGAATGAGCTTGGCTTACCTGTAGGAAGGGGGTTTCAAGTTACCATGCTGTCCTTGCCAATGCCCACATATTCACCTCCTTGGAGTTCCTGGTTGCATACCCTTGTTGACAGTCTTACATTGGACCTTGCTGTCATAGCCTCCTTTCGGCCTGTCCTTGCCGCTGTTTCCCCTCGACACTCCTATGCTATATGGTATCCAGCTTTACTCTCATGTTTTCTATGCTGTGGCCTTCTTCACCCCGCCCTCAATTTATTAACTGAGTTGGTATCCCCAGCGCATCTCCAAGATTGTCGCAAACTTCACTCCCTTTTCTGCAAGCTATTATAGTGCAACATTGTTCCTGAGAGTCCTTCTGGCTCTTTTGTGGCCTCTATGTCCCAGTGTACTCTTGTGCTATGCTCCCTTCCGTTATGAATTTGTATGTCTCTCGTTACCGCTCCCTTTTTTACCGCCAGTGTACACCTGTTTACTTTGCCCATGTGCGTTTAATCTTGCAGCCATGATGGCACTTACATTGGGTGTGACCGAATGACATGGCATATCGCTCTGCAAGGCAGGACTTGTGCTAGGATTGGACGATATACTGTCCTGGATTCCTGTCCAAGTGGTAAACGTCCAAAGGGGTTAGGAAAGTATTGGGTCTTCCCCTTGGACGGTAAGGGACAATGTTTCAGTGTTTACTTCCTTGCGGTCATAGCAGACCAGGCTACTGGTCCAGGCTAGGCCAAGGGTCTTATCCTTGTGTTCTGGTGTTACTGTACTGACTGGGAGACCAGTGTAGGCACACACAGCAATTCACTTTCTCCAGCATTGGATCTTTCATAGATTCACATGCTATGAACATTCCCCGTCATCAAGCTCAGAATCCTCGGTAAGTTTTACATTAGTGAATAAAGAAAAATAGTTGTCTATTTTGAAGCCCATTGCCCTCCTTTTGGTGCTTTTGGTCTGTACCACTAGGACGTTAGTATGTAGCTCCTCCCCCGCAGCCTCCTTTCAGATTCTACCCAGGACATGTTGATTTTCGATGTATCCGAGGAGGCTTCTTTCTGTAGGGGATGACCGCAGGGTGCATGTGAATCTATGAAAGATACCAATGCTAGAGAAATGGAGTTCCGGTAAGAAACGTACCCCTTCTCCAGCATTGAATCTTTCATAGATTCAGAAACTATGAGCAGATTTCGCAGCAATACAAACATTGAATGGTGTTGCATAACAGGAAAAAGCCTACCTTATTGAAGGAGGCGCTGCAGGACTGCTCCTCCAGTCTTTGCGTCTGCAGCATGTTGATGCTGGAGGTATTAATGCCTAGTACACGTGTGCAGAATGGTCCAAGTGGCTGCCTGACCAATGTCTCTTAGGGGCACCCCCGACCACATTGCTGTAGATGCTGCCATAGCTCTTGAGTCTGCCGGGGCAGGCCCTGTTAGCTGTTGTTTTGCTATTGCGTGACAAAAGGAGATGGTGGAGGATAACCACCTTGCGATTCCCTGCTTGGAGATTGCTTTTCTTTTTGTTTGGGGGTCCGTAAGCGAGAAACAGCTGACTAGAGGTCTTTGAGTACTTAGTTCTGTGGAGGTAGTATTACAGTGCTCTTTTAATGTCTAAAGAGTGTATTGCAACTTCTGCTGGTGTTTTTGCTTCTTGGAAGAACACTTGCAATGTAATCGACAAAAGCTTATGGAATTCGGATGGTACCTTCGGTATAAAATGTGGGTTGGTTGTAAGGACCAAAAGCATTTGTATGGTTTGGTCACGAGGGCTTGCAGCTCCGAGACTCTCCATGCCGCTGTAATGGCTATAAGGAAGGGTCTACGGCCACTAACTCCTGTCTTGGGCAAATCAGACTTCACTTCGTGGCTACATAGAAGATCTTTTGTAGCATAGAAACAGGCAGTGGGTGGGTGTCCTTACCCTCTCAAATGTATAACCTGGAATTCCACTCTTGAAAGAGTGCAAAGATTTAATTGCACTTAGAACCCTACACTGAACCCTCAATGACGCAGCTAGAATTATTGCACATGAACGATATAAGAAAGACCGGTATATCCAAACTTAGAAAATGGTTGGATCAGACCGATGTCACTGAGAAGCTCCCTTACACACAAAAATGCTAAAGAGAATTTGGGATGAATTTATATCTTGAATCCTAGTATTGCGTTTGGTCAAGGACACAAGGCCTGTAGGTTTGTCGCAAATGGAGAAGCGGTGTATAAAATATGCTTTAGTTGCCATCTTATCCCTGAACTTCCCCCTTGTGTTGGAAGAAATGTGGAAATGTTGGAAACTTGGCACATTTATGGTGGTCCTGCTCCAAAAAGCAATTCTTCTGGAAGGAGGAGGTTTTGTTGAAATAAAAAGCACGTGGTGGGATCCAGATGCCATGTGCACCGTGTAGTAATCTCGGAGGATGGTGAGACTGGAATATGTCGTGTGCTTTGGCAACTGCTATCTGCTCACAGCGGTTATGCTGCCTTTGGCAGGGTGTTGGAAGTCTACTTTAAATATGTTGTGGTGCAGTACGGAGCATATAGGCACCCAAGAAGATCGCAGCCCTCCTCCCCAAACATGTTTCCAGTTTATATAAAGGTCTGCATCTTCAAACCCCCCACACCCCTCGGCTGATAATTTTGACTTTCCCTCAACATGGACACTAGACTCTCAATATTTAAACATTTCTTAAAAACCTGAAAACTAATATTGTATGATATTATGGTGATCATATGGAACGCAAGATGAATGAACCTTGTAATTTGTGGCAAAGGCTCCTGCTGCAAAAACTGCCTTTGCTGTTTTTTTTTCCCCTCTTGCCGTTTAGTTCGGGCCCTCTCAATGTGACATTGTATTCCCACATTGTGTGACTCCTAACCCTAATTTTTAAAAAAAGTTCTCTAAATAGAAGTAACAACACAAATAATTGTACTTAAATGGGGGGTAAATAATGGTCCCGCGTGGAAAATCTTATATTGAACCCTTGCTGTTCTGAACATGTTCCAAGGTCCCGTCCTTTCCAGATTCCTTCCTTACTACAGATTTACTTTACGAAGCTGTAGTATTGCAGCATTCGGCTAGACCCTGCTTCTCCCTCGCAGGATGAAGGTTTTTAGTTTAAATCTCCTTGAAACGGAGGGTTTGGTCTTCGCTGCAGTCTGGCACTGTGACCCAATGTCTCCTGTGGGTCGTGGGCAATGTGATTTTTAGCATATGAACCGTACAGGGAACACAAATTACACCCCACTGCCGGGCGACAGATCTTGTTTTATTTGGAGCACACTGGTATACATGATTGGAATGCAAATAAATTGTGTTGGTCACTCGTACTTGTGAAGAGAGCGAATCGGTGAGAAAAAGAGCTGCGATTTTGGAGGGCCGTGCCCGACATGTTGCATACATGGTACGTACAGTGCCCCTTTTCTCTCAAGCGAGGTCCGTTCTTTAAATAATAAAATAAATGAAAAATAATGTTCGCTAGTATAATTGTATAGTGTAGCACAGCAAGCAATGATGTGATTTAACACAGCATGACATAGAATAAAACGGTAACGTAACGGTAAATAGTAACGTTTCTGAAAAAGTTGGGGAAGACATGACATCTGAAGAAAAGGTGCCCCAGAAAGTTGGGGAGGGGGGGGGACAAACACCACTGTCCCCCCCACTAAAATTACGCCCATGTAAAACGCCATCCTCTAGCAGTGGGATCTGTAAACTGCAGCGATGTGTATACTTTCAAATTGAGATTCCATGGGCAGGCCGCAGGAGATAAAGCCAGCTCCTGGGTATCGGGCATCAGCCAGTAGGCCGGAGCTATTGCTGGGGAACCAGGAGCGCGTAATCGGCGCACTGCAAATCTAACTTCCACAGGAGATGCAATTTAGCTTGTTGCACCTTATGTATGATCCACTATGATTAAATGCCTCCCTAATGTTTCTTTTTTACGTCCTCAAACATTCAAAGTTAATGTCGAATATGCAGGTTTTGTAAGGCACCAGTTGGCCCTGGGATCCAAAAGAAGCTCCTGATAATATCTCTTAAGGTAGAAGCAGGGTCTAAACCGTTCCCAGCACTTGCGAACCCTGAGTTTTAAACTATGACTCCATAATCCCTCACCACCGACTATGGTAGTTATGGTCAATGGGAGTTGTTTTCCAAAACACCTGGCGAGCCAAAGTTTGCAAAACTACACCATATAGTAGCATTGCAAAACATATATAGTATAAGAGTACCAAAGTATGCTTGCATAGCACAGCATAACGAGGCCTAACATTTCTTAATACTACCACCTAAAATAACATGAGCATAACATCATACCATAACCTAACAGAACAGCATAGCTTGAACACATACCATTTCTTTCATACAACACTGGCAGGGAAGAAATTGGATTGGTACAAGACTGAGCTGCACTTGGGGCTTTAAGTGGGCCAGGGCTAGCGGGGGCTCATCCCCTGCAATCTCCAAAACTCCTGTTGAGCGGGGGCTCCCTCCACTCCCTCCAGCCCAACAGTACATTGTTTTTTTTTGTATTTGCTACCCCGCTGACGTGATTACAACTCAAGAAGCGAGTGTCACATCCACTCTACAGTTTGGTAGATGCTGGAATTTGGTTGTTTCATTCAATAGACTTCTTGAAAGCCAGTTATGGGTTTTATGTGGCAAGCAGTCTATTCAATGGAACAAATGAACCCCAGCACTTGCCGAATAGCATTTTTTTTGCTGAGTGGTGGGTTATGCGTGTTGTTTGTCAAGCTGTCTGACACAAATCAAGAACATTTCTTTTTTGGGCAGCTAAGCAAATGGCATTAATTGCTTGCATCGGATGATATAAAAGGCAATGTGCACATTTTACAATCTTGCACCATGTATTTTGGGGATTTAATGTTTAATTCAAGGGTATTTGCTAGGCCCCTCCCAACAATATTTAGGTCATGCACCCAAAACGAACGCTGTGAAGTTTTAGAGTCGACCCCCTCCCCCTCTATTTCTCAACCCACTCATGGCACTGGCTACATTCCAGCAAAGAGTGCATTCCGTGGAAGCTCGAGGCCAAACAACCAGAGGCTAGTAGCTAGTGATGTCCAACATCTGCTCCATAGCTGATCGTGGGTGCTCTGCTACACATAAGCAGCGCTTCGAGAGACTTACTGTAAACGAGCAGGACAGATTGATTAAAGTATGTGCTCTGTACGAAACAGCCCAAACCTCACGTCCGTAGCCATACACAGCCCACACTTGTGGTTTACAGACTTTTTTTTGTCGGGGTGAGCATTCTCACAAATGAAATCAGCAGATCCCAGCATGTGTTACTTGCCCAACAGCGTTTCATGCTTTAATCTGTTTTGCGGGCATATTTTACATGTAGAATTATGTGGTCATTCCCCAAATGCTCTTTGATTTTATGCAAATTACTAGGACTCCAGTCCCTCCTGCAGTAGTGGCGTAACACAAGATCTGGGGGCCCCCCTGTGAGTCATGCTGAGGCCCCCCCCCCATCTCGGCAACAAATCACTGGTCGCACCACACTCTGGGCCGGCCTAGATAACCACGCTTGCGCAATACGCACTAACGTGCTGCTGAAGGGGTATGCCACACACTGCACTAGGAGAAGATATAAATATGTGTTTTTAATGCAATATACAGCACACTTTCTGAGAAAAATTGGCTAAAAAGCTACAGTGTTTACTATTGTTTTGTAGGGTAACACCAAGTCACCAACAGCGCACATTAACATTAATGCTTTGCTATTATAAATGCTATGCCACAATGAAAACATGTCCAACTGGCTGCACAATGTACACCAGTGTAGACACATAATAACATTACAGTTAAGCATGCCAGGCCACATTTAAGACATACTTCGACTGGTTGCACCAAAATGCCAGTCGAAGCAATACGACTCATCAAGAAGAGAGCACACATTCAAGCCTGTGTCTCTGCGGCTTCTAACAACACAGCCAAACTCTTTAAAATCTGCAAGGAACTGGCCAATCCTGTTGCGGTCTCTACCTCTCATGTTCCCTCAACAGGCCCTCTGTACGCCTTTGGCCTCTCGCTTCTCCACTAAAACTCAGGACATCCTGTCCACTATCTCCTCTTCCTCTCTCGGACCCCTTTGGCCAGCTCTCCCTCTCCTCCTCCTTTCTCCTCTTTCTCTCTAACACCTGACAAGGTTTCTAGGCAGTCCCATCTATGGCAGTGTCGTCGAAACAGGTGCTCGCCTGCTCCTCCAGAACCATCAAGGTCCACATTGACACCCTTGATCCAGCCTTGGCCGATTTCTGTAATCATACTTTTGCCACTGGAACTTCTCCTCTCCCAAGCTCTTGGAAAAGCCGGCCAACTGCCAGCTTACTCTCCACACTGAATCTGTTGGTTGTCTCCATGACCATCAGTCTGGCTTAAGAGCTGCCAGAGGCACATAAACTGCTCTCCTGAATACCTGTGAAGAACTGATCTCTAACCTTGATTCCAGCATTCCTTCTGTCCTCATCCTCCTTGAACTTTCGACACGCTGAACCATGCCATCCTGATCAATCGAGAACCTGGGCATCATGGATCGGGCCCTGGATTGGCTGACCTCCTTCCTCTTGGACCACCCCTCCTAGGTCCAACTTGATCCCTTTTACCCTGCCACCTCTCTCTACCTGTGGTGTTCCACAGGGCTCTATCCTCTCACCCTGATTTTTCAACCTCTACTTGGCCCCTTTGGCCCACCTCATCTCTACCTTCTCCTCTAACTTTCAGTGTTATGCGGATGACACTCGGCTTTCATTCAGGCTCCCCTCAGCCTACTCTTCTCTCTCGCTCATTCCTGGTGTCATCTTCAACTCCACTCTTTCTCTCCTCACATCTTTTCTCACTTTCCCCCCAGAAGCTCACTGTCTCCAGAGCTCTGGTTACTCTCTAGGTTGGACTACTGCATCAGCCACTTTCTCAATCTGCCTTCCTCTACTCTCCGCCCTCTGCAACTAATCCAGAACAGGACTGCGAGACTTATCCTTGGCCTCAAGCCCAAGGACCGTATCTCTCCGTCCATTAAATCTCTACACTGGCTCCCGGTGGCTGCAAGGATCAAGTTCAAGACCCTTTGCATTGTCCACAAGACTTTCTGGGGCTGGGATCTGCACTACATCCAACGCTCTTTTCTAAAATACCTTCCTTGTCGAGCCCTAAGGGTTAGATGCTTCTCCAGGCAGAGAGTGGGGGGAGTAGATCCCTCTCCCCTGCAGGTGCCTCCCTCTGGAATGGCCTCCGAGGCCCTCCCAAACTTGAACCGGACCACCTGAAGTTCCGGAAGCAGCTCAGAACGTTCCTTTTCTCTGCTTTCTCTCACTCTCTCCCCTGCTGACCTACCTGTTTGCTTTACCAACTGGTTGCTTGGTTACCCTCAGTCTCACTGAGTCCAGGTTCTTTCTTGATCAGTCACCCTTGCACTGCCTCCAGGCCTACCACGCAGTTGGGGGCTGTGACTGTAACCCTACAGTCCCTTGTTCTCCTTGCACTACCCAGAGCCGCACTGCCCTGGCTGCACTTACTCAGAGCATTGCTGCCCTGTATCCCCTCCCCTCTCCCTTGAACTCCCCCCCCCCCCCTCCCTTTCCCCTTGCACTTCTTGTTCTCGCACTTGCACAACCGAATCACACAAGGCTTAGCAAGATCATTTGTCTTGTCCTCCCTCTATTTTCCTTCCCTTGTCTTTTAATGCCTAAAAATACTAGTGTACAGGCGCGTTATATATGACTTACCATATCGTATAATATAATTTTATCACAGATGCCCAGAAAAATATACAGTGCCTCAGTAAGAAACGGCTAGACTGGCAGAACCCAAATGCCAGTCTAGCCAGGTAATTACACTTAGCTGGACTGCTTTATCAGAAATGCCCAGTTAAAAAAAAATCATACCAAACTGAGGAATGACTAGACTGGCTGCACCAAAATGCCACTAATGCCACATATCATGCCTGCTTAGCATGGGCATGGACGACCATTATGATTTATTGCACAATCCCACCCCCCCTCCCATCCCCTACCCCAACCTCCAAGATCAGCTCATTGGCCCAGAATTACCTCCACGTCCCTCTTCCTTGTCCCAGTGCTTATGTATGAGGCTCCATGTCTCATATGTAAGTAGTACTGGGATGAGGACAAGTGCGACTAGGAGTAATCAAGATTACAGGTAGCTAAGTCAGGCCTTACCTTGATTTAACTCTACCTCATCCCAGTACTTAAGTATGCAGCATAGTGCCTCATACACAAGTACTGCCTCATACACAAGTACTGGGATGAGAAAGACTAGGGCTAGGAGTAATGAAGATTACCAATAAGTAATCAAGGCATTAAACACAAGTAGTGGTGCAACACCATTGAGCTGACTGGGCTTCAGCACTGCTCCTCTTAAATTGTGGGCTATGTTGACTTGACCTGACTGACCTACAGAGCAGTTGCCGGACAGAAAAGGACACAGATGTTATACGGCACCCGGGTTTCGCTGTTAACAAGGGCCCGGCCCAGCAATTACTAATCTACAGCATTTCACTGTTAGTACATGCATTTGAATGCCAAATTTTTTAAGCAGTTGAAATTGTGATGTGGGTTTAGTACTTGTATGCAACGGGAGTGATTGGAAGAGTAGAGAGGGAACAGGAGACCAGTAATTCTCACAGCAGTCCATAAGTGGGTGCTTTCAGACTTAAAGGAGAGAGTTGTCTGCTTGTAACATTGAAGTTGCACTAGAATATTCTCATTAAAATGCATAAAGTAGTTAGATGCTCCCACACAAATAGGTTTTCTCCTCCCCAACACACATAAAGTTAGAGCCTCTCCCAACATGTGAAGGGTTAGCCCTCTTAAAATGTAGGGTTTGTTGCCCCCCTGAACACAAGCACACACACCATGCACCATATATACAGATGCACACCCAGCCATCCATACATTTAAGTGTGCAGCCTTTCACCATACAGGCACAACCAGGCAGCCATCCATACATTTAAGTGTGCATCCTTTCACTGTACACGCACACACGCATACCCAGCCACCCATACATTTGTGTGCACTCTTTCACCATACACTCTCACAAGCACACGTCATGGGGTTGATGGGAGTCGTAAAACTTCAAAAATAAATTGTTTCTTTTTGAAGTCCCTCTGCCTTCATAAAGAAATTATTTCCGTTAAGAACTGAACCATAACTGAAATAATTTCTCTATGAAGGCAGAGTGACTTCAAAAATAAACTATTTATTAAGTCCTAGGGCTTCCACCACCCCAGGACATGGAGGCCTCCAGCTTAGGGTCTTCATGTCATGGGGTCTTTTTGTATTCACTCTGCCTTCATAAAGAAATTATTTCGGTTACAGAAATAATTGCTTTATAAATGCAGAGTGAATAAAAAAAGAGTGATTATTTTTTATTTTTTTTAAATTTTTCCTCCAAGTGGGGCCCCCTCCCAGGAAATGTGGTTGTGGGGGCCCCCGCACCGCAGGGGCTGCGGGGGCCCCTGTTAGGCCGGTGTCCTGCAGGTGCCGCCCAACACAGGGTCCCAGAATTGGTCGCACCCTAACACAGGTTCAAGCCGAATGTGCATTTTCCGGCAAAGTGGTAAGGAGCTAAAGTGCTCTTCTCCACGCTGCCGTTTTTGTTCAAATACACGTTTGATCGAGGCCCAGCTGCATTTCTTGCAGTCACGCTGTTTTTGGCATCTCATGGTGCCCCCTTGCAGCCCTGCAATGCACAACCCTGCAAGCATTCAACCCCTTGAATTCAGCACGGCCAAGCCAGCAAATGGTCACCTCTTGCCCAGGCTTGGATGGGAGGCATGACTCCGTAAAAGAGCCAGACTGGTACACAGCGTCTATGCTCCAGTGCGAGGAAGATTAAGGGAGGCCAGTCGAAGGCGTGAGTTTGAGCTTTGAGGGGTCCTGTGTTACAGCAGTGTCTGCACTACTGCAGAGTTCTTGGTTCTGAGTGTCCTGCCGCATTTGCTGCCCGCTGGCGGATTCATTGAGGGACACTAGAAGGGACTAAGTGGTGAGTTTGGGGTAGTGGGAGCCTGTTCCCACTGCCCACATGTTACAATTTAGCATCTCTATTGGGAATGTTCCCATGAGTCACTAAGCGCACGTGGATAGTTTTCAGTAAACCGAGATGCAACAGATCTTCTATGTCTAGCACTGCACTATAACCATGAGGCACGCTTGAGGTGGGTTACAGAACTGAGGCGCGAGGCACACAGAGAGCCATTGTGGCTCTGACATTGCTTGATCTAATGAATTCAACTAATAACCGGTCCGCATGCCTTGGCTGATGTCAAGCAGGTGTGCAAGCAGGTTCATGCTTGGGGTGGGCATCGACCTTAAGCGCTAGTGCATATAGATGAGCACACCTGTGGCACCAATGTTTGGTCATTTTTTTGTTTCAGGAGAAGTGCTTTAACTCTTATCCAAAGATAATACTGTTGCTTTTTTTTAACGAAAGAAAAACGACTCCAAGCTTCTGACATGCCAAACGATCTCACAAGGTCCGGACGTGAGGTGCATCCATTCTCGTTTGTGGTACAGTGCACTGCACCGTTAAGTGGTGCAGTCTATTTCCATCCATGAAACATACGGGGTAGCAAGAAAAGAGGGAGGCCAGCCATTTCTGAAGTGACACTGCTCCTTTACAGCTCCCCTGTGCACGCATCTGTCTGTGAGCGTCACAGTAGCTTGGCTGCCTTGAAGCACGTGGCTTCTTTGATGGTTCATGCAGTGGTGTATTGGCTTTGCTAAAATGGTTGGTTATTGAAATCGATCCACCACCAAAAGAGGTGCTTGGACTCGAACCTCCAAGGGCATAGTACTATTATTTTCATGGGGGACTAGCCATTTACACAAGGATGGTCACTCGATTGAGTCGGATGATCTCACCAATCTACTTGACTTTCTTCCCCTTGCTCTTCCGGGCCCTGCCTCGCCACCGTACGAAGAACACGCCCATCTTCAAGTTCGAGTAAGATGGAAACGATCTCTGTTGGGTTGACCACGTTCAGAGTGTCTGAGTCTCACTTACGCCACTAATCTCTTTTCTAAGCACCCACGGCTAAATCTGATTTCTAAACTCCGATTCTTTCGAGAGACTGACTTGATTATGAACTTGATGTTCTTCTGGTTTATTTTGGCAATGTCCCGAGTTTCCAAGCTTCCCCCACGGAGTAATGTCTATTGGCGTTTTCTTTGGTTCTTCTCTTAACTGTACCTGCCAATGCTTGCGGTTTCATCATGTTATTTTATGTCTTCTGCCAGTTTTCCCACTCTTTAGTTGTCTCAGTTGCCCCTTCTTCCTTTTGCATCCGCATCTGGGAAAATTAACTCGCGTTCGTCTCGGGAGGATAGCTCAGCAGCAACGTGCTCGCCTTGGAAGCAAAACAACGCTGAGCAACACAGGTTCGATCCCCGGGTCCCGCTTAGAAACCTCTGGGTATTAAGCGCGTTATAAATAACCTATCATTCTCACTCGTTTTCGCAACTCTTACAGATCGTGTGGTAGACATTTTTGCGATTCTACTTTAGACTGCAGTTAAACGAATTGCAGGCGATCCCTGCATGCTGCTATATGTAGTGTGTGGTATAAAGCAAAGTAGCATAGCATTTAGCACTACTAATTGTCAGCAAATGACTGTAGCATCGTATTGTTCCGTTGCACTTCTGATATTGTCGGTCTTTTGAAGATTGCCTTCTACCTGTTGGTAGGGGACACGCCGGCCTTTATGTGAGTCTTTTCCAAGGCTCTCTTGGAAAGCTTTGATTTGAGCCTGGGAGAGGCTCCTTCCTCTGCCATGATTCCCGTGGAATAGCTGGAGGGGCAAACCACAGCGGCAGTACTGCTGCGCGTGTATTTCATAGAGCCCTGAGGTGGCATTGCAGGAAGTCCTCCATGACACTGCAGGGGGAAAGCCCCCTGGCATTAATCCCATAGCAGCTGGCCACCACTCTGCACCATTTCCCTATCTCCCTCAAAACACCCTTCCCGAACTTGCAACGCTTGGGACTCCAGAATCATAAGTTGTGGAGCAAGCGTGAGTTTGTCCTTCATCCATCTACTTGAGCTGCAAGCTCCATATGCCACCAGAATACATGCTTCAGGGAGCTGATGATGGAGCAGGATCAG
Organism: Ambystoma mexicanum; assembly: GCF_040938575.1. Lineage (NCBI taxonomy): Eukaryota > Metazoa > Chordata > Amphibia > Caudata > Ambystomatidae > Ambystoma > Ambystoma mexicanum. The sequence continues at coordinate 970,023,613 of NC_090923.1, forward strand.
GAACATCGATGTCCCATAGCGTTTCGTGAGGCTGGAGTAGCCCGATATACGTCTGTGCTCTGGGAGTTGAGGAACCTTTTTGATGATTCCTCTTTATTGGTGGCTTGATAACTTTGGCAAAGATGCTTGGATCAGTGTTTCTGTTTGATGGTGGGGGTGGATGCAGGCTTGTAGGTATGAGGATTGGGTCTATATACCAATTGCATTTTGTTGAAGTTGGACCCGATGGCTGTTGGATGCCAGTTGAGATCTCGCACTAGTGTTGGCTTGGTAGATTAGGTAAGCTGCCTCATTTTGGACCAGCTGCTGTTTTATTAGTGATGCGCTCGGGCTTCAGCAGCCCACTGAAGGCATGGCAATGGCTCCAGTTAGGTTTTTGCTTGATTAAGTAAGGTAGAAGGGCGTTCTGCTAATTGGCATAACCCCTTCCTTATGGAAACTCTTGTTCTACCATTTGGGGTTAGGTGCCAGGGGTCACCCGGGGACTTGTACTCTTCTAGTTTGTCATTCTGGAAGTAGCTTTCTTTTAAGCCATCTCTAGGTAGATTTGGACAGTTGGCCTCAAGTATGTGGGGAAATGGATGTTATGATGTTTTATACTGTGCACTACTACCATCCAAGAGCAGTATCCAGGCCCTCATGTGGCTCTGTAAAAGAAGAGGGCGGGGTGTGTTAGTGTGCGTAGGATGATGGGATAGGTTTAGCCAGGAGATACTGGCGTCTGTGTGCGTTGTTTTGCGTGCAGGAGTTGTTTAAGAGGCCAATTGTGTTGTAACCGTAGGGGTAAGACAATGCCTCAGAAGTGTGCTGATGTTTACATTGGGTGTGTGGGTCGAGTGAGGATAGGTTTCAGCTACGGTGATGCTCACTGTTAGTTGTATGCACAAAGGGGCCCAGTGTTAGGGATGTCTGTTTGTGTTTGAGTTGTGTTGGTGTGCGTTTGTGTGTAGTGTGCATGGATTTATGGATTATGTGCATTGGTATGTTCCGTCTACAGATTATTTCAAGAGTCTCAGAGAGTTAGTTGAGTGCGATGGCTGGTTTAATGCTAGGTGTGTCTATGCATAGTGTGGCAAGCCCATAGTAGTGTGCAGGAAACATATTTTTTTTTTTTTTTTTTTTTTTGGTTAGTACACTGGTTGGTTTTGATAGGGCCTCACTTTCTTTTAACACTCCTGGTTGTTGTTCGTCGGCCAGCCCCGCCTCCTCTGCAGGCATGGGAGCTTATGCGCACCGACCCCATGAGGGAATATTTCAAGGGGCTTTTCAAGGAGATATGTCCACCCGCGCCTCCGGCTCCACCCGTCCTGTCGGTGATTCCGCCGGCGCCTCCCTTGGCCGTGGTGCCTCCCCCTGCGCTTCCGCCTGATTGTCCCCAGTGGACAAGGCAGTGCCTGACTCGGCTCAGCAGGAGCCGGACCTGTCAGATAACCCTCAAGGCGATCAGGACAACGAGGACCTGCCCCGCTCTACCAGAGCTTTCCATGACCGGGTACTGAACATGATGAGCTTCTTAGATGCTCCTGTGCCCGAGGCACCTGCTCCGCAGAAGGGCGTGCTTTCTGGGGCGTTCACCTTGTCTTCTTTGGAGCGTACCGGCCTGTTCTTGCAGAAGGACGTTCTGGCCGAGGTCCGAAGAGTTTGGGAAAAGCCACACTCTGGACTTTTTGTCAATAAAAAGATTGACGCGAGGTACAGGCTACATTTCTCGGAAGAAGTGGCCTTGTCGTCTTTTCCGCCTCCCTCCTCCACAGTGGTGGCTGCGGCCACGTTGCAAGCCAGACCTGCAGCTTCCTCCTCCGCGACGGCGACTCTGGTCTTGGGAAAGGAGGACAAGCTCCTGGACTCCCTAGGGAGGAAAATCTTTGCCAATTCGGCCTTGCAGCTCAGGCAGGCCAATGCAGAATTGATTTTGGCGGGAGCTAACATGCGGATGTGGAGAGGTCTGTCGGAGTTTGAGGAGCACATTTCAGTCGAGAAGCTGGAGGATTTCAGAGGAGGCCTTTTCGATGCCAGGATCTTCTTGGCCTAGGATCTCCTGGAGGCTGCGGCTCACCACGTAGACCCCTCGGCTCGGGGTCTGAAGCTAGGGGTTGATACCTTGCGGCAAGCATGGCTACATGCCACTAAGTTCTCAAAGGAGGTGCAAGACAAGGTTCTGGACCTTCCATTTGATGGTAAGTAGCTTTTTCACTCTTCTACTGATGTAGAGCTCACGAAAACCAAAGACCGCACCCAGACGGCCAAATCATTGTCTGTTCTGGTTAAACCTCCCTTCAAGACTCAAAGGCCGTTGTCGCAAGGTCGACCTTCCTCTGGTTTTAGGGGCTTCCTCGACCGCAAAAATCGCAGAGTGGATACTCCTGCGGGGAATAACCGCTGTAGACAACAGCGTACGCAGTATTTCTCCCGCTCCTCAGCCTCCTCATCAGGTTCAGGTGGCACCGCCACCGATAAACCTGCCAAATGGCCGAGACCCCGGTGGGAGGACGCATTGCGTCTCATTGGGAGGCGTGGCAGACCATCACAGAAGACAGATGGGTCTTGTCAGTCGCTTGAGAGGGCTTCCGCTTACCTTTACCCCCTACCCCACCCCTCAACCCTCCTTTTCAGCTGTCGGGCTCACCCTCCCTCAAGGCCGAGGTTCAGAAACTCCTGCTCCGCAGAGCTGTGGAACCCGTTCCCCCCCCCCCCCCTTGGGGAACGAGGTGGGGGGGGGGGGAAATGAGGGGAGGGGATTCTACTCCCGGCTGTTTACAGTGCCCAAACCCAACCAGGCTGGCCTGCGTGCCTTCCTAGACCTTTCCCAGTTCAATCTTTCCCTACCCCAAGAGAAATTCAAGATGATCAGCCGGGCCAGATTCGCTCCTCTTTGCAGGCGGGCGATTGGCTCAGCGTGGTGGATCTTCAGGATGCGTACATGCATATCCTGATTTGGAACCCACACAGGAGATGCCTCCATTTCTCTTTGGGAGAGGAGCACTTCCAGTTTCGGGTGCTTCCTTTTGGTCTCAGTCCGGCGCTGCGTGTCTTCACGAAGATGTCGGTGATCGCGGCCCACCTTCGTCTCCAGGGTATCCATGTGTATTCCTATTTGGACGACTGGCTCCTACGCAGCCCTTGCCCGTTGGCAGCAGCGGGCAACCTCCAGTCTCTCCTTCAGCTCCTGTTCCATCTTGGGCTGTCGGTGAACTGGCGGAAATCCTCCATGACGGTCTCACAGGACCTGACTTTCCTGGGTTTTCGTTGGAACACGATAGACTGCCGAGTGTATCTGACCGGGGACAGAATGGCGGATCTGTTGGCCACATGTCAGATGTTTACGCAGTCGGAGAGCATGTCAGCCTGGTGGTTCCAGAGGCTTCTGGGCCTCATGGCTTCGTGTGTGCTGGCTCTTCCTCTTGCTCGTCTCAAAATGAGACAGACCCAGATGGCTCTTTGGAGTTCCTGGCGTCAGGCTGTGGATCCGGATTCCAAACGGATAATGATTCCGGATTCCATGAGAATGGACCTGGACTGGTGTTCTTCTCTCAGCAACCTGTCAGTGGGTGTCGGGTTCCAGGACCCAAGCCCCATGGTGACCATCACGACAGACTCCTCCCTTTTCGAGTGGGGTGCGACGTTAGATCTTCTTCAGGTCTCGGACCTTTGGTCACCTCAGGACAAGCTCCTGCACATAAATCAATTGGAGCTTCTGGCGATTTTTCTGGCGCTCAAGGCGTTCAGACCTCTCATTGTCAACAAGGTGGTCCGCATAGGAACGGACAATGCGGTGTCAATGTACTACATAAATAAGTAAGGGGGAACAAAGTCTCCCCCTCACGTGGATCTGTCCATCCAGATTTGGGAGTGGGCCGTGCTTCATGGGGTCTGGCTGCTTGCAGTGCATATCCCGGGCGGCTGAATGTCACCGCGGATGCCCTCAGCCAGCGGACAGTGATCATCTACGAGTGGGAGTTGAAGGTGGAGATCCTATCATGGATTTTCTTGCATTGGGGCACAACGGAGGTGGACCTCTTCGCCACGGCGACAAACAAGAAGCTTCTTCAGTATGCCTCCAGAGGGGGGCTGGGAGCCTCCTCTCTGGGGGGACGCACTCGAGATCCCATGGCACAATATGAGAGCTTACGCCTTCCCGCCTCTTCCTCTGGTTCATCGAGCAATTTGGAAGTTGAAGAGTTCTGTCAACTGTTCTCTTCTACTGGTGGCTTTGTGGTGGCCGGCCAGGTTTTGGTTCTCAGAACTTCAACACCTGTCGGTGTGTCCGCCGATCAGGTTACCAGTAACTCCCGATCTTCTTCACCAAGTGGAACAGCAGATGTGGCACCCCTCCCCACAATCGCTCAGATTGGCGGCATGGTGCCTGAGTTCACGGCTCTAGAGCCTTTGGGTTTGTCTACGGATAACATATGCATTATCCAGGCAGCCAGGAAACCCTCAACTAGATCCCAATACAAGAGTAAATGGCTCAGGTTCTGTCATTGGTGTTTGGAGAAAGAATTGGACCCGAGGGTGGCGACGATTGACACGGTGCTGTCCTTTGTCTCCTCCCTAGCAGAGTCAGGGGTTCATGTCTTGTCCTGCAGGACTTATCTCTCGGCGATTTCCGCCTACCTCTCTTCAGACGGGTGTTCTTATTCGTTAACTAACCCGGTGGTGAAGAGAAATGTTGGTGGTTTGACATGACTCTACCCTCCGGTTCGTAGTCCGCACCCGCCTTGGGACCTAAATGTAGTCCTGACGGCGCTGTGCCATAAACATTTTGAGCCAATGGCTACGGTTGACCTCAAGTACGTGTCCTGGAAAGTTTCCTTTCTGGTAGCCGTTACGTCAGCGAGGAGAGTGAGTGAGCTCCAGGCATTGTCGGTGGAGCATCCTTTCTTGGTCTTTCACAAGGACAAGGTAGTCCTTCGGACGAACCCAGCTTTCCTACCAAAGGTAGTGACCGAATTCCATCTGAATCAGTCGATTTCCCTTCTGGTCTTTTTTCCAAACCCTGCCTCGGATGTCCGAAGAGCTCTTAAGTTCTACCTGGACAGGACTGCCGAGCTTCGGAGTTCTTCCTAACTGTTTGTGACCTTCGGTAAACCCCAGGGCAGGCCGCGTCTAAGGCATCCATTTCCAGATGGATTGCTGCCTGTATCACGGAATCTTTCACTGTCCAAAAGCTGAAACCTCCTAAGGGTATCCATGCACATCAGGTGCGAGGCAAGGCAGCTGCTGTTGCTTTTCAGAAGTATGTTCCGTGGGAGTCCATCGCTAGAGCGGCTACTTGGGCCTCCCCATCTGCTTTCTGTAAGCATTACTGCCTCGGTATGAGCTCTAGGGCTGATGCTCAGTTCGGCCAGGCTGTGCTGAAGAACCTGTTTCAGTAAGGGGTATTTCCATTCAACCGTAGTTCCTGTAAGGAGTGCTTGGGAATCTCCCATAAGTATGGAGGAAAGGGGACGGGACATAGGAGTATTACCAGGTTACTCACCGTAGTGACCACCTTACTCCTAGTCCATAGTCCCCTTTCCTCCATACGCCCGCCCGCCGTCCCCTCTAATAAAGTTCCTCTGTTATTGCTAATGGGTCTTGGACCCTGCGATAGAAAAGGACTGATGGGCGATGGGCGGAGCCAAGGTGGGCGGGGTTACGGCCGCGTGCCAGGCCCCGCGCCGGAAAGAGAGGAGGGATTACATTTTTTAAAAAAATGGGGATGCTTTTTACAAAAGTGCTCCCGTCCCGTCCCACAGGACGTAGAGATGTCCCATAAGTATGGAGGAAAGGGGACTATGGAATAGGAGTAAGGTGGTCACTACGGTGAGTAACCTGGTAATTCTGTACCGTTGTCTGCATTTATTTTCAGGTCGTCCCATATAGATAGTAATACTGATTCCGTTCCTCTCATCGGTCTGAATCCAACTTGAGTGGTAGAAATTGATTGTAGTTCTAAGTATAATCGTGTCCAGCAAGTCGTTTTTAAAAAACCAAAAGAAAAAACAAAACCTGCAATCTTCCGTTAGTGAAAACCTTTTATCAGAAGAAGTCCTACTTTTTGTTTCTTTACTTTCAAGGCCAGATGGGTGCCTCTGGCATATGGAAGTGCGAATTACAATTGAAACGAATCCTTTTGTTTTATGAGGAAGAACTGTCTGTTTACTTTTTACAGCATGCTAAGTAAAGGTGAATGCGAGTTGCGTTGAGGAGAGGCGGAAGCATAATTCCGATTACTTTTTAGTGTGAAATGCACTTTTGCCCAACAGGTACGAGGTGAAACTGGCTTCTGTTCGATGCTTCTGTTCGATGCTTCTGTTCGATGCTTCTGTTCGATGCTTTTGTTCTAATTGTATTTGACTAATGTTGGTGATATGCATGGTTGGTAAAAACAGGAAGGAAGTTAAACTTGCATTACTTTTGATCCCTTGAGATCTTTGGCAATGCAGCTGCGTACAAATAGTGATAATTCAGTTAGTCGTTCTTTGTAGCCCTTTGCATAACAGACGAGCTCTTCATGGCATGTGGGTGTTTCGGCTGCTTGATGAACTGGTTTGGCAGGGGAGAGCAGGCCAATTCTGGTTGCCCGTGCTTTATTACAGTCTCTATGAAAGCTGGGGGGGAGCAGTCACAGAGAGTCCTAGTGGGTCACACATTGACTAGCCCGGTCTAATCCAGTTTCTACAGTCCTAATGTGTGAATCCATATTTCCTTCCATCATGCAATGATTTCATGTCCTAGACAAGAAATATTTACCCCATTGCAAGGGTCTGTCCCAGTTAGTTCATTGACTTGCGAATCTCCTTTGAACAGTAATTTGTTATTGCGTATTCAGTTGTAACGTAGCGCCCGATTAAAGATGGTGGCGTTTTTTTTGTGTGGCGTGAATGGAGCCATGCAAAAATCTGTGACTATGCAGGATACTGAGGCCTGTAGTTGTCTGTCCTTTGGGCTGACCGTGGTTTCTAAAAGGTTTTACTTCTTTTAAGGAGGGCGTGACTTTAAAGTTAGTAATTGGATGGAATTATTCAAGTTGTTGTGAAACGGTTTATGGTCCTTTTCGCTTTCAGTACAGATCCATAGTATGTGATCAGTGTCACAGAAAATAATTCGAGGTACAATGCACCTGGGGCGACGGAGTTGGCTGTATTGGTGTAATGCACTGCTGTTTTTCCCCCAGCTGTTTCAGTTCAGGGATGCTATATGTCGCACTTTATAGATAAACATAGGTTTACATAGTGCTTAATACCGGAGATTACGTTTTGCATATTAATAAGCTTGACCTGTTCTGGCATTTAACGACATGAAAGCAAAGGCCAGTGAGATGAGTTGCCGTGTATTGCAGAGTTTGGAAAATTGGGAAAGCCTTAATTAGAGCTTAGGTACACAGACTGTAACACAAACACTTGATCTGATCTCCTTCCTTGTTACACAGTCGGCAGGCATCAAAATAAAGATTTGATGAGCAGGAGCTAAAAGCAACCCTTGAGTATCACCATCACCCAGTAAGAAGGAACCTCCACCGAGGAGAAAGGAAATAGGAATACTGCAACTGGAACTTCCATATGAGATGCCAACTATAATGTGTCTATGTATTGCCCATTATGCTTTAAATGTTTTTTATATCTTGATGTTCTCGTGTACATTAATGTCACATGGTTCTGTGTAAATGGTGTCAATTGGTTTGGAGAGTCAGAATTGGCTCCTGGTAGAAGTCTGAATCTAGTTAACAGGCTCTTCTGAGCTACAAGCAGGAGCTAAATGGCTTCCAGATCCTGGCAAACCCTACACTGAGTTTTGGCCCGCAATCAGGGGTGGACTGGCCTATAGGGAACTCTGGGGATTTCCCTGTAGGCCTCTGCACCGTGGGCACCTTTTTTGTGTTTTATTTCCACATTTTCTCATAGGAAAAGGGTTGGGCTATCTGAAAATGTGTAACATGGGGCCGCTTTGACAATTATTTCCAGGGCTTCTATTGGTTCCCAGTCCACCCCTGCCCGCAGTGTTGGGTTAGTTGATGGATAACATTGTACCAGGAGTATGGGTGATGCTGGTGAGATTAACCTAAGGAGCTGTTGCCCCTTCGATTTAAAAATCGCAGTGCAGGGTGTGGAAGACGATGAAGCTTGGAGAACACTTACTGGTGAATTATTTGTACTTGCACATACGTAAAAAGTAATGACATGAAGAATTGCTGTAATGGGCGTTACAATATGCTCTAATCAGGGAACGGAGTTCGTTCGAAATTTCACACATTTTCGAAATAGTTGATGCCCATTGACCTTTTAAATCACCGGGTTTAAATAAGCAGAAGTCGGGCATGAGTAAAATCAAACTTAATATGTGTTTTTAATGAAATGCCTTGTTAGGACCAGTTTTAATAACTGGCATCACTTTGCATGACTGTACTTTGCTACTCGAAAATACAGCGACTTAAAGTTTCAGGTCGAGACTTGAAGGTTTTTTTTACTGAAAAAAAAACACTGAACCTACCACAATCAACACCGATCGCTTCTGTAAGGAGAGAACTAACCTTAGTCTCCCTTTAAAGCAACAGTACTGCTAAATGGTTTGATGCTCTACCGTAAAACCAGGATCTTCAAACTTGAAATAATTAGAGAGGAGATGGAAAACAAACGAAATAAGGTGTTGACAGCTTGGGCCCAGAAAAACCATGAACTACTCCAAGAGATCGGAAGCTCGGAGATTGAGCTAGAAGAAAATCCCAACAAAGCAAAAACCAGACTAAAAGACTGGGACTGGATTCAAACTCTCCAAGATGCTTCAAAAAACAAACTTACTCAAAATCGTCCAGCAAAATTACAAACGAAACAGTTGAATACCTGTTGAAATTCCCAGATAAAGGAATCTGATCAACTTTCCTAAGAATTCGCTTAAATCTCCTAAAAACAAACAAGATTTTAGCAATCCGAGGAATTTCCGAAAACTACATATGTCGATTTTGCATGTAAAGGAACCACAACAAACAAACTCATATGGGCCACCTATTTAAAAACGTCCACACCTTGGACAAATCACACTGGTGGACCCACTTGATGAGTGGCAACTCTACAAAATCAGTGATCGCAGTAGTAAGATTTTTCAACAGTCTTTACCTGGACACCGAAACCATGAGAGCCGTGGACCAAGAAGAACCCATACAGCGGAGGAAGGAACCTTGAGAAGACTTAACGGACTTAAGATACAAATGCTAAGGATACACATACCTTATAAAAACTGTAAGAAACAGTTAAATCAAGAATTAAAAAAATTAAAATACAGCTACATTAGAACGTAGAGATATTAATAGCTGCATTTGAATTCACAGTTAGATTATTTGATTTTGCATGGGGGAGAGGGAGTAAAAGATTTGTAAGATGGGGCAACTGAAGAATATGGACGTACTATGATTTGCCCATGATGACATCCTTTTAGGTCAAGACATTAAGTTCAAGATGTACTGGTTATGCCAGCAACTCTGCACTTCACTATATCTCTTTCTTCACTCTGGCACATTTTCTGATTTATTATATAATGTCCTACTGGCATTCAATTTTGTTTTTCAAAATTCCCATATTTAATATGTCAAACAAGAACATTAAAGGGGAGAAGGAAAAATGTTTTCCAGGCCCCATAATTTTGGACAAGTGCAGAAACTAGGCTTTGAACCCGTGGCATTTTTCATCAAAATGATAGGGTTCTGTAGGTGACAAAATGGGGTTCTGGAAGTGACAAAATGGAACACTTGACTCCTCCTAACTGGAGACCAAATGGTCTGTGACTTGAAATAATTTTAGTGTATTCTTTCAACAATGTTTTTGGGAAACCTCAAACTGTAGCCTGTTCATAACCAGAAAAATGCTTACATTTTGTGTCCTCTTTTGTTAGGGGCTCGTAGGGAGAGGACTACAGAACAGTGGGAAAGTAGGGAGTCCACAGCGAGCTACCTATTGATGTCACACTATAGGTTGGAAATTCAACATCACATTGGGTGAATGCAGGCTGTCATCTTTTGTAAAACAAATATCAAAAGATGAAAGAGGTCCGGATTATAAACATATATTACATTTTATTCCATAACACATTAAAGGTTGGACACCATTGGTCCCATTTCTAAAAACATATAGCACAATATGACAAAGCACAAAAACTGGTTCTGTAGCACAAATGTGCATATTTAAGTATTTGTGTCTTAATAATGTACATCAAAACTAAAGTGATGCTAGTAGTTTATGGGTGACTTCAAGCAATGTAATATATGATTCATTTCAGAGAAGGTCCCCATGTTTCATGTGTCGCATTATTGAGACACAAATACTTAAATAAGACTTAACAATGTGATGTTGAATCTCCAACCTGTAGTGTGACATCAATAGGTAGCTCGCTGTGGACTCCCTGCCTGTTCATAAACAGTAATTGATTTGGTAGAATGATTTGACCAGATCAGGACTTGGGATGATTTAAGATGCAGGGGTTGCAAGAAGACTTCAGCTATTGCGAGAAGAAACGTAGTGGCAGCTCAAGACCCTAACCGTTACCCACAGATGAATATCCCAGTCTGCCCCTAGCTACCTTACTGATCGGATACAACCAGTCCAAACAATCAGGCCCAAAAGGGACCTGTACGCGAACCAACTCTTAGTCTCTAACTTCAACAGAGTTAAAGCTGGCGGCTCGAGCTTCAAAACCTAGCGCCAAAAGCATGGAACTCCCTACCACCCAAATTGAGAGCGGAAACATCCCTCAGTGCCTTTTAGAAAAGCACTAAAAACCACCTTGTTTAAGCAAACTCTACTGCAATCCAAATAATTTCTGTATACTGCTGTACCAAAGTACCCTGTCCCATGTAACCTCGTACCTTCAACCATGTCTGTAACCATGTCCACTGCCTTTCGTGATACTCGCCTGTGTTAAGTAAACCTTCTTGTAACAGCGCCACGATGCCCGTGGGCAGCTGTGCGCTTTAAAAATGCAAATAAATAAATAAATCGCGGAATAGAAAATGATTTCCTTGATCGGAAAAAGGGGGTCCGGATTATAACGTGTCTGGCTTGGCCACCACTCCAACCCTCACTTGCTGAGCCTTCTTGTTAGAACATTGTACTTTATCTATGTCCAGTATGTTTTTAGCATTCACCAGTTTGACAGGTAAGGGAAGAACAGGGAGATGGTGCTTTGAACTACATCTAACATGTTAGTGAAATATGGCAGCCAGAATTAGAACCTGCAATATTCCAAACTGAGCAATTTTGCTGTAAGGCAATCTCTGCCCATCTGCTTAACTCTCCTCTACAACCTTTAATGTAATGTAACGCTCTAACCACTCCCTGCAGGTAGCATACCACTCTCCAGCCTCCCACCCCCTAACCAAAATAGCATATTGGCAAAAGACCATTCTCTGTACACACTCTGCAGGTAGCATACCACTCTCCCCACCCCCTCACCAAAATAGCACATTGGCATGGGACCATTCTCTGTACACATCCTCACCCTACCACACATGTACATCTCCCAGCCACATCCATCCATCCATCCACCCACCCCAAACGGAGGGTGGCACTTTCCATCCATACCCCAACAGGCACATGTCCACCTTCTCTTCACACAGCTAGACCAACTTCATCCACAACTGAAGAGAGGAAACCGGGGTTCAGGGGTGAAATGGAGGAGGGGATGGAACAGGAAGAAGAGGAAAAGGAGGGGGTCTTGTTTTCAAAATTTTGATCCATAACATTCTGGGTTTCAACCCATCTTGGCCACCTGACCACTTGTGTGGTCTTGGGCAAATTACTTACTCTGAGCTTCCGTTTGCTTATCTGCTCAATGTGGTAGTACTTTCAAACCAATATGTTATGTTATTTTGCATTTATACAGCGCCTTATATACCATTGGTATGGTCTGAAGGCGCTGGTAGGTTGAACGCCCTTGGGAACCGAAGTTCAGGTCAGTAGAGAGTAGGGAGAGCCAACGGCGCGTGTGCGCACCGAGTATGTATGCAGCTGGTGCGGTATTCGTGAAGTAGCTACTTCTTAGCGGTAGGTGTGGTGGTTGAGATCAGGGGTATGTGTTCGTTCTGGCAGGATTTATCCAGCCCGACTGTGGCTGCGTTAGGCCTGAGGAGAACGCCTGGCTGGGGGTGTGTAACCAGCAGTGTTTACTTAGGATGATGGGGAGTGAGCGGGAGATGTTGGTATGAGAACAGTTATACTGAATGGTGTCATAGTATCTCTGTGTTCTAGTAGAGTGGTGGTGTGAAGAAGAGAGTAAGCGTGGGGTGTGATATGATGGGTTTCATGCTCTTTCAAACATTCCCTACATTGCAGACCATACTATGTACGCCGCGCAGTTCTATGCGCTCCAGTCCGTTCTATGGACTTTATTCATTCCATGCGTCCTGTCTGTGCTACACACTTCGGTCCGCTCAACGCACTCATGCACTCCAGTCCGCCCTGCGTGCTCCAGTCTGCCCCATGCCTCTATGCACTCATCCGCTCTATGCACTCATCCGCTCTATGCACTCATCCGCTCTATGCACTCATCCGCTCTATGCACTCATCCGCTCTATGCACTCATCCGCTCTATGCACTCATCCGCTCTATGCACTCATCCGCTCTATGCACTCATCTGCTCAATGCACTCATGCTTTATAAGCATTCATCTCGTCCGCTCCCCGCACTCATTCGCTCAATTCATTCATCCGCTCCCAGCGCTCCTCAGTTCCCCATATTCATCCGCTCCCCGTACTCATCCATCCGCTCCCCGTACTCATCCATCCGCTCCCCGTACTCATCCATCCGCTCCCCGTACTCATCCGCTTAATGCATTCGTGCTTTCCACGCATTCAACTCATCTGTTCCGCGCACTCGTCAGCTCTATGCACTCGTGTCCGCTCTATGCACTCGTGTCCGCTCTATGCACTCGTGTCCGCTCTATGCACTCGTGTCCGCTCTATGCACTCGTGTCCGCTCTATACACTCGTGTCCGCTCTATACACTCGCATCTGCATTTACATACTCTTCCGCTCTACATACTCTTCCGCTCTACACGCTCCTACGTTCTGGTCATTCATCAGTTCTACATTCGCTTCTCTGTATTTATGCACTCATCTGCCATACACACTTGTCCGCTCTACACACCCAACCACTCCAGACGCTCGTCCGCTTAAGATGTTCATTCATTCTATACCTTTATCCGATCTACATACTCATTCAATTCACACACTCTTTTGATCTATGTAGTCATCTGTTTTCCACTCGTGCATTCTTCCACTCAGTGCATACAATTGTTTATACTCGACCATTCTACACACTCAGCCGCTTAACATGTTCATCCATTCTATACAGTTAACAGATGTACATACTCATTCACTTTACACACTTATTCAATCTATATAGTCATCTGTTCTTCCACTCTTGCATTCTTTCGCTCAGTGCATTCATCTGTTCAACACGCTTTATCTATTCTAACTATTTCATCGACGCCATTCATTTCGTTCACTCCTAATGCATTATGTGCGTTTCAGCAGTTTACATCTCATTAGTTTCCCTATGATTTATTCGTTTTGATCTACTTTACTCGTTTAATTCTGTTTGTCATTCTAGTTTATATTCGGGGTCATTAGCTGTCAATTTCTCGCCTCAGGTAGTTTGGTGGGTTGGCGTCGTTGAGATGCTGGTTGTCTGTTTGGGTTAGTTTGGTTACCGGTTGGTTTTAGGGAAAGGGCCAGGTTTTCAGCAGTTTGCGGGAAGATGTTAAATCCTCAGTTTGGCGGATGTGGGGTGGGAGTGAGTTCCACAGGGTGGGGGCCAAGGCTGAGAATGCTGATCCGCCTAATCTGACTGAGTTTGTCTTAGGGATGACTAGGAGGCCGGCTGAGCTTGATCTTAGGGTGCAAGGGGGGTGATAGGGTTTTAGTTTGTCTTGCATATATTGAGGTCCGGTTTTATGCAGTGCTCGATGGGAGATGCATAAGGTTTTGAAAGTCACCCTTCGGGCTACTGGAAGCCAGTGCAGCGTCTTAAGGGCTGGGGAGATATAGTCTCTTGGGCCGAGCGCAAGTAGCAATTTGTCTGCCGCGTTTTGTGCCCTTTGGAGTTTATTCAGTTGGTACGCGTGGATTCCGAGGTATAGGGGGTTTGCATAGTCCAGTCTTGACATAACGATTGATTGGACCGCTGAGGGTCTGTTAGGAAAGGAGAGATATGGAAAGATGCGCCTAAGGGTTTTAAGGTGGTAGTGGCAGGATTTTGAGACGTTGTTGACTTGGTGCGAGAGTGTTAGGTCAGAGTCAAGGATGCACCCAAGAATTTTCACTGCGTTGCAGGGGTTCGGTGAGCTGCCCATGGTGGATGGCCAGGGAAATGGTTGCGGAAGAAGCTCGGAGTTGCCACATAGCATGATTTCCGTTTTTGAGGGGTTTAACAAGAGGTGGCTTTGGGTCATCCAGAGTTCTATGTCGAGGAGGCAGGAGGCCAGGTCGGGACGGGAGTTGGGATTTGAGTTCATTAGTTTTAGGATAAGTTGAGTGTCGTCGGCGTAGTTGTAACACAGGATGTTTGTGAACAAACTATTGGAGGGAGGGTTGGTATGAAGAAATCCTTTGACTCTGATGTTGAAAGGCACCAGCCAGGTCCTCTACAAAGGTAGTATGCTAACTGCACCAAAGATGCACTCGAACGCCCAGTCTACTATCTTGAGAGACCAAAGAAAACGAGACCGAATGAAATCCGCCCAAAACTAAGGAATATATAACTAGCACCACATCTGTGGACACATGCCTCAGGCACGGCTCTGCATCCATGCACTCTAGAATGCAGCTATGGCTATGCAAATCCGGTCTAGCAGCACGCATTGCCGCCCAAACTGAAACCCCTGACGTACCTCAACACCTCTGCCATTAGTATACAGCAACAAACTATGTAACAAATTCGGTCTGGCTGGGAACACATCGAATCTCTTGCAGTATTGCTTTATCCTAATCCACCAACAGCACCCAACCACGTGCCCGACTTCAGGGCTGCTTACTGGGCCCCAGCTAACCCCCTTAAGTCCTAACCTGGCAGAATGCACACGCACACCTTAAACTTAACTCTTAGAATCTCCCATATATGGACTTCGGTCCCGGGGGTGTTCCAACCACAAAGCGCATTGAGGCTATACAAGAGGGGAAAGGGTGCAAGATAAATGACGATTACAATTACTGTTAAGACGTGCATGTAAGACGACCTGGACCCTGTGTTACTCTGCGATTTCTTGCTTCCAAGACAAACTCCGACCCAAATCAGTATTGCTAACCCTGCATGATGGTTATTATTGCTACAGCTGCTGTCAATGTTGCTAATCCCCCTGCCGGCAGTTGTTCTTGTTGATATTTTGTGTGTTAGTCAACATTGCAAATTGTGCTTGATGGCCCTTCTCCCCTAATCCTGCCTGGTGGACACTCATTAATCCTGTCTTACATCAATGTTCTGTAAGTGGTAGTGAAATGGATCTTACTGGCTGATCCCATGAATACATGTCGAGTTTAATTCATACAGATGCAGATATCAAACTCATGTAAAATTACTTATACTCAAAATGTGAGAAAAGAATGGGCTATTTCAGTTAACGAGCCACACATGACACACCACCACCCAGTAGCCACCTCTGGAAGTTCATCTCCCGGAGGAGCCGTCAAGCAATGAGTTGTTTATAAAATAGCACTGCCCTATAAGACTCATTGTCTGGAGAAAAAAGTATGTGTTTGAGCCAATATGCATTGCTCAGGGGGTCTGAACCGAAGGTGAACTTCCTGCAATGACTACAGGGTAGTGCAAAGGCATATGTGGCTTATTGGCTGAAATGACCTTATTAATGGATCTCTTATGTAGAATATGCATGCTTGCCCAGTCACCGTTAGCTGTCTCAAAGGAGACTATATATCGGTGATCAGTTTGTGGGATTTGTTTTGGCAGAAGATTATTTTATTTTTTATTTTAATACTGCACAGTTGAGATCTGCCTTTAGCACCCTCATTTTTTATTTTTTTATTTTTTTATTTTTTTTAAAAGCCAGAGTTTTATCGAATTTAATTTTTGCCATCTTGAATGTTTGTCTCGAGAGGATAGCCCAGGGGCACAAAAATAGGCTGCAGTAATGTGGCTGCAATTGGGATAGACTATTAAGGGTATAGTTAGAAGACGATGGAGAGGGCGTGTTCAAAAAGGTATAGGCATATGGTGTTGGTTGGGTGTTTTTGCAGATGTGCGCCCATTACAATTATATTTCTGTGAGCTTTTATTTTGAGGCAACCTATCTTTAATGGGAGGGGGTGAGCAAATGCACAGGGGGCTTTGAAAATAGCAGAATGCCCACCTGGTTTCCCTACCAGGTTTAAATTTAAAGGTTATCTTATAAATTTGGGCCTTGAGGGGCAGTCAGTGACAATCTGCGTCTGAGAGCATTGCCATTGTAGAGGTGTATTTGCGTGTAGTCTTACTCTGAGCCGAAGATGGCCCCTGCACTAGCCAGAACGAAAGGCCAGTGTTGGGTAAGTGTTGTAGTAGTTAAGCGCAGTAGAAACCAGGGCGGCGGTCTTGCTTTTTCCAGTCGCTGTTGCTTGACAAGTCTACATCTTGTTCTTACAATCGTTTACCCATGATTCCTAAAAAGACTGCACCACTCCAGGGAGGGGACCAGTTTTGCTGTCTAGAGGAGAAACCAACTTCTCAGGAAGTGTGGTGGTTTCACCTCAGGATTATATAGTAGTGCAAAGATGTTGATCTAGGAGGAGGTCTATGCGAGACTACAGCGGACCCTTGGGTTGGTAGGGGACAGGTGTAGGGGTCTATGGTCCAAGGACATGGAGCCGGCCCCTGACTTGCTCCATAGGGAATGGACAGTGTGCTTCATAGGCTGGTCCCAAAGCCAAAAAAATCCCAGGATCTTTTGGAAGATGTGAAAACGGCTCCGGGCGACAAAGTGTAGCTTTAAAAGAATTGAAGCCTGGAACCTCCCAAGTAAAATGTAAATGAACCAGTTCAATGAGTTTCCGTGTTAGTTTTCTGCTGTGACGTACTATCCGCCTGTGAATCTTTTTCAATTTACACATTGAAATATTGGCTCTGATTTATTTTTTATTTTTTTCTAACTATGCAAATATGCCTTTTGGAAGTGATTTACCAGCATTTCAAATGTCTGGTGGATTATTAGCACCGGGGCGGGGCAGCCAACCAATTGGTTACTTGGATTGCAAGCTCAATTTACTGATACATGCCTCCGTTCCAAGCAACCTGATGGCTGCTCCCGCAACCTGCCATATCCCCACCATCCTCCCCTTCCCATGGTCACGGTTACTGCCCTTCCCCACTCACTTTATTGTTCGTTTGTCACAATTTCTACTGTTGCACATTTTTTGCCTGTTTATTGCCTACAACCTATGAAGATTTATTTTTTCAATCTGCGTTTAATTGATTTATTTCCCCGGCTATTTGTGTAAAACAAATTTAACACACTTATATTTAAACCAGTAACATTGATTGTCAAAGCAATCCCGATAATGAATTTCCTCTGTGTGCAGTAATTGCTCAATCATTTTCTTAGCTCGGGGCAATATGCCTGTTTTGGTATCACTGAAGAACTTTAGAAGGGGTAATACATTTAACCACCACTGAGAATCAATAAAAAAGCACATTTATTCA